>NW_023144622.1:5537224-5993368 GCF_012932325.1 Thrips palmi
AAGAGAGGAGGGAGGACAAAATGATAACTATAAAACAGATATTTTGATTTTTTCCAAAACGCAAAAAATGTGGTGGGAAGCGCGGTTTGCGCCAGGGCCGCCAGGGCCGCGCCAGGGCCAGGGAATTCCCCCACGCGTCCTTGAAACCGGAGCCGCCGTGGCGCCACGCCACTGCGGAGCATACACGTGCAATGCCACGGCCCAGCGGCCCGACGTGCAGCGCGAAACAGGATCGGAGCGCCCCCGCCGCCACGCCACGCCGCGGGCAGTCGTCGCTCCGTCTCTCTCGCACCCACGGGCCGCTTCCCACGAGTGCGAGAGAGACGGAGCGATCCTTCCGCACAGCGCGCGATTCACGGGAAGGAAAAGGAGGCTGTCGGAAAACAACCACGACGTCGACTGCGTCACCGCACTGCAAAAACCGCGTTTCTAGTGTAGGGCCGAATAGCAATCCGCCGCCGTCGAATGGGAACGTGAATAAGGCCAGCGGAGCGTCGTTTTCGTCGCTCTGTCTCTCTCGCACTCACAGGGCGTCCCGTTTAGATGCGAGAGAGACAGAGCGGCGAATCAGTCTGCAGCGCGTGGCTAGTGCAGCGCGGCAGGTGAGGGAGAGAGGGAGGGACGGGGGGAACGTCGCAGTGGAGTGGAGTGGAGGGTTTTACAGTGGTGGAGGCGACGCGCGTTTCTGGAAGCGCGCGATAACGATACTTCGAGGTATGCGCGTCGACCGTGGCGTCGGCGTAGCGTCGCGGCGCCCCCCCCCCCCCCCGGGCCGCCCTCCCCGTCAGGGATGAGTGTCATGCCGCGAATAAGAGCTTCACGCCGCGCCCCGCCCGCCTCGCCTCACCTCGCCGCAGGTGTGACCGAGTGAGTGTGCGTCGGTGTGTGCGCGTATCATTCTGTGTGTGTGTGTGTGTGTGTGCTGATAACGCGAATTGCATCACGCCACTCGCGCCGAACCCGACTCAGTCATCCGACGTAACGAGGTGCGATGTTACTCACCTTGTGTGTCAGTGTGTGTCGGCGCACGGCGCGTCAAAGTAGCGGCGTGGCGGCGGTGGCGCGTTTAATAATCCGTGAGCAATAGGCGTCACGCCACCACACTGTATAAGCGCCGGGACGACCGGGACACCGCACTGTAGGCCGAGCGGGGAAATAGAGGCGCTAATCGTCACCGTGAGCTGATGCGGCCTAATAAACGCCGCGGCACGCGCCGCACTCCAAGAATCGCTGTCTCTCTCGCACGCGCGGGGGCGTCCCGGCCTCGGTCCCGGCGCGAGAGAGACAGACAGACATGACAAGCCGCTCTCGAAGCCGCACTCGAGCGGCGCACTTGAGTAGCGGCGCGCTCGCTAATACATTTCTAATTCGCAGGCGCGTGGAAAAGCACACCGCGCGGCGCGGGGCGCGGCGGGGATTCGAACCCGCGGCCGTGGCGTTCCATCACACCATCAATCAGTGTCGCGGCAGTGCAGTGCAGCGGCAGCGAGGCGGCGCCGTGCGATGCACTCGCGCGGCAGCGGCCAAACAGAGGAAAGTTCCACGATCATGCAAATCCCAGCAACTACCGCCCTTGCCTTCCAGTGTCGCGACGTCGCGAGGTCATTGTCGCCACCCTCGACGCCTCGCAGCCTCGCCTGCTGTTCCAGCACTGCCAACACACCTGCTTTTAAATCTTGTTACCAACTAGCGCCCCCCTCCCCTTTCCCCCCTCGCGACGAGTCCGGACAGGATTCCCGCGCGCGAGAGGGTTCACCCCCCCCCCCCCGGGGGCGCCTTGCGGTGGGGACGCAGTGCGCACAAGGCGTCCGACGGACTTAACAAATGAGGGTGTGTACGGCGATTAACGACGCGAAGAGACTCCCGTTAGACTCCTCGATTCAGACTCCAGACTCCAGACACTCCAGGCGCATGACGAAGACTCCAGCAGCAGACTCCAGACTCCAGCAGGGCCAGGCGCATCATGACGGGGTGATGGAGACGTTGACTCGACATGGCACTAATGGGAGGGGGCAAACTTCCTTCACCAGAGATTCATGAACCAAGGCCCGCCCTAACTACCCCTCCCCTCCCCCTCCGCAGACCACAGCGCCGGCAGCGGGATTAGAGCGCCCGAAACGGTTCAACAAACGCCGCGTGTCGTATGCAGTAACCGTCGCTCGGAAAAGCGGTGAACTCGGAGGTGGGATTCGAACCCGCGTCCGCTCGCGTCACTCGGGCGCACCAACGGCGGGAAAGAAGGCGCCAGTTCAAACGCGCCCCCCAATTGGCTGTTACGGAGTTGCAAATGACGCGATGATGAGGGGGGAAGAGGGGGAACGACGCATGCCGGCCGAGACTGGGAGCGTGCGTGTGTGCGAGAACCGGTATTAGTTCCGAAGCAGACACAAACGCCTGCAGGCCGGATTCGAACGCCCCTAAACCACCGCTATAACCGATACATTCCTATCCGGACAGAACCAGATTTTGCCATTTCACTCTCCTCCCTCTCTCTCTCTGGCCGCGCCGTCTTATTAATAAACATCGAGGCATTCCTCTTCGGTGCATGCTAATTACGAACCGCGGCCCAATCATTGAGGATCTTGGTGTACAGCGTGTCCCGTCTCGCCGGGGCCGAAACCGGTTCCAGTCAAAACACGGCCCGAGCGCCGCGCTGACGACGACGCCTGCCGTACTGCCACCAGTGCTGGGGCGCCAACCCCGCCATTCCCAACGGCCCTTTCGTCGCTCTGTCTCTCTCGCACCCCTCCGGGGACGCCTCTGGAGTGCGAGTGCGAGAGAGACGGCAAGCACTGCTCCGGAACCAGCCAGCTGGTCCGCCGGCAAGAAGTTGTCGATCACGCCATCCGCGTCACGGACACACTGACACAGCGACAGCGCCGCCAAACGGGATTCCTATCTTAATTTCGCCCGCCTCTCTCTCTCTCTCTTCCTCGCACGCAATGTCGCTCGTGGCGTATCCGTTTCCGCCGCGAGTGCTGCCACTACACTATACTACTCGAGTCCCGACCTGCTCCAACCATCTGCCCATTGTCGACACGCCACGGCTCGTCCGCGCGCTGCTGTATACATTCGTACAACCGCCAGGAATAGATTATTTATCGACCGTCGAGGAGGACAGTGCAGTGACCAAAGCGGCAACGCGCGGAGTGGACGGGCACCAAGTCACCGGTAATGGAAGGCAAGTGCTTTGACTTGACACGCCCCTTGGTGAAGACGAGCACCCTGCATGCTGCATGAACCAGTGCACCATGTGCTGTCATTCATTCATTCATTCATTCATTCATTCATTCATTCATTCATTCATTCATTCATTCATTCATTCATTCATTCATTCATTCATTCATTCATTCATTCATTCATTCGAGCGGGTTGTGGTGCAGGTTCCGTCAGCGTGTCCTGCAGGGGCACTGTGGCAATCCCTCGACGGCGCCAGCCAACACAATGAAACACCTGTCACTCAGAAACTCACCTGCGAAGACGGAGAACGTCGCCAGTACGGCGTGCTGTGCGGAGAACTTCATCTTGGCCGTGATCCGGGGAAAGACACACACACACACACTCACAAAGGACACACGACACTGATTAAATCCGCGCGACACACACACACACACACACAGGGCTGACAACGGGGAGGTGGTTGAAGGCGGGAGGGTTGGCGTGCACGAGGTTGCCTTCGTCGCCGGCGAGCGCGATCGCAGAGACGCGAACGACGGTTGGAGCGGCGAGCCGGAGCCGTGCGGACTGGACGCGAAGGCGCTCGGCGGCGAACTGAGAGAAGAGGAGGGCGAGCAAGCGGAGCAAGTCGCCGCCGGTTCACTGTGAGTGCGGCTGCGGCTGCGGCGCGGAGGCTCGCCTTCCCCGCAGCGCCGCGCGGCCGGCCGGCGAGGCGGGGCGTGGTGGAGGGGGAGGGAAGGGGTGAGGCAGAGCCGCCGCCGGCTGGCGCTCCACGGGGGCTCGCCACTGACCTAGCGCGCCGACGGCCAATCAGCGCGCAGCGCGCGGCCGGGCCGTGCCGAGCCCAGCCGCCAGCGCCTCGACCCGCGCACATTCAACCCCGTTCGGGCCGACGGCCGCCGTGGCGCCTCGGGCCTCGCGGCCACGCCGACGCCCGGTCACCGGGCCGAGGGGCCGAGCAAGAGGCCAGCCGGGCCGCCAGGGCCAGGACAGTGCCGGTGGTGTGACTTGGTTTATTTTCGGGGTCGCCCCGGCAGCTGGCTGGCTGGCGCTGTCCCCGAGAGGGCCGGGCGGCGTCACCGTCACCGTCAACGCGGACAGGCACTTCCCCTCGACACTTCCGAGGAGGAAACAGTCCGGCCGCCACTGCGAGACGCCTCCATTGTTAATTTCGGTGCAGCAGGAAAGGCGGCGCCATGGACAGCACGCCGCCTATCCGCCGAGCTGTCTTTGCGCGCTCGCGGCGGAGCGAGAGAGACAGACGCCGCCGTACACGTTCCCGACGATGACGACGAGGACAGCGGCCTTGGTGCGGAAGACATGTGTGCGCCGTCAGTGCCTCAAAGAGCAAAACGAAAACAGTCACGGGCCGCGAAAACAACTAAACGTCGTGGGAGCAGCTGCCGACAGCACGTTGTCGTCAGTGCCAATGGCAACACTTCTATCGGGAAGTTTCCTTCCCTGCCGGCTGGCCGAAAGTCTGAATCACGAGTATGCCTCTCCGCCGAATGCAATGACGCGATCCCACGCGTCCCTCGCGGAGAATTCGCTATCTCCGAAACTGCAATTGCGTCACTTGACTCCAATCTTCTTCAGGACCCTCTTCACCTTCATTTACCAAATTAGAATCGATGAGTGTCTCGCCGAGCATCAGCAGACCGATTCCCGCGCGGCGGTCCGTCGTCGAGTGCGAGGGAGACGGAGCGGTAGATAACGTCCATTCAACGACCATCCCCGCATCCATTCGTTTCCACCGCACCTGTGTCGGCCGACACACTGTAGTGCTTTCCCTATCAGCTAACGGAGACGGCCACGGAAAAAGTGGAGGCTCGACAATGCGGCGGTCAGTGTGTCACAACACAGTCACAACATTGTCTAGACGAACGACAAACTCCCGGTGCAAATTTGATGAAAAATCTCAAATTCAGAGACTATTTTATGAGGGTCTTTTTAACCCGGCGGAGCAGAAAGCAGTGGCCGTTTCCGAAGCCAAAGACCCGGAGGTAAGATGACTTAGCACGGTATCGTCAAAAAGGTGGCGCGATCTTAAAGCCCCCTGATAACGAGGTGTTAGCCGAGGGCTGGCGCATGCGGGCTGGTTCCGAGCGGTACTTTCGCCGCTCTGTCTCTCTCGCACTCATTTGGGCCGTCTCTGAGGGGTGCGAGAGAGACGGAGCGACGAAAGGCTAGTTCCAAACCAGCCCGCTGGCGCGCTGCTGGCGACTGTAGGAACACGCCACCTCCCGACGCGCTCCGCTCACTCACACACACACACAGGCGAGAGCCCTGGCTCCGTTCAAACACCGCGACGCCGTCGACGACGGCGAGTCGAAGGACAAGGGCTCGGCTGCTTCTCGGCACGGCGACGCCAGCGCGGCGTCCGCAGCGGCGGCGGCGTCGCGAACTACCATGTCACGCCACTATTCTTACACAATTGCAAGAGGATCCGGGAGGAGGGGGGAGGTGTGGCGAGGCGGCGGCGAGACGCCGGTCGGTGTGGCCAGTTGAGCTGTACAGCCAGCCAGGTAAGCCGGCCCCCCCCCCCCCCCTCCTGATCGCTGCATTGTCCCCCCCCTCCCCCGGCCCTTTCCCCCAGCGCATTCCTCAGGGCGTTCTTCTTCGTCGACGCGAACGGCTTTGCGTCGGGGAACGTCTGGGGGAAGCAGCGGTACCGGCAGCGCTAGCTCTGGACGCGGACGCAGTCGGACGCATGTGCACCGTGCTGCTCGCCAAAAACGTAGCAGGACGACGACGCGGAGGCGGCGGTGCAAGGCCAAGGCCTGGGCCAAGGCCGACCAAGCCCCCCGCTCGACATGCCCCGCCACCTTCCACATCCACCTTCCCGCCCAAAAGACCGACAAAGTGACAAAGCGACGAACTGCAGGTGCTGCTCGCTTCGTCGCCAACAAGCGTCAGCGGGGAAAAAAATCGAAAACAAAAAATCTTAGCCGAGGTCTCGAACCCTGCGACCTGACAGACCGAGCAACCCTAGCATTCCTATGCGCAGCCTGCAGCGTTAGCTAGTGCGTATTAGCGAGGCGCTTCGAGGCGCAACCACACTGCGAGGACTTGGCGACCAGCCGACCGGAAAGCCGAGGCGGGGACGGCGGGGACCTCTTACTCGATTGGCGAAGCAACAGCGCGGCCCGCCCCGCCAGCTCGATGTAACGCGTACTCTTCCACGGCCCGGAGGGCTCCAGGCATTTCAGTCCCCCGCAGTCTGGCCTCCGCCACGCCGCGCGCCGTGCCTTGAAGCTGGCCTTGAAGTTGGCTCTGCTGCTCCCCGCGCTCGGCAGCGCGGCCCCGTGATTTCTTGTTACCGGCGATAATATTCCCTCTATCATTCCGCCCCCAATATTTCAATACAGCCGTAAGCTCTCTCCGGGGGGCTTGGCTTCGACTCCGCGCCATGCCGAGCCACGCTGCGCGAAGCTACGCTACGCCGGTGGGGCCCGTAGGGGCTGCTGCTGCTGCTCGCGGAGTCCTTTGCTCAAACCCTTGCTACTTATTTCCCCTTTGTGCGGCTGGAGGGCTGGAGGGCGGGCGTGCCGTGCCGCCAAGCCACGCACAAGTTGGCGGCGCACGGCGCAAGGCCAAATAGAATAACTCTGTGCGTTATGTTGGTCGGCTTGCACAGTCGGAGCCTCGGAGCGAGCACAATGTCGGCTCACGTGGGTGGGCTGAGCGGCTCTGCGGTCATGATCCTGGGTTCGATTCCCGTCGCGGGTGGAATTTTTCTTCCCTCGTTTCCTCTGCGATGCACACTAGAAAACGTCTCAAGAGGCGTGATTGCGATAATCACCCGTCTCGAGAGGCGCCGCGCCGTCCGTTAGACGTCAATGAGATAACACGCTGCACATTTCCTCCAGAAGTGCGCAATGAATGAAGGGCCTTGACTTGATGCGCCATTGAACGCGTGACCCACCGCGCCGCCGCTAGCGCCACCAGCGCCCCGGGGTTCGATTTCCGCCAGGGGCCGGAACAACAAACGAAACGACCGCGGGGCCATGATGTTGTTTTTGGCGGCCGGTAAGGCGGCGCGGCGCTATCCAGTGCTAGGCCGTCTCGAGATAATAAGTGTAAGTCCAGTTGGTAAAAAACATCCCAGTGGTCACTCAAAGTGAACAGCATAAAGAAATAATTCAGTAATCAGTGTACTTGATGAAAATCTCGAGTTGGTTTCGGAGGTGCAGTGCAGTGCAGAGCATTCCCCGGTGGGTTCGCTCCGCTGCGCCGCTGTCTGCCATCCTTTCTCCTTACTTGCATTACCCGCTGGAGAGAGAGAGAGAGAGGCAGAGAGCGAGGTCTCGGCGCTACTTGTTGATTCAATCACTTGAGGGGAACATTGTTCGCGGTCGGGAGTAGTAGGGCCGGGCGCCACCAACCACCACCGCGGTGCACCGGCAGATGAGGGGCAAAATTGGCATTTATTTGGTAATCCCTCGTCATGCCGGCGTCCCGGGAGTGAAAGGACCCCTCTCTCGGCGCGTTGCCGCGCGGTGCGGTGTTGACTCACGGGGCGCGGGGCCCCGCCACTCATTCCGCGCAGACGGTGCGTCGCTGTCTCTGTCGCACTCGCGGGGCGTCCCCTTGGGTGCGAGAGAGACAGCGAAGCGACTTCGGCGCGGCGAGCCAGTTTTGGGGGCGAGTGTGACTTGCTGCTGGTCCCGTGTGCCGGTGTGCCGGCGTGGCCGCTCGGTGCTTCGCAAAGTCGCCTCTCTGTGCTCACTCCGCAGAGCGCCGCAGAGCGCCGCAGAGCGCTGCAGAGCAGGTGGAACTTTGGGCAAACCGACGTCGCGTCGTGCGTGCAGCGTCGGCGGGCTGCGGTGCGGGGGTGTTCCTGGGGAAAAGGTTGAAAACCGCCCGAGGACCGTTTGTCGCTCTGTCTCTCTCGCACCCTCACGGGAAGCTGGACGAGTGCGAGAGAGACAGAGCGACGCAAGCAGTGCTCGGAGGAAGCAGTCTGCTGGCTCCGCCGTCGGCCAGGCCATCCGTGTGTACGTCGCGTTCGACGGCTTGCCTACCGCGTCGTCCGCGGGCGCGCTGACGGCCTGCACCACGAGGGGACGACGCGACGGTCCAGTCCCGACGGCTGAATCGTGGTCGAGCCTTACTCATACGGTCTGTTCTGATCTGATACGGAGCTCGGCAAAAATCAAAACTTCGCACAGCTCAGTTGCTGCCTCGGCCAGGCCAGGACGCGACCTCTCTGGCTCCGGCGTGGCGTCGCGCGTCACTTCTGGCCCGTTCTGAATGGCCGCATTGGTTCGCTGCGCTCCCCGTGCTTCCGATTCGCAATGGAAAAGGGGAAGCAAACCGGGCTAGAAAAAAGACAGAGAGAGAAAGGGAATCTGTGTCGCGCTGTCGCGGCAGCGTTGGCGCCCGTTACCCCGTTACGGCGTTACGCACGGCCGGCCCGGTCGGCGCCACGCAGCCAGCATTAATTGTGAGGGAAGATGATAAACTGGGCGGTGAATTATCGCGCCCGCGCTCTCGCTCTGTCTCTGTCGCACTCGCGGGGCATCCCGTAGGGGTGCGAGAGAGACAGAGCGACGACTCTCCGGGATCGCTCACGGCTGCGCTGGCTGAAATGCAAAGGGAATAATATGGACGTTTTATGGGGAACCCAGCGGAAATGAAGGCGACCAGCATGATGATTAATCTCACCTCATGTCAACTCACCTCACCTCACCTCACCTAACCTAACCTGACCTAACCTAACCTAACCTCACCTCACCTAACCTAGCGATGCGGTTCTGGTCCTGGCAGCCCTGACCGCGCACACGGCCGCCGCTCTTGGCCCTTTCAGTGGGTGCGTCACGTCGGGGGCCGTCGGCCGAACCCGAGGCCGAACCAGAGCAGCGGCAGCAGTGGCGAGGGCCGCAGAATGAATACGAAACAGCGGACCGACTCCGCACAGGGCGTTCCTCGCTCTGTCTCTCTCGCACCTCTACGGGGAGCCCCACGAGTGCGAGAGAGACAGCGCGAGGGCGACGCGGAGGAAAGCGCGGGAAAGCGCGCGCGCCCTTCCAGTCTCATTCCATTTCCGACTTGGCAGCCGTAATATTCACGGCGATGCGTGGCTCGAGGCTCGGGGAGCGAGTCTGAAGGGTCCATGCTGAGCCGAGCTGCCCGCATTCCCATTCATTTTTCCAAAATATGAAGAGTGGGACCCGTCCTTAAATCTCGCTTCTCGCGCCCTGAGGCCGAGGCGAGAAATCCAGGAGAACGGTCAAAAGTGGTCGAAAGTCTGGAAAGGGAACACTTTAAAACCAGTCTTGAAAAACAAATCCGCCTTGAGTTTTAAGATAATTCAACTGGTAAATATTGTGTATGAATCGGCTGCTTCCGACCCAGCACTGCAAAGTTGCTGCCGCCACCGCCTTGCCGTTCGCTCGCGTTGCAGCCATGACGTTTGATTGACGAGGTGGCCCTTCTCTCCCCAGCCGCCCTGCATGTAATTTCGATATCGAGGGGAACTGCGGAGCACTGCAACGACGTGCAACACCAGGGCAGCAAAAAGAGGAAAAAAGCAGCAGCAGCGAACGGAATCACTGGAGGGTGCGCCCCGCCCCGCCCGGCCGTGGGCCAATAGCCGTGCAATGTGCAGGCAATGAATTAGCGATTCGCGGCGTGGCTTGCCGTAATTACGCGCCCACCGCGCAATAAAACTGGCGGCCCTGCCGGGATTCGAACCCGCGGCGTGGACAGGATCCTAACGGTCGTTTCGTCGAGCCGCTGTCTCTGTCGCCCTCTGCGGGGGCGGGGCGTACACAGCGACGTGACGACTCGCTGTAGAGTGCGTGTGCGGGCCGGGGGCTGAAACTGGCGGCCCGGCCGGGACTCGAACCCGCTGCACGGCACAGGTCGGCGACTGCTGCCAGTGCGTGGGTTGCGTGGGCGGTGGCAGTCCCCGCCACCCCCGCAGCCACCAGCCATCTGCATGAATGTTGAAAGTTGCGGACGCGGCCGAGGCACGACGAGGCACGCGGCGCTGGGGCTGGGGGTGTAACAGGTTGAGGGCGTGCGTTCGCTGTTCGCTTGTTCCGCCCGCGCCGGTGTCACGCGGAGAGTCGAAAACCGTGTTCCCCTCGGGGCGGGGCGGGGCGGGGGGAGGGCGGGCGGTGGGCGGCTGTGTGGGTGGAGAGCGGCAACGCCCGATCCGGCGATTCCGATTACCGATCCGGGATCCAGCCGCCAAAGTCTAATCTCGACGAGGTCCAGAGCCCCAAGCCGCGAGGTAGGCAAGCCAACAACTACATCAGCGGGATGGGTTGCCTGCCCGGCTGCCTCCGGGCGCGACCGCGCGACCACACCGAGCACCGGCCCGGCGAAGCTGAGAGTGCTTGCCGACCGCCTTGACCCAGTGTACCCCGTCCCGTCCCGTCCAGGATTGATGACGCGTTCGCAAAGGGCTTCCGGGCCGACTGATTAAGCGGTTTAATTGCCCTGCAGACTGATTCCGAGAGTCGTTTTCGTCGCTCTGTCTCTCTCGCACGCTCGGAATCAGTCTGCTGTTGGCGGTGCTGCCGGTACGGCCCACTGGCCGAGGATCATTCACAGTGTGACGTCGGCCGCCGAAAGGCCCTGGAGGGGCTGAGAGGTGTCCGAGGGGCCGCAGCCCCAGTAGCTATTTACCAAGCCGGGCCCTGTGCCGCCACCCCTCCCCCTCCCCTCGCAAAGACTGGATCTTACTTACCTCTGAAGACGAAGACAAATTCCCTCCACTGGGAAATCCTGCTCCTGGCCCCCGAACACTTCAGCAGCAGAAGCCCTTGCTCCTCATGCAACCTGCGGGGGCGTCTGGTGCCGGTGGCCATGGGCGTGGGGGCCCTGTCGGCCGTGCTGTCTCTCTCGCACCCTAGCGGGGCACTTCGTGAGAGCGACAGAGACAGAGCTATACCTTGCGGAATCGCTCGCGTTCGACTGCCCTGCCCCCAGACCCACGTCCACGTCAATTTCAATCTTTGGGCGCCCCCGCGGAGTGGGTGCCGAGACCAACCCCCATTACTACACTGAGAGTCCGGTCATCTGGTGCCGATCAAGCCAAGTTAGGTTGTCGGTCTCGCTGGATGGATGGATTTAAGGAATTGGGAACAAAAACGAAAATAAAATTTAAAATAGCTTTTAATATCAACTAGATGGTTGAGAGCCTTTCCTGTGCATAACTATAAGAGTCTAATTACAATTGTACAAAACATGGGTTACGGTTCAATTCAATTATTACACACTAC
Source organism: Thrips palmi (assembly GCF_012932325.1). Taxonomy (NCBI): domain Eukaryota; kingdom Metazoa; phylum Arthropoda; class Insecta; order Thysanoptera; family Thripidae; genus Thrips; species Thrips palmi. The sequence goes on from NW_023144622.1 coordinate 5,548,636, forward strand.
TTCAAATCATGGAAAAGTACAAGAACCATTAATAAAGAAGGAACTAACTGCACTTGGTCACCTGTCTGTATAAACAAACAGCTGCATTACATATCGGTTGAGTCTAACTACTAACCCAATATTTACAAACAATCCTGGGACACACAAGAGGACAACTACAAGACACCACAAATTAAAAGGAAAAAGAAACAAGTGTTTCTCTGATTTTTCAAGTGACCAACTATGACACAAACAATAAGGTCAAGAAAAGTAAAGAAAAAGTTCATATACATACATACTTGTAGGATATACAAAAGAACTGAAGAGCTGCTCAAGCAGAAGGTTGCAGCTACAACAAAAATCCATGCTAACTTCATAAAGTACCAATCATCGATACTGCAATAAGGAATTGAATCAGAAACAAATTTAATGATTACAAACAAAATTCCATGATCAGAAAAAATTTCACTTCCAATTAGCAGCTAAGCTTCACTGTGCATCCATTCCAAGCATTCAAGCAAACCTCCAATTAAAATAATTAGACAATTAATTCCTTCATGTTTATGTAATAAGTTAGATGAATGAATATGTACAGTTCCAAAAGGCAACATTTTTCATAAGCGTTATATGAAAATAGAATACAACATAATAAGTCAGGGGTGATGTATGTCAATCGTTGGAAAAACAAATATGATACTTCATTTATAACTTGATTTCATTAAAACATGATATCGATATTATATGCGACCCCATTGACATAAAATGTTGGCCAAGACAAATAAAACTAGAGGTGAAGGAAATGGCCTTCACCTGATTAATACACACAAACAATTGTAGGCAAACAATTCATTCCAATCAATATGTAAAAATAAAAATCTTATCAAAATACTATTTTACAAATTTATAAAAAAAAGAAAGATTTCAATAGTATGTTATTCCCCTATGGTTTGTACCAACTCTCGCACACACTAACACACACACCTGTGCCACAACACAATCATACAGTCTTTTACATGCAACATTTTATGTCAACAGAAGATAATTAACAGAGTCAACTTTCTGGTATTAAGTATTAAAATGTGCAAATCCTAGCTGTTACAATTTATCTCTCAGGCACTTTATTTTCTGGACAAAGAAAGCTTCAAGGGACTCTGCACATTTGTAGAATGGGGACTCCTTTGGATTGTAGTATCTACAGTTATCAAAAATCTTTGTCATATCACCTATGAACTCACTGAGCTTATTGTAAGAACGTTCGTTTATTCTAAGCTCAATGGTTTGAAGATCTGATAAAAAGACAGAAAGAAAAAACAAGTTAGCAGAGGAACATACATTATTAAATTAAATTTTCAACTGAGTGTGTTTTAACATTTAAATTGAGGTTCATTAACTTACCCATGGGTTCTTTAATGACTTTGTAATAGTCGGGGGCTTCATTAGGATCTACAGGTTCCATGAAAGGCCAGGCACTCTTGTGACTCTGAAACAAGACAAGTAGAACAGTCAGAGTTGTTATTGGTATTAATGAATATTGAAGAAGCCATTGTATTGAGAGAAACTCACCTGCAGCTGCTTGTATAATTTGCGCAGGGAATCATAGTCCTTGTTTGACAAGTTCTTCATATTTGCATTGTTAATTGCAGAGCTCTTCTGACATCCTGGACAAGTATATTCATCAATATTGTCTGCTTCTGACTGAAGGATACCAACACATCTACCATGGAACCAATCTTGACACCGGTCGCAGCAAATGTAGAATCTAGGAAAAAGATTATTGATATAATAGATGGTTTCAAATCAGGTAAAATGCCAATTAATTTTTTGAATAACTTACTGAGATTCATCATAGGGCTGCTTGCAGATACAATACAGTTCCTGCGTATCCCGAGCATGTCTGCATTCTGTACAGACAAACTCAGACATCGTCTTGCTCATCTCTTCAGTAATGCCCACACAGTCACCGTGGAACCAATTATTACAAAGGTCACAGCCAACATAGAATTTGGTTTCATCATAGGGTGTTCGGCACAAGCAGTAAAGTTTCTCTTTGCGGCGAGAACCACCTCCACGACCGGGTGGAGACTGGTCATCACTTCGACCTGGTGGACGTCCTTCGCCTCTAGAATGTTTCCTGCTACGTCCGCCACCACTGACAACAGTGGGTGTTCCTGTAGTGAGTGCAGTGGCAGCAGTGGCCTGAGACTTGCGCCTGGCACTGCCACCTGCGGTATTGCCGGCACTGCGTACTTCATCTTGTTTGTTACGCTCTGCTTTGGTACGAGCTGCTAGTTCCATCGACAAATCTTGCTGTAATACATAATAGAAAAATGTTACAGTGGCAGGGACTTATAATGGACAAAAATCTTTCAAACTGAACCTTGATGGCAGCAAATTCTTACCTGAATCTCAATCTGCATTTCTTTCTCAAGTAAGGCACGCTTTTTAAGAATGTCTTTCTTAAGCAATTCTTTGTGGCGGAACAAAATAACCTGCAGCTTCTGGCTTACAGCAACACGCCGGCGTTCATCCGCTGCTTCCTTCACCTTCTCCTTGCGAGACTTGGAGCTTACAGGAGTTCGCTCGTGTCTCTCAACCCTCTCTTCAGGTTCAGGCCTAAAAAAAGTAACAAAGTAAATTAGTTGAAGAAATACTTTGTAGTGATTGGCAAACTGCGGTGTGCTACTTACTTCTGCTCCACGACAACTTTGGTGGCCTTGCTGCGTTTCGCTGGGGGTGGATCCAAGTGCTGCACAGGTTGAGGCGCTGGCTGGGGCGCCGGTTGGGGCGCGGGCCTCTTTCTCGCTGGCGGCCTGCTCGGTGGAGGCGGCGGCGGGGGCGTCGGAGCGACGGGCGTTCCCGGTTCTTGTCTCGAGCGCTGCTTCTCCTGGAAGCGCTGGAGCTGGAGAAGCTTCTCCTCAATCTCCGGGTTTAGATTCTCCTGTTTCAGAGCGCTTCGAATGGTTTGCTGGATGTAATCAGGGGTGACGACAAACTTGTTGGAGGCTGAGGGAGTTGATGATTGATCCGAAGTAGGTGACGCTAGGCCAGAATCAGCATCTGCAAGACAAGAAAGAATTCGAAATTCAAACCGGGTACTAGTAATAAAGTAAAAGTAGAATGTTTTTTGTTTTTTTTTAAGACTATACTAACCTGATTGGGGTTGACCATTCACCAAGACTTGTCTGGTTAGTTGACCAGCAACTTGGCCTTCCTGGACGGGCTTCACCAACTTCCGAGGCGACTGCGGTGCAGCAGCCAAGGCAGGAGTTGGACTGGCTGGGACAGCCGGCGCAGCAGCCTTTGGAGGATGCACTGCCAGGTAAATTTTGGTTGGGCCCAGTAGTGTCTTGTTGCCCTGGGCTTGTGCTGTAAAGGCAGAAAGCAACATGATTTGCCATTCTGAAATGATGCACTAAGAAAGGGAACTAGAAGATATTTACCGTTCAGCAGTTGCTGTTTCACCTGTTGCTGGACTAGCGCCAACTGCTGCTGGGTGAATTCAGTTCCCTGGACACCTTGTAGAACAATGCGAGGGCCTTGCCCAGTGTTCACAACTTGAGCGGTTATGCACTTGATAACGGTGCCAGGAGGCTGGCCTGCCATCAGAGACCTCTCAATGTCTCGTTCCTTTTCTTCTTCAGTCTGCAAAAAGAAGATATATACAATAAATTGTACTTTACACTTCCCTGCAGGGATTATTCAAAAGAAAATGCTGTACCTTGACGGGAGTCAGTGCGGCGGGTTGTGCTTGAGTAGCTGGAGCCTGTTGATCAGTGGGAACAGTTTCCTGTTGTCCACTTTCAGCCACTCCTTCCCCTTCCACTTGAGTCTCAGCCAAGCCCTCTTCCACACCCTGCGATACCTCCTGCGCAGGTTGCTCTGCCTTGGGCTCTGGTTGTGCAACCTGCAGTTGAACTGTCTGACTCTGTGAAAATAGAAAACACAGTTGTACATTTCCCATCTCTGAGGACTTTCGAATAGAAATAAACAGCACTTTTAAAGACAAAGATGGACCTAGCCTATGCCTAGCACAAATTCACTACCACAGGCACCCACCTGCGGTGAAGGTACCAGGACATGGCCCTGCTTCAGAAGCACCTGCTGCAGCGCCTGAGCCTGCTGTGCTTGGGCTGGACCAGCGGCCCGTAGCACTAAGTTCCCCATACCCACCATCTGCCGCACATGCACAGGCAACAAACGCCACACAGGTCATAACAAGTAGAGAAATAAAAAGACGGATTGCACTGACTAACAGCATCTATTTTGAGAATGTTCCATCTGGTCTATGGTGTTACAAAAGCTAATTATTCTATTCTAGGAAAAAATGATGGAATGCAGAAAAAACTTGAGTAAAAGTAGTAAACTATTTCAAATCTAAATGAGAACTAGTAAAAAGTATTCTTAAAGAACATTTTTGAGAAAAGGGTCCACAGACATTCTAAACAACGCCTGCACACCTTATAGGAAGAGATATGCCCAATTTAGAGCCTGGCCCACGTGATACCACAAGAAAACAGCACACACTAAGAGAAGAGGACCTGACTATCCAAGTCGGCTACCATGCCAAAAGAAAAGTATTTTTGCTCTCACCTGCGGCGCAAGAGGAGGCACAGGGACGCCAGTTCCTGCTGTTGGGGTCCTTATGAGAACCTGCTGACCATTCACTGTGGCAAGGGTAAATTTACCAGCAGCAAGCTGTTGGGCTAACCCACTGTTTGACACCAAGACCTGCTGACCAGGAGCGTTCTGGATCAAAAATTGTTTTGTCAGCTGTCCACCAGGCCCAGGTCTCACAAGGATCTGCTGTCCTTTGCTCTGGATACTCTGGATAGTCTTTGGAGTAACCGCCACAGCAGTGGTGGGTGTGGTGGGGGTAGCAGCAGCAGCAGCTGAGCTTGCTGCGGCTTGAGGTGAGCCTTGAATTGCTCGAACAATGGTTGGTGTCTTTTGCACAAGGCCAGTGTTGGGAACTGCTATTCTAGTGGCAGCAGGAGATGCCTGGCCAGGCGAAGCTGTGGTATTTAACACATGCAGCTTTCCATCAGGCATCTGCACAAGTTGTTGGCCTGAAATTTAAAAACAACATTAGCATTTTAAACTGTTGAGATCAACACACTATCACAGATAAATAAATCTTGGTTTCTTTTCATTTCATCTATGTGAAATAATTGAAGACTTGCCTGGCATCAGCCCCTTGACTTGGATTTTACCATCAGGTTGCTTGAGGATCTGCACTCTCTGCGGCACTATTTGAGGCGAGGCTGGAGTTTGTCCTTGCACAGGAGACGCAGGAGTTGCACCCTGAATTTGGACAGTGGTTTGGGCTTGCCCAGGTGTAGGTTGAATTTTGATAAGTGACTGTTGTCCAGCTATCTGCACAGTGTTGGCTTTGGGAAGTATACTGGTGGGACCAGTGATCACTCTAGTGCCATCAGTCTTGTTTGTCATGAATACTCTCCTTGTACCTATGATGTTCTTATTGCCAGTGCCATTGTTTAGCAAAGATGTTAAAGCAGTCTTAACCTGCTGCTGACCACCACCTGGGGAGGCTGGAATGGCTACCTTTGCTACCATCTTCACAGTGCCATCTACAAATGTAAAACAAATTACAATAATTAAAAATAGCTAAATTTGGAAGTTTGCTTCAGGGAAAAGAAAATATTTGATGAATAAAACGAACCTTGTGCTTGTGAGGTGGGTACAAGTTTCACGACTTGTCCACCTGCCATTTTCACCACCTGGGTAGCACCACCAGTCTCAAGAGCACGCTTTTGTTGGTGTGCTGCACGTTGGATACGGAGTTGCTGTTCTAATTTCTCCTTAATTTCTGTGGGATTGCCTTTCACAACATTGAGAGGGGAATCAGCTCGTTGGACATTGGCATCTTTGGTAAGGGCTCCAGGTTGAGTTGATGTAACTCCAGATCGAGCCCGGGTGATAGTTTGAGTGGCTTGTCGCTCTAACAATTCACCATACTGTCTTATATTCCACAATTCAAGTTTTTCCTCATCAAGCCATTCCTCAGTGACTTGAGGCTCGGTGTTTAGAGGGGACTCGGCAAGCTTGCGTTTGCGAAGACCACTACGAATGGAAGTTACCTCTGGAAAGACGGAAAGAGAATTGTTAGTGGAGGAAGGCTTTAAGGCAGTGGGGTCACTTAGTTTTTCTGTACTATACCTCGAACAGTTTTCGGCAGTTCCAAAGGAATAACAACTTTGCGCATCAAATACTGAGTGCGATCCATGAACTGTCCTAAATGTCTGTGTTTGAGGATTTCCATAGACATGATTTCTGTGTCAGTAGTCACTTGATGTTTGCCATCATTGGTAGGTGGTTTGGCCTGTAAAGTAGATGAATTCAATACAAATTAATCTTATAGGAAAGCAAATACAATTAAATAAAAAAAAAAAAAACAAGTACAAAAAACTTACCACCATATCATCCCAGCGAAGACTTGCCCACATAATGCGGAGCTGGTGTGCAGCAGCAGCCAGTGAGCGAATGTTGACAGTGCGGTACAGCCAGCATGTTTTGAAAAGAGGACGAGAACATTGGTAAGGCCATGCTTGAGGGTTGGCTTTGGCCTGATGGTGGAATCCACTAACAGCCATTTTCCCTCCTAATCTTGACAGTTTCCGTAGTTCAGGGGTGGATAGAATCAAAGCACTACGTTTCTTTGAACGAGATACAAAGTGAGAATAGCTAGGATATTTTACTGGGTTCCGCTTCTTTCTCTTGTCAGTCACAACTGTAGTCACTCTTTTGAGATAGACTTTTCCAGATGTGCTAGCAGTGGAATACATTTTCCCTTCATCATCTTTTGAGACAATTGTTTGGCGGGTGACTGCATGACCTCTTGTGGAAGTTGTGGTGACACCCCCTTGGTTGGCTCTCACTGCCATGGCACTGTGATCAATTCTCTTCTTAGATGTTAGGATAGTATTTAAAAGCGAGCCACTACAAAGAAAATAAAGTGACCAATTGATTAAATTAATACACACACGCACAAAAAAAAAAAAAAAAGAAAGTTACTTCACAACTATGTTACTTACGTTGCAGGTGTTGTTGATGTTACTTGGGTAGTGCTTGTTTCAGATACAGTGGATGCATTGCTAGCACTCACGCTCTGAACAACTCCTCCAACAATCTTGACTTGTTGATGACTGGTTGTGACAACCTGGCTTGTAGTAGTGGTGGTGACAGAGACTACTGCTTCCTCAGCTGATTTTTCATCTTTCATTTCAACATCCTGGTTCTCAGACTTAACGTCTGAGTTAACTTCAACCTCATTGCAATCTGGAGTAGTAGTATCAGCCACTTGAACTTCATTGGTGGAATCAGGGGCTGATTTTAGTCCCTCTGAAGAACTGGGGGTTTCTGTTTCTTCTTTCTTAGGAGCAACATCGTCAACTTCAACATCGCCATCTTCATTCTTTACTTCTGATGAACCATCAGCTCCTTTCACACCAGATTCCTCTTTGATTTCAGTTTTGGGCTTTTTGACAACAGGACCAGCAACAGAGTGCAAGTCCACATCACAAGTGGTTGCGGATGCAACAGCAGACTCCAAATCCTTTATAATGGCATCACTGATAACTTCGGCACTTTGCTCTTCTGCAACACAATAATAAGTTAATAGTAACTTCATTAAGATAGGCACATGAAAATAAGAACATAATGATGAACCAGATTCCAACTGACCTTCTTTCACAGGTAGAGACTTTGAAGCAGAAGCGCTATTAGCCTTACGAAGTAGAGTTAAAAGATCTGCTCGGAGTCGTATTTTCTGCATACAGATGGGTGAATAGCAAGTATTCACACATGCAGCTGCCAGCTGATTACTGTTGTTAACAGGATCTGAAAATTTTAAAATAGGATACGAATTAAAAATACCTACCAAAGGAAAAAAGATGAATAAAATAATATGGTTGATAGATAAACTTACTTGAAGCTTGAAGGTTACATTCTTGAGAATAACAGACAAGTCCTTTGCCTAGATTATTCAAAGTCAATAGTTGCTGTTTCAAGAGAGCAACTTTGCGAGAAACAACATGATAATTTCCATCTCGATCTTTTACTTTGGTGGCATTTCCTTGAAGTATTCCATCCAGAGATGATTCAGCCTCCATGTCACTACCATCAGCTTCCTCAGTATCAGGTTCGGGAGAATCACCCTTGCCAGGTTCCTTGGACTTCAAAGGAAAAATATATTGGTCAATTATATGTTAAATAAAACAAAACAGTGCCACAGAAGAACCAAATAGTTACCAGCTGAGCCAAGCGCTTTTCTTCTAAAACTTTCAAGGTCATACGGCGGCTAAGCAATTCATCAAGACGAGACCGGCGAGCCACTTTAGGATAGTGTAATCTGACATTGGATGCCAATGCAGCACTGATATTGATTTCCTCAAACTCACTGATTGGAGGAAGAACTTGAAGATTTCTAAGTGCATCTGGAATAGTGATAAACTCAATAAGACACAGAAGCTCTAAATGTATTGATTTAATAGACATGGTTTCAAAACTTACTTGCAGCAGCTGGAGTTAAACCACAGTCATCAGCTGCTATCTCCTCTTCAGTTTTACCCTCCTTCCACCTCTTTTCCAAAAACTTGTATGTGTTTGGATCAACTTGCAGAATTTTCATCCCAGAGTCATCTGAAACAAGATAGTAGTGATTTAAACAACACTGGTGATGAGATCTAAACAAAAAAATGAAGACCAAACACAACTAATCACATACCTTTAACTCGCACAAATATTTTCTGAGGACCAGCTCTCAATCCCATCTTATGACAGTCCTGAATGACAAATTTGCGAACTGTGGAGAGCCACAACCACCCCCACTGGCCATGGACTCGATATTCCTCACCCTTCTGCTTCCATACCAGATGTTTGAGGCCTAAAGTGTACTTGACAAAGTTGTAAGTCAAGCGATTACGCTCTTCTTCATCCTGAAACAAAATGAATGCATTCCAGTTATCAAAATTCAGGTTCATACAATTAAATTGTGGGTATGTAATAATAAGTACAAGAAAGCAAGGCAACCATTGTGAACCAATTTACCTCTTTGTCTTTCTTTTCCTTCTTTTCAATTCGTTTCCGCTCTTCCCTATCATTAGCAGTGATTCGTTGTAACTTGACATGGCCTAGTTGATCATGCCAGACAGAGGCATACACAACAGGCTTGATGCAAACTGATAATACAGTAAGAACACGTGCAAAATCTTTGGGATTAATACATTTTCCAACAGTTTCAACCCATGGCTTCCTCATTAAATGCCAATTGGGGTGCATGAAAGGCGGCTGTATACTTGACTCTAACTGAAGAAGTGTTAAACGAAGTGTGTTGACAAGAATTGATCTCGCTCCTGTAAAAAACAAAATCTTAGTAAAATAAACTAAAGACGATTGACATCTTTTTACAAGTAGAAATAATTAATGACCATGAGTTGCACCCATCCACTTGAACTCTGCAGCTGGTGTAAGTGAAAATTTGTGGGACAGGTGTCTCTTTTTGTCTCTTTCTTCATTACGTTGTGGTTTATTGAGAGCAGCTGCATTGGTTGCATAGTTATTGGTATAGGTTTTAAACCCATTTTCCATTCCAAGTTTAAATAAGAATGTCCCTGAAAGAACAAAGTCAAGACATCAATGGAAGCAACTTACCACCAATATAAGGCAAACTTAAAAAAGGAACATAGAATGAAAAAAAAAAAAAAAAAAAAAGGTGAATAATAATTTTTAAAACACATACCAGTAGCAATTTGTTGTGCTTTGAGCCTTGTCAACCTAGTCTCTTTATCTAGAAGGCCATCTTTTTCCTCATCCTTAGAGGTAATAGCTGTGCTGCGTCTCTTTAGGTCATCCATATTAAATGTTCTTGGTTGCAAAGATCCAGTTTTGGACCGTGTCACTCTTTCAGAAACCCTGCGGCCTGTTATACAACATTTGGACAATTAAAAGATTGGTAAAAAATCTGCTACTTAAGTGCTTTGCATCTGACACACTTACGGGTTGTTGTTTCTTCCTCCTCTTCTTTCTCTTCACTCTTAACACTGTCTGGGCCACTGTCATCACCCTTTGACATGGTCACTAAAAAAAAAAGGACAAACATTGATAAGTTAGATAAGAATTCTAATCATCCCAAAAAGTGTGCAATAACCCAGTCTAATTGTACCTGTGGTGGTTGAAGTGGTAGTTCGTGTGAATGTGGTAGTAACTTTCTCAGAATCCTCAGTTTCTTTAGTTAAGGTGGTTGTAGTCTCAGTAGTCTCCTGAAAAACACATACAATTTAAACATTGATGCAAAAAGGCAATGGCGGAACTTTGTAAAGAATAGAAGAAGGTTTAAACATACAACTGTCACAGGAGATGAACAAGAAACTTCTTCTTCAATAGTGGTTTCTTCATCACAGGGCAATTCGTCATCCATCATGATGTTGTTCCTGCGGGCCTCAGCAGCCTCACGATCACGTCGTTCCTTCTCCCTTCTCTCCTCTTCTTCCTTAATTTTGCGCTCGGCACGTTCCTTTTGTGCCTTTACAATTTGGGCTGTTAAAACAGGAGAGAAGTCATTGAAATCAGATGGCAAGACTATTTTATACCATTTCTCAAATTGATTATCCTCTCAGACCTACCATTTTCATAATCAAAATAAGATTTTTTATTTCCTTTACTTTGGCTAGTTAGTTTCTCAGTTATTTCCATCTGCCGAACCATTTCTTCTCTGAAGTCACTCAATTCTCTACAAAGGGCAGCTTCCATATCATTTTCATCTAATGAATCGATTAATTCATCCAGTTGGGTTGGTGTGCTGTAGTACCAAACTTCCTCTCCTTCACTCTCACTGTAAGAAGATGGACAGATTATGGGCACTGAACAGAGGAATTGCCAAAGCGTCCTATGAATGTTTAATCTAGAACTTACACAAATAAACGCCTGCACAAAAACCAATATTTCCTGCCATGACGATCAAACCCTAGATGTTCTTGTCTGCAGAGGTTGCCATTCTTTTCTACATCTGGAATACAGTCCATCACACCTGGAACCTGCACAATGAATGTGTATAAGAATAAAGACCAGATTTGGATAAATATAATAAAGGAACAAGAAAACAAGTCCTACCCTGTGGGACTTGCAGAGACTACATTGCCAGTCTTCAGTTGGTACATCTCCAAGAGGAGGATCAACACATTCCAAATGAAATACAGCAGGGCATGTTTCACAGCACAATAGGTCTCCCAGGCGATGGCAAATTCGACAATGGTCATCATAATGGAATTTAACTGAAAACAGACCCCACAAATGTCAGAAAATTATATTAACATATTCAGAACTAAACTATGTATAAAATATTGTAAAAAATGGTAAAAACATTATCGAAAAAGTTAAGGTTTGCTCACCTTCACTAAGCAGATCCTCACGAACTGGGTTGGTGATGAGAAACTGATCTGTTAAAAACTGAAGGACCTTTAACCTGGTTTCAGTGGTTGTAAAAGGGTATTCACAATTGTTCAAAAGATCCAGAACATTCTGATCAAAATTACTGTCACTTTCTACATATGCTCTCAAGACTTCAGGCCATGTCATGGCATCCACAAAGAAAAGAGTAACATTAACAGTGTCCTTTTGATCCAACGCTCCAAAGTGAGTTTGCTGAGCATCTTCTTCACGAAGGATAGCCTTTAGCAGTGTGGTGTGAATTTCTGCAAGAAGTATGCTTTGCTCCTCACATGTGACGGCAGCACAGAAGTCTTCGACTCTGAAGGGAGACAGGCGAACCAGCGCTCTGAAATGTCGCAAAACTTCATAGATGCTCAAGGCTTGCATGACAAGTTCTCGTGGAACCAACAAATCTTCTGATGGCTTGGGCAGCTCCAGGGGAGGGAGTTCTCTGTTCTGAAGCCATAACGGTTCAGGACTGGGAGCCCTTTGATAATAAGACCTACGAGCACCACCATCCGCTGTGCTGAAGCTAGATAGCGAGAAGTCACTGTCACTAGAAGGATCATCCCCTTCAAAACTATCTTCACTTTCAGTCTTGAGATCATCGTCTTCTTCACTCTTCCCACTAGACTCATCACCAAAATCAGAGCCATAATGGTAGTCTGAATCCTTCTCCACAGCGTCCGGGTTATAACCTCTCCTCGAGCCATAACCTCCTCCTCTGCCCTTCCTTGAATGTTCTCTACCGCCTCGACCTCGTTTCTTCCGCCGGTCCCGAGTGACAGGGGAAGAAGCTCGGGACTGTGTTGGGGTACTCGGCTGCGAGCTGGGGGTTTCTTGACCAGTACCTTGCTGATTAAGAAGGTACTTTGGCTTCTTCATGAGATGGTATTGAAACTTCTTTGGCCTTTCCATCACCACGGATTTTGGGGGCCGCCCCCTCCGCTTGGTTCCTCTTCCAGTCATCTTGGTAGCTTGACGTCGAGCACAGATCACAATATCACACGTGGTTCACACAAACACTTCATTGTATACAAATAGTAATGACACAACTACACGAAAACGTAATCCATGTTTACAGTCTGGTCTTTGCGCCATTTTTCACTCAAGTCACGTGACCAAGCAACCCCCTGGGCGCAAATCGCGCCACCAGTACGATTCAGACACTACTTAGGTATGTAATCAGCCCCTCACATTTGTTTTGGAGGTATCACAACACAAGCACTGAACAAATCGATGCGCGCGGCAATTTCTACGCACCGACGCGAAATAGCAGGCGAAAAGACAGCGTCCTAACCGCAATGAGACGACGCCTGTGATTGGCTCATTTGGGACGCCGCCATGACACCAAAGAAATGATTATTCACTTCGAAAAAGGCCAGCCGCAGATTAAAGAGTTGCGCCAGCAAAGATGAACACTTTTAACGGACCGGAATCTTAAAAATTGCACTTAAAATAAAATTGAAATACACGCCAAAACTCGGGATTTAGTAACGGCTATCACACAAAAAAACACTTGCCGCCCAATCCGCGTTAGGTTACTAGCGGCGCGGCGTCAAAGATGGCAGCGTAGTCAACGCGTGGCGTTGAGGGAACAGCATCTTCGACGTCCTGCTTAGCTCAACGAACTTGCAGCTTGCCGCTTGCCGCAGCGTACTCAAAGGTGATGCGGGCTGGCCTGCTTGACCGCCTGGTTTTGATCTGATCGCTGAAGCTCGGGAGTGGATCAAAGCGTTTTCAATGTTTCCATTTCTTCGGATTTTCTCATTTTGCGCATGCCACCATCCTACGTGCGGATGTGTGCCTACTCTACCCTCTAAAAAAACGCATTAAAAATTGCGCAGTAAGTTTTAAATCTGCGCATGTAACAACTACGTCACACCGCCCGAAAAATAACCGTACATTAAGGAAGCTCTGCATGAGCTTTTTCAGCGCAACTAACAAAAGCGAGATATAATCAACATTAAAAGACACTCGTGGAAGGTCTACTTGGGCCCTTCATTCATTGAACCCAAGCCCGCCAAGTACCTGCGCGCGCAGCTAAATCACATACCAACATACATAAATTAAATGAATTTACTGGGCATTTTTTTAGGTTAACGTTTAGGTTAAAATATTGTCTGTAATAAAAACAAGTATCCATCTTTCTATTCAAAATTGTCGCGCGTCAACAAAAACGTCCAAAGTTTTGGAAAACGTGTCCCACATTTCGTGTAGAGCTGTTGGCAGAGTGAAAGGGACTTGCTCATCCTTGTTCAAAGAAGATCAAGGGACATTTGTTAAGCCCCCATTCTATTCAGATTGTTTAAAATCCAAGTTTCTATTTGTGTGAATCAAGCCTCGAGATCCAACGGTCAGACATGTGGTCCGGGCTGCTTTGTCAACTTTCGAAATGCAGCTGTAGAAGGGCGCGAAAAGCAATAGTACGGAAGAGCCAACATGCAAAAGACAAATCACAACTTCACTGCCTCGTATTTTCTAATTTACTTCGATTTGTGAACGTGAAGAAGTATTTTAGTTCTTAGAACACGAGAAAATTTAATTTCCTGACGCCCTTAGCGAGTGTCAGTGACGAAGGAAAAACTCGAATGCAGGTGCACACGAAGGAGAAAATTGTTAGCGGGAAATTCAAACTCTGCTTAGCAATGTCTGTGTATTTTTTGTGGCAAGCAATGTAACTGGCTAATTTGAACTCAACACAGCATTTATTACATTTTGTTTTAACTTTTCCGATGAAATTTGACTCGGCAGCACACCGCACAAAGCAGAAACTGCAGCTAAAAAATAAAGAAAAGAAAGTTGCAGATCAAGGTGCCATGAATGCCAACCTTCCCGTTCACTTTTCGACTATGATTTTGCTCCAAAATTGTCTGTTTTCTGTGCCGTGACAGACACGTTGCCCAGCAGAACGCGGTGACTGCCAGTCGGGCTGACACAGTTTCCAATCAACCATGGACGTCGACGAGGGTCTAGTGATGGCCGAAGCCGAAGACCAGGACCCCGACGTCTCTGCACCCCTCCAAGCACAAGCGGCTGCGTCGTCTTCACCCTCTCGAGACAGGATTCGTTTAGTTCCAGCCCCACGCAAAAGGGGCCTTTGGAAGAGGAAGCAGGATTCAAGCATGAAGCCCAACGTGGTCGTGGATGAAATGTTCCCCGAAGGCGCTGGTCCATACATGGACATAGATGAGGTACCTGTTTTACAGCTTGGTTTCCCTTGGGAAGGACCTAACCTCCCCATTCTGTTGTCTTAAAGTGTCATTGTTCCTGTTCCTATATTTTCTGTGCATTGTGTTACTGGTCATTAGCCAGTAGTGGTGCTATAAGCCATTGGTTGGACAATGGTTTGTTTGCTTTCTATTTTGTCGGCTAACTGATTAAACCGCACAGTGCCTTGGATGTCATTTCTCATCCATAGTCCAAGCTAATATTGGTCTATTGATACGTTTTGCTGTCTGAAATGTCAATAAACTTATATCAGGTTTGAGTGTTCTAACAAATCTTTGCGGTTTGCAGCCTGGTGGCTCCAGTGGACTTCTGATGGACCTAGCCGCCAATGAGAAGTCGGTTCACACGGATTTCTTCAACCGTAAGTAGTCTACTGGTTTAACATTTTGGTAGATTTAGTCTCATTTTGAGGATGACTCACAAGGTTATTTGCTAGGAAAGAGACTGTTTTGAGAGACATATCAGCTAAAGCACGTTCAATGCTCATCTCTCATTCATCTGAATGAGAGACTTATCCACAACTTCTAGTCTTTCTTAACCTTGTGAATCTGATTGTCATTACAACTACTCAATTTTTAAGAGGCCTTCACACTTCTCTTACAATTGTAACTGTGCCTTTTGCAGAATTTGATGACTTATATGATGATGAAGATTTGTCATGAGCATCACTTCACCCCTTGATGAGTACCCTTGATCAATCGGACTTATTTTTGCACCAAGTTCCAGCCAATTGATTTGGTGCTTTGATATGTGCCCTACCCATCCTGAGTTTGCTGACCCATGTGACAGATGCTAATTCATTAGAACTAAGGCATCTGGAAACTTTTGTTTTGTTTAACTAGTTTAATTTTGTGTATTTGTACATATGTATTCCTTGTAAAGTAAAGACTGGAGTGTGTTTCAATGACCATAGCGTAGGTTTTTTTTTTAAAGGAAAATAAAGAAACATACCAAATAACTTTCATTTCCTTTATTAAAATGTAACTATACAACATGATCACTTACAGCTCATTAAACCTGTTACTTAAATTTATATTTTAATATTTAAGATTCAATTAAAATTGTCTCAGCAGAATTATCCAATCAGGCTCTTATAAACAATGCATCATCTTAGTATCACATCTGTTGTTTGCACCATCCCAAAAATTTAGGGATGCATGTTGCTTTGCTTTGATCAACTTAGATTTTGTACACACCATTGTATACACAACTGAGAATAGCATCTGCTAAATGACGAGCTTCAGGTGTGACTGCAGTCACAGACCAGCAAAAGAAAGAAGCCACTTCGCCACTGTTCAGTATCAAATTTGCAAACTGAATGTTCCCATTGGACAAGTCTAATAACTACAGATCTTGGATAGAAAAAAAGTAGGACTCAATTAAAATTTGTTTTGTGGGGAAAGGTAAAACAAACACCAAAAGACCTTATCAATACTGATGACAGTTTGCATCTAACATTCACTGATATGTGAAATTTTTAAAAATTACTGCACAGGGAAAAGTAGAGGAGTTGGTCTAACAGGGCCTCCACAAAATAAATAAATAAATCTACCAGTTTGAATCAACATATCTAACCATGAGTATGTATTCAGGAAACAACTGAAGTATTGCTGAAGTAACCTGCTTTTCTTTCCACTATTACAGCAACTGCTTTAAAAATAAGTACTCAATCGTTAAAAAAAGAGAGAACAAATACAGTAACATCTGTTCAGAGCACTCACCAAAACAATTATAAGCAATAGTAATAATATTTATAATAATAATAATGACAATTATAATAGTTATAATTACAACAACATTAAAAAATGGGATGTGAATCATTGTCGATAATATCACTAGCGTTTCTTACAAAGAAACTGCATCACATCTTGGCATCAAATAGGACTTGCGCAAGGGGTTGTGGAGGAGTGTTTTAAAGCGTAGCACTCATCACCTTAAATGAAAGTAAGGGGTTCTTTCTTTGCTCGAAAGCAAAATTGCACTTCCGTTTTGCAGGGGAAAAACAAAAACAGGTGACCACACAATATTTGACAAAAAAAAATTAAGCAGCAGACAAGACTGTTTTCCTTTCAGATGACAAGTATAACTATCTAGATGATATCAATTCGAAACATACCCTGAAATTTAAGAAGAAATTGTGAGTTGCATGTGCTCATAAGCTGGCAAAGAAGCAAACCAGGACTAAGAAGTTCTGCTTACTGAAAACTTGGCAAACCTACACATGATTGATTTATCTACAGAATCCAAATTCACTCTACCTTCAGCTAGCTGAATAAATCTAAATCCAACACAGACATTTTGTTAATGATGTTATAGTTTGCTGGAATGCATTCAATTTGAAACACATCAATCATTACGGTATTTATTCACAACCTCTCTTCAATTAAAGGAATATTGTTGATCTACTGTAACAAAAATATGATGCACATTCATCTGGACCTTTATGTTACTTGTTAACTGTGGCCTAATTTCATGTCTAAATGACTGCACAAAATCATAAAAAGTGATGCTCATGGCTAATGTCTGTCTAAATAAGAGCAGAATCCTGTACTGCAACGAGGCAGCCAATGGAGATTGTCCGCATGCAAATGAATCAGTCAAGAGTCTAATACTCTGACAAATACATCAATTTATTCCACTTTATGAACATATATTTTATGGTATCGGGAAGTCATAAGGATATGATCAATCCAGGATGGAAAGACTTTTAAATGATGCAACGATAGCATCCATTGGCAAGATTCCAGAATACAGCAGTTTCTGTAACCGACTTACAAAAGACCATCTGGGTTACTGAATACTATGAAACCTTTCCATCCTCTTACAAAATAATGACACATCAAAGCAGCACTTAGTGCAGGACAATTAAAATTGCCACTCTCACAATAGATCTGAAAAATATTAGACACCCTGTCTTAGATGCAGTCCATGTTGGTAGATTCATAATATCTACTGTAGAAATCAAGCTCTGCTGACTTGCAGTAGTTTCTTAGTAAATGAAAGTGAAAGAATGAGTTTTAATGAGGTTTATTTCAGTACAGATAGAACATTTTTTTTTCACTTAGTGTTGACTTGCCTCATAATGAACCCTTTTTTACTGCAAAATAAAAAGATTCCACTTTTAATTTTGTCAAGAGAGGAGGCTGATCTCAGCCTAGTGCTGCTATACTGAGTCCATAGATACAACTCACTCACATTCATACTCACTCTCTCACTTACTGACATCTAAATCACACACAGTCACACAAATTATAGCTAATCTTTCACTAAAAGAAAATCACCCTGGCGTAACAACTATGCTAAAACATTTTAAAATAGACATATCATCTAATTTCAATACACTTAAATTTCAGAGATATTTTTTGATACTCAGTATCTATAAGAAGCCAAATGTTATATGAAAAAAATAATTTATGATTGAAGCTTTGCTTTCATAATAAAAGTTAATTCCTCATTTGGTTAAATTTTGTCTTCTACATGTAGGTACAAAACATGAATTAAATTTATGTACATGATGATTTTTCAGCTATCTTTTCATATAAAGCAAAATTTTGCTGAAAAATACTAACAGTTTTTTTTAAGATTTTACCTTAATTAACTTAGATATTTGACAATTCGTCTGAAACAAGCATCATTTGAAAAGGAAGGAGAGCAGGCTTTCTTTATGGATTTAAAAATAAATACAACAAAAAACACTTGAATTGTTCTCTGAGTGCACTGGCGTTAATTAGACATAGTTTCAGATTTATGCACCTGCAGGCCTTGGGCTCCCTACTTAACAACATCATAGTTACCTGATTAACTATAAAACCCTGTACAGTCAATCTACCTTTGATGCATTGACACATCACTCAAATTTCTACGAGTTTTAAAATTCATTGTACATCTCTACAACATCATTCAATGCAGGCTATTTTTTAAAATAACTAAGGGAATAGTCTAGGAGTAATCTGGAAACTTTTAGGAAGAAAATTCATTCTGCAAAGCATTGGTACAATTTCTGTGAAAAAGAAAGAAAGACGTGTGAAATTTTTGGCACGTCCCACTCACCCTTTGACAGAGGTGATTGGGACACCCTGTATTGTTGATCTCAGGACTCCATGTAATTGAGATGATACAATATTTTGTTCTCACTTCCCTTGTGATGAAGACAATTTTCTGTACAATGGGCCATATGGTAATTTAAATGTCATTTACAACATGATTGGTCGGACACTCATGTGGCAGGCATCTACAGACTACCAACATGAAAAAGGGGCAAGCTTATGTCTGACCATTAGCTAGCAGAAATTTCCCCTCAAGTCATCACAGTATTATTAAAAAATAGCAATTACAAAAATACAATGTAGGTAGATGGCTGAATCATGAACCTTCACATCACCCTTTGGTCTGAATCTGTTCATCACATAAAATTTAAATGAAACTTTCACATTCACACTTACTCTATGAAACAAGACACTTAGAGCTAGACTCAAAAATTCATTCCCCCCAAACATCCCTGAAAATACACATTGTATTAAGTTAGAACTTTCTACGAGCTGTTTACAAAGCTCTTATGTGCAACAAATCAGCAATTTCCAAAAGTTAATATGGCTTTGCAAATAACTTAGGCAATGCCTAAACAATAATTCAATCCTAAACAACAATATATACAATTTTCAAAGGAATTGTTTGGTACATAAACTGACATTTAAAAAAGTGCAGTGCATTTGTTTGAACAAATGCTACTCACTTTCCGAACAAACAAATAGTGCAGAGCTCCGTGAAGCTCACATCTAGACTAAAACCAAGAGTCTTCTCTAACTTTATGCAAGTACTGGTTTCACAGCACAAAAATTCTCATCATTCCTTAAACAATAGAGAGATATAAAATTACATTAGAAGTAAGAGAAGATACCCCGGGTATAATAGGAAGACGGATAGAAAAGCAAGGAAATGGAGTTGTCGGAATGGCAGATAGATAGAAAGCAAAAGATGGGAAATGAAACACGACTTAAAATTACCTAACATTTCGTTTCAAGAGATAAAAAGAAACGGAAGGAACAAACCACATACTACAAAGATAACACAAGAGGGAATTGCCTCACACAACATTAATCTAATAATTTATGATATCACGCCACAGGCCGAGGTTTGAACTAAAAATAGAATTGAAAGAATAGTCTTCTGCTGCTTGAAACACCCGAAGACTTTACCCAGTACCAGTGATAAAATGGCATTTAGAGGTATATTCTGTTGTCTTGCTTCATTACAACCAAGCATAGACTCCCAAAATATTAAGTTGGTCATCAATAACATCATGAGATCAAGCATTGATCTCGTGATTTTATTCGGCCAAAATATGTGTCTAGTCATCTGGTTCGCACCAGTCGACTTTTGACCAGTCCGGCAGCTCCGTCTCGTAAGACCAGTCAGGTCCCTGCGGACAAAGAGCAAAGAGTGCATTGTTAAACAAGCGGTTTCCGGCTTAAAGTTGTGCATCTGAACTCTCCTTTCAATGAGGAGCCAACTGATTAGTGCGGGTACTCACTCTGAACTTCCAGGCGTGCAGGTACATGATGAGGTCCCTGGGCTTGGGGTCTCGGTAGCGCACTTTGCACTCGTAGCAGTGCGGGTCGTGGCTCATCTTGTCCTGCTGGAAGGCCAGGTCGGGGCACTCGTGGCCCGTCTGCGTGGCGACCGTCACCTTGTTGTTGTTGTTGTTGTTGTGGTGGTGGTGGTTGTTGGCACCAGTGCCGACCAGGCCGGAGGACACCCCCGCGGAGGGCAGGCTGGCCATGGCAGCGTGGCTGTTGTTGCTGCTGTTGTTGTTCAGGGCGCTAGTGTTGTTGTTGTTGTTGTGCAGGCCGGGAGACATGCAGGCGGGCCCGGAGTTGTCCTCGCAGGAGCCGCACGGCGACGGCTCTCGGCTCACGTCCCCGTCGTCGTCGTCACCTGTGGCGCAGAGAGACACGGGGCGTGAGTGGGAGCGTTGCCTGCACTGCGAGTCTGCGCATGATGAATCGCCGGGCCGTCAACTCACCCTTGTCCTCCTCCAGGTCGCGGGCCAGCGGCTTGAACATGGACAGGTCCGAGTCGCCGTCCATGCCGAGCCAGTTCTCGGCGTTGTGGATGTTGACCAGGTCGCGGATCAGCTCGTCGTCCGCCTTGCCGATCAGGCCGCCCTTGCCCTTGTTGGGCCCGAACACCACGTGGTTGTACAGCGGGTCGTTCACCACCGGGAAACCTGCCATTCACATTCGGATTTAGTCGTCAGCGGGACCGTGGCGCGGGCGGGGACCCCTGCCACCGCCAGCATAGGCCACGCGCCCAACCCGGAGGCCGACTGTAACTCACCTAGGAACTGCAGGTGCACTCTGATCTGGTGCATGCGGCCGGTGTGCGGCTTGCACAGCACGACGCTCGTGTTGGTCCTCTGGTTGAAGCCGAGCTTCTTGAACGTGGTGGCGCACTCCTTGCCCCGGGCCGACACCTTGCACACGCCGATCTTGTAGGACACGACCTCGATGGGCTCCGTGCAGGTGATCTCCTCGCTGGAACAACCCAAGCCCATCAGCGCGCTGTTTTCGAATGCGCTCTTTGCAGTGCGGGTACACTGGTTGGTTCACTCACTCGGGAAAGTCGCCCTCCACGCGGCAGACGTACTCCTTGGCCACCTGCCGGTTCCGGATCTGGTGCTCCATCTGGCGCGCCTTCTTGGGGGAGCGTCCGAACAGCAGCAGCCCGCTAGTCAGCCGGTCCAGCCGGTGGATGGTGCGCAGGTTCTTCAGGTTGTACTCCTTGGCCAGGATGAAGACCACGGTGTTGTGGCGGTAGCGGCCGCACGGGTGCACCTGTGGGGGACAGAGGCACATCACTCCGACTGGCAACGCACACCAACAATACCGCACTTGCTACACAAATTTCTTATTTTTCGAAATGCTTATGAATTTTGAACGCAGCGTGGCTCAGTCAAAGTGCGGCAGTGCGCCACAGCTTGGCCGAGACGCGACATGACGTTCGAGAAATGGAAACACATGATCTCAGTAAGAGAAAACACGAGTCAACTTTACGACCATGGGCCATGCTGAAACATTGACCAACATTGACCACCATGCGGAAGCTCGCGCGCAATGCATGCAGCACCATGCAGACAAGGGACGACAATGCACCTACCATGCGAACGCGCTACACACCGCGTGCCACTGCACTGCATGTCACTGCACTGCATGCCACTGCATGCGACGCACCTGTGGCTTTACACAGTGCCAGAAATTCGACACGACGAAAGACAAACAAAGCAGGAATAGAATTACCACGGCACAAAAGGAGTGAGGTTGGATCCGGGCGACTCCGCCGCCAGAGCGAGAGAGAGAGAGTCGACGCAGTATGAGAAATGTAGCGCAACGCAGCGCCAGGTAAACAGTGCGAACAGCAGGCGACTGCAAATCAGAGGCGACGCGGATTCGCACTCTGGTGCAGGCGGTCTCGCTCTCGCTCTGGCGGCGGAGTCCGTCAACCCCACTGGCATGCGGATTTCTACTGCGTCTAGAACAGGGGCAGCACCACTACGGGGAGAGACAGAGAGCAACGTGTCGACTACGAACGGCGCAAAGGAGGACTGGAGCCCAGACACGTCAAGGATCCGTCATCGTCCGAAGCAACAACAGCAAACGGCGGGTAAAGAGGAAGGATGAGAAGAAGTTGACTCTGGAAAGCAAATACAGACACACATGGCGGCGGCTCCGAGGCCCCTCCCCCTTCCTTTTCCCCCGTCCGCTTGGCTCTGGTCCTGAAAACGCAGCGCACAACAAACCGACTCGGACAAGCGACTCGGGAAGCGAGGGATTTTCCTGGTGGAGTGACGCAGCATCAAGAGAAATAATGCCCGACTCACGGAGAACCGTGTGTTTTCGATTCCGGCCAAAGTTATTCTGGAGGTCCGTGCAGTGCGGGTCCGCGGCGTCCCCTGCCGGTCTGGCGGCGTCGTGGGGATTCGCGGACTGCCGTGCAGTCGTGACGGAGGGACACATTTCTCAAGTATTTCCAGGACTATAATGCGACACTCCGGGGCTACTTTCTTTATGGTGATTTATTTTGAATTGCAGTGAGAGGGTTGTGGGAAGGGGGGCGGGGTGGCTGAAAGTCTAAGTTAGAATTACTGTTTTAGTTACTTTTAAAGAGAGGCAGGGAAGGGGGGACTGGTGTTGTGGTGGAGGGGAGAGAGGGGGGAGGGGACACAGCCCTCGCTAACCGAACAGGTTCACATTCGTGTCCACAGGTGCGAACAGCATGCTGCTGGCAGCAGGGGCGGGGCGGGGCGGGGCGGGGCGGGGCGGGGCGGGGGGGGCGTTACAAGACAGAAGGGCTGAAACACGGACGCGGGGCTGCGCGGGGCTGCGCGGGGCTGCGCGGGGCGGTGAGGGCTGCCAGGGCGGGGGAGCTGGGCCTTGTTTAGGTCACATGGTGGGGTGCCGGGCCGGGGGCTGCCCCGGAGGCCGGGGAACCGCGCGCGCCGTCCAGACCCACGGACCCGCCGCCCTACCCGTCCCCGGCCGGCGAGTCCGAACAGTCGCTTCGTCGCTCTGTCTCTCTCGCACCCTCCGGGCCGCGCCGTGAGTGCGACAGAGACAGAGCGACGCAGACTCTTCGGGGTCGGCCAGGGCCTGGAGCGGGGCAGCGGGCGCACGCAGCAGTTTGGCGGTGCGGCCGAGTTTAGCCACTCCGAAGCGACGCGACCGACGCGCGCGTCCCCGAGTACGCCACACTGGCAGCGGGAGCGGGGAACACACATCACTGCAAACGTTAGTGCTTGTTATTGTTTTGGGCCGGCTCGTTTGTCCGACAGTGTAGCCGTTTGTCGCTGGCTCGGAAAGCGGGTGCGGCACGCAGGCCGCTTCCAGCTCCCAGGCAAAAGAAGGCAACACACTCACGCACACAACCACTACACTGTGTGTCCCAGTGCGTTTCAAGGCCGGCGGCGAACACACTGCGATGCGCCCAGCCTGGCCGGGCCAGTGGATGGAAACGTAAACCACACCGAACCGTGCCGGCCTCGAGGGCCAGTACACTGTCGGAGCTAGGGCGAGCGCCTGCGAAGTCGACGGTAGGCCAGCCCGCCACACTCGCCCGTCCCGGAGTTGCCTACCCTGGACCTCGCAGGCGCTACCGCTGCCTCGGCTCCGGGTTCGGGTCCCAGCGTTGCCGACTTTCCCCCCGCCACTGGCCCGGCCCTGGCGCGGTCCCGGTGCGTCAGGGGGAGGGAGGGGGTCTAGCTACGCCTGGCTACGCCGGGCTACGCGGCCTGGCTACGCCACTGCAGCGCTGCGTACTCACCGGTAGAGAGCACGGCTTGTCCAGGGCCACAATGTCCTCGTCTACATGTACCAGGCGAATGCGCTTAGCCAACACAGGAGTCTCGTGCCTGTAAGAAGCAAGGGGCGGGGTAGCCCGCATCACGGCCACCTAGACACATCAGCTCCATGACAGTGATTTCGATGTGGAGGCGGCGGCAGCGGCGGCGGCGGCAGCGCGGCGGCACGCTGGACATTATTGTTGTTATTTCAAGCAGTGCAGTGGTCTGTCCGTCTCGCGGGGAAAAGAACAGACGACTAAGAAGGGGGAAAGGAAACGAGGAGGAGGACGCAGGCGACGAGGAGCAGAGAGGTCAATATGCAAATGAGACTGGTCCGCCGGGGCGGCCCTACCGCGCTGCGAGGCGCCGCGTCGCTCTTGCCAGACACCGAGTGCGCGCCGCGGCCGCCGAGATGGCGCCACCACTGCCAAAAACCTAAACACACAGTGACGTTCAGGCCGTCGTCAGACACGGCGGGTCGGTTCGGGTTTCGGCCTCGCCTCCCGCAGCTCATCAAGGCCCTGGAAATGGAGTCGGCGGCCACCGCGGTGATCATCGGCGACACGACACCGGGTCGCTGTCACGCACGCCAGAGGTGGCGGCCTCGCATTGTGATAAGGATTAGAACGGACCGGCTGAGGGGTTGATTACGCCGTATATATACAGTGCAGGCACAGCCGACACCCCACAGTGGGCCAGAAGACCGGTGGAGGCGGTCAGAATTTCAGACGCGTTTTGAGCTCCTGAGTCGCTAAAGGGACTCGAACCGAAAGTGTGACCCCACCAATGGATTCCTCGTTCGGAGAGCAAATCCATTCGTGGGGTCACACGTTCGGTTCGAGTCCCATTTAGCGGCTCTCGAGCGAATTTTGGCCGCCTCCGCCGGTCTTCTGGCCCACTGTACAGTGCGGCCACCCCACGAATCTCGAAAGCGGCGACTGTTGTCTGTTGTGGCGGCAAATTGGGCCATGTCTGGTAGCGGCCGAGCCGAGCCGAGCCGAGCCGAGTCCACCTGACACCCCCACCCCTCCGCCTCCGACAACCGCGCTCGTCGCGTCCCGAATCTGGTCCATGGCTGGCTGGCTGGCTGGCTGGCTGGCCTGTGGGAACGGCAACGCAGACGCCTTGGGCAGGACACTGCCAGGACACCGCCAGGACACTGCCAGGACACTGGCTAAAACAATGAACGCGTAATTAACGACGCGACGGAAGTGATTAGAAATCCGACAACTCGGTGGCGACACGCTTTCTTTGTCGCCTCGAGACCGCGGTTGGGGTGGGGGTGGGGGTGGGGGGCAGTGCATCCCCTTCCTTTTCCCGCCCCAACGCCCAGCGGCCTTTTTAATAACGTCGTGTTTCTATTCAGGCTGGAAGAGAGAGAATATTAACACTCAAATACCTCCTCGTCATTCAGTACACAAAATGATAGGATTACGCAACACCACAAAAAAGACGGACAGCGGCGTTTCATTAAAAAAAAATTACAACAAAAAAATCTCTTTCATTTGGGATTATTCTACGACATAAAAAAACGTGGAAGAAGACTTTCCTTTGTTAACCCTTTCTCTCGCCATTTTAGAATGAAGCAGAGAAAGCATCGCAGGACCTAATATTAAAGCTATGTGTTTTATGAAGAGAACGACGACACAGTCGACAGGACAGTTAATTCATGCAATACGACCTGGTACCTACCCCGTGTTGTCAACACTATGGTAAACAGTTTACAGTGGGACAGTAGATGCCCAGCCAGTGCAACAAAAAACAACAAACAACAACAGCAAAGCGGTGGCGTGCAAAAGTGGCGCATGCAGACGTGCGTGACGAACATCAACTAGGCCTCGTCACTGACGTCACTTACGGGTATGGAGGCGGGTTTGTTTACGACGACCACGTCGCCGTCCATGTGCACGATGGAGATGGGCTCCGCTGTGACGGGCACCTCGTGTCTGTAACAGTCACGCCTAGTCACAGCAGGCATCGTCACACACGCGTCACGTCACACGGCATGCCGCTTTGTCCTCGTGCTGCAAGAGTCGTGGCAGGCTAGCTAGCCTGGCTAGCCTCGCTACGGGCATGCAAGGGACTTCCCCGCGCTTCCTTCGGGTCCACTGCACTGTGGTGAGGGGGCACAGCACACCAGGGTAGGCGAAGAGTGTCTCAAGCTCGATGCTACGGGGAGGACAGAGCACTGCGTTCCTTTATGGAATTTTCTCCGGGAAGTTTCGTTAGAGAAGGGCGAGAAAAAGAGCGAGGATAAAGGTCGTGGGTTCGAATACCGACAGTGCCTCTATTTTCGCTCAAGTTTCGCGGTGTAGGTTGCTCCAGGGGACAAAGGGTCCCGTCGGTACGGATTTTGTGGACAACCCCTCGTCCCGGCAGACGACTTAATCAAGTATGCCACTGTCATCTCACCCTGGACGGAGGAGCAAAAGGGGTCCAAACTACGCAACGCCAAGATGCAAATGGAACACACACACAATCGCCAAGGCGCCGTGGAAAGGACTAACTTCTTCGACATTCTTTTTCTTTTAAACTACCAGACCACCATCTCAAAAAAAATAATACATGGAAAAAAAAAAATTATAAAAAAAAAACGAAAAAAAAAATGTTTGAATACTAGAAGTGAAAAAAATTGGTTTTCTACAAAAATCCTGCAAAGTTTTGGAAAACACTGTTTAAAGTCGGGGGAACACATGCCGCTGCATCCGAGGAGCCGACAGGCCTTTGCCGGCGAAAGGGTCGAGGGAAGGGCAGCATGCTCCTAATTGGAGGACGGCCAAACTTGCAGCCCTTCCAGCCCTTTTGTTCTTTCGGCCCTTTGTGGCCGAGGGCCGGCTCAGAAAACAACACGGCCAACATCTTAACAATTATTTGCAAATCAATTATCTTCTTTTTTTACGACTTTTTTTTCGGGAAGTCCTGTGGGGAAATTACCTGTGGACGATGTTGGCCAGGAGGTCGTTGTGCTTGAGCTTGTAGTCGACGTCCACCTTCTCGTAGTTGACGGTCAAGGTGCCACCCTTGATGCACCGCTCCTGCGCAAACGGAAAAGGGGTTCATTCCGTCTCTCTCGCACCCCCTACCATCCGAGCAAGCGAGAGAGAGATAGAGACTCAGCGCGCTCTGCTTAACTTACATATTCCTCCGCGGGGTGCGCCCGGAACTCCCTGGCGAACACGTCCAGGATCTTCTCGCCGACCCAGCGGCCCTTGGTAAACGTGGTGAAGGTGAAGTAGTACGGGTAGACTTTCCGCAGCCCTGGAACAAGTTGGCGGCAAGATGAGCAAGCTCCCTGCCTAAACAGCTCCTTGGAAAAGTTGGCAGGTGGAGGCGTCTGCCTGCCGCCCCGCCCCGCCCCGCCCCGCCCCGCCCCATGTTGTTTGACTGGGCCGGGCTCGGGGCCGAGGGTGGGCCGAGAACGGGTTATCATCCCAGCGCCTTGTCAATGCGAGACAACCTCCGCACGCGCCACTCTGTCTCTGTCAACCCTAACCTCACTTCTCTCGGCGGCTCGACGCGCACCTGTTACACCTGCCGAAATGGCCTCGCTCGCTCGCCCCGGTGCATCAGATTGGCAGTGTGGGCGCTGCAGCGCGGCGGCGGCGAGGCTGACGTGCCGAAGGGGGGCGTGGCCGCCGCTGCCGCCACTGCCGCCAGATCGTGAGGGGGCCGATAGTGTAGCGAATGAAGAGGCAGGGCTCGAATCCCGGCGTCATCACATCTGTACGGCCCTCGGGCAGCCTGCGCCGAGCCAGCGGCAAGCCTGCGCCAAGCCCCGCCGGGGGCCCTCCACTCCACTGGAGTGACTCCGGTTCGCCGGGCGGCGGACTGGTTCCGAAGGACCGTCCCTCTCTCTCGCACCCTTACGGACGTCCCCGTGAGTGCGACAGAGACAGAGCGACGTGGCAATCCTTCGGAACCAGGTGGCTGCCGCGCAACCAAGCGGGGCTCAAGTCGCCCAGACTCATTCCGAAAAGCCGCCCCGTCGCTCTGTCTCCGTCGCACTCGCGGCGCCCCGAGGAGGCGCGACAGCGACAGAGCGACTCTTTCGGAATCGGTCCGCCGCTCGAGAAATTTGTAACACCGAAAGGTGATGACCGGGCGGTTTGACCCGCGCGGACGGACACTGTAGGGGACGGCGCAAAGCCCACCGATTCCGAGAGCGTCTATCTCTCTCACGCACTCGAGAGGCAGAGAGAGAGAGAGAGAGAGAGAGAGAGAGAGAGAGAGAGAGAGAGAGAGAGAGAGAGAGAGAGAGAGAGAGAGAGGCGCCTTGCGGTGACGGTGGTAAGCCCCCGACGGAAAGACGGACCGGGCAAGGGGGGGGGGCGGTAAGATGTTCTCTCCTGAAGGTGTACACACAATGAGGGCGGGGGTACAAGGGGTGGGCGTATGGCCGCCCATGACAATGGCGGAAGCGATTCGTCAAACCGTCACGTGGAGGTGTGAGTGCGCCGCGCAGCCCCGCCAGACACGGACTGCATGCCAAGGCGGGGATTTGCCGCGCCGGTGTGAGTGTGTGTGTGCGTGTGTCTGTGTGTCTGCGTGTGTGTGAGGGAGAGAGATCGCGCGCGTCTGCGTGTGTGGTACGTGGGCACGCGGTGTGAGTGCAAGAGAGAGAGAGGGGGGGAGGGGAGGAGAGGCAGAGAGGGGGAGGGAGGGGGAAGAGGGAGGGGAGGGGAAGGGGAGGGAGAGAGAGAATTGAATAAGGCAGCGCGTGTTGATCTAGCTCGGGTTCGATTCCCCGCGCCGGCACGCCGGCGAAGGACTTTATGCCCGCGCGTGTCGCCGGCGACGCCGAGGCGACGCGAACCGCCCACGCGCCGCGCCGCGCTCCGCCACGGCTCCGCCTTGAGCCTTTTCGATCACGACATGGGGGCGGCGGAGAGCGGCGGCGGCGAGCACTCCCCCTGAAAACAGACGGGCCGAGCAGCGCCACTGGGACACTGGAAGTAAAGCGTGCACTCGCTTTGAAATGAGGCAACGCCAGCCGAGCTTCTCGCTGATTGGTCGAGATTGACTCCGGGGAGCAAAGACCGGAACCGGCCGCCGGGACGAACCAGCGGACTGATTCCGAGAGTCGGTTCCGTCGCTCTGTCTCTCTCGCACTCACGGGGCGTCCCGTATGGGTGCGAGAGAGACAGAGCGACGAAAACGCCCGGCTCGGCTCCTAGTGGCGGCGTGCTTTGTCAACAGGGCCCGCACTGGAAGTCCCGGCCGAAAAGGCACCACGTCAGTCACCCGGCCACGCACATCAAAGTGCGTCACTGTGTGGGTAGCACCAACACGCTGTCTTCCTCCAGCAGCCCTGCGCGCAAACACACACACACACACACACACACACACGATAATTTAAGATGTGCCCCGGGGAAACAAATGGGCGCGGGCGCCATCTTGGATTACGGTCTTCTTTCATTTTTGGCGCCGAAACGCGCCGCCGGCCACGCGCGGCTCCACGCGGCCGCACCGCCCCCCGTAAATCATATTACGCGGTTCGGCCGGCGCTTTTTAAGGCGCGGCAGCCACGACCGAGAAGAAGAAGGAGAAGAAGAAGAAGAAGGAGGAGGAGGAGGCGGCGCGACCTGCTCGCCTCGCCGCGCTCCGCGGAGTGAGCCGTGACACTGTCAACAGCCATTCGCACCTGCGGGGCTGATTCAGTCTGTCTCTTTCTCTCCTGAAATGCGCGGGTGCGAGAGAGACAGAGCGACGGAACGCCTCTCCGGAATCGCTCGACCACGTGTCCAGAGGCGACTGTTCGGTCCGTACAGTGGTGCGTACAGCGGCGCAGTTGGCAAACTGCAAGAGTTGGCCGTTGGGCTAGGCCCGCTAGGCC
This sequence comes from Thrips palmi, assembly GCF_012932325.1. NCBI lineage: Eukaryota > Metazoa > Arthropoda > Insecta > Thysanoptera > Thripidae > Thrips > Thrips palmi. Next base: position 5,578,458 of record NW_023144622.1, read on the forward strand.
CGCTAGGCCTCCGTCGCCGCGCCGATGAAGTCAGGCCGCGGCGCCACACTCCGCACTCAACAAACGCAATAAAAACTTTTAATGGCGCCGCGTAATACCTCCTGAACGGCTGGCCTGGCCGGGCCGGCCTCCATCGGCCTCCTCATCGACCCCAGCAACTTATTCCAACTAATAAGCTGAACCGGGCCGTCCTTGCGTCGCTCTGTCTCCGTCGCTCTCGTGGCTCTCGCCGTGGGGGTGCGAGAGAGACGGACAGAGCTCGGTAGGCCGGCGGTGCACGGTGGTGGGCCGGAAGACCGGTGGAGGCGGTCAAAACTCTAGACGCGTTTTGAGCTCCAGAGTCGCTATGCAGGCCTCGAACCGAACGTGTGACCCCACCAATGGATTCCTCGTTCGGAGAGCAATCCATTGGTGGGGTCACACGTTCGGTTTGAGTCCCATTTAGCGACTCTGGGGCTCGAAACGCGTCTAGAGTTTTGGCCGCCTCCACCGGTCTTCTGGCCCACTGTGCGGTGGGTCCTCCCGCGTCCGATCGGCACTCAATAGCTCGCCAGCGCGGGGCCGTGATCCCCTGGGAGGGGAGGGGAGGGGAGGGTTGACGGGAGGCTGGGAGGTGTTGGATGGAGGACGGTCGCATGAACGCGCCATCCCACTGCCCTGTGTCCGTTCAGACTCATTCCTAGAGTCGTTCTGTCCCGCTCGCACCCATACGGGACGCCCCTTGAGTGCGAGAGAGACAGCCAAGCGTCCCTCGGAATCAGTCTGCAGACCAGACACATTCGGTGCACCGGACGGCGGCGACCGGGAGAGACGCTCGCTGACCGATACGCCTGCCGAAACCCGACGACCCCCCCCTCCCCCTTCCCCCTCACCCGCCCTCAATCCGAGCAGTAAAAGTCAATGGAGCCACTTACCTGCTTTATGATGACGAATGCGGGGCTAAAAAAAGGTATAAAGGATCCAGACCAAACAACTGAGGTGGTCGTAGGGGCGGTAACGGTCCGGCCAACCCCCGCGGGGCCCGGCCCGCCACCGGCCGCCACGCTCGGCCCTCCACGCTCGGCCACGCTCCCGGACCCTTCCCGAGGCCGTGCCTGGCCGTGCCTGGCCGTGCCGCCCGCTGGGACGTCACCTCACGAATATAACATCAGCCAGTGCAGCCGCAATCAAAAATCTCTAGAAATCCCAAAAATCCCCATAACAGAGCGCGAAAAAGGATGGGAATGGATCTGTGCGAAAATTGCCGGTTCCAGGAGGAGAAAGCAGCGGCTGGGAGCCGAGCGGGGCGGAATTCGCTGCCGCCACGCTCTGTCGAGCACGAGGTTCAAACACCGCCATCCCGCAGTTTTTTCCCCTTTCGGGGGTGGGCCCTGCATACATGGGAGCCGGGAAAGCAGTGGAGTCAGCCTAGCCTGCCGCCGCGCTGCGCCCGCCGCGCTGGGCGCGCTGCCGGCGTCGGTTCGCTCGGTTCGCTCGGCCGTGGCGAACAAGGAGCATCCCTCGCTGGTGCCGCTGCGCGCAGCGAGCTCCGGCAGCCCCACTCCGAGGGGTCGCTCCGTCTCTCTCGCACTCGCGGGGCGCCCCGGCGTCCCGCAGGGCGGCGAGGGAGACGCAGCGACGGCGCTCCGTTCGGAACGAGCCTGCAGCTCCAGTGCCTCCGGTTGCTCCGGTTTCTCCCTTGTGACCGGCGCCGACCCTCTGACCCCCGGAGAACCCGACTCGCCGGCCCGGCCTTGGTGATTACCCCGTCGACTACCGCCACATCTTATATAAAGCCCGGGCCAAGGGCTGGGCCGCGTCGCTCCAGGCCGCCCCGCCCCGCCGACCCCTGGCCGCGCCCCTGGCCCTCCCGCGGGAGTTTACCTGGGATAAAATCAAGTTTATCTGTTGGTGGACCGTGGGGAACTCTGAGCTTGACTTATGGTCCCGGGCGTCGCGAGGGCCGGCCGCCCGGCCAGCCCGACCCACCCCCTACAGTGACGTCACGCTCGTCACGTGACAAGCACGCACGCAACTGCACACAGGGCCCGCCCCTTTTTCGCCGCCTTACAGCCTGCCGCCCCTGCCTCGCCTGGAGTCCGCGCCCCCAAACCCCCAAACCCCAAACCCCAAACCCCAAACCCCCAAACCGCCTAAGCCGAAGAGAACAGCCCTGTCCCGCAGACAGGCTTGGGCTGCCTATCCACCACGCGCCGTGGCCCGGAATGAAAAAAAAAAAAAAAAAGCCAAGGCCAATTTTAAAAAAAGGAAAATTTTAAGCACAGTGGCCATTTTGCGTTTGGCGAGTCGTGTTCTACCCACCGTTCTCGATGTAGTACGACGTCTCGTTGTAGCGGTCGTCCGTGAAGCCGGGTCGCTTCGCCTTCAGGGCCTTGGTCTCCAGCTTGGCCTGCAAGCAGAAGGAAGAAAACACGGTCACGGACACGAACAAGACACGAGCCTCCTCATTTTTGTCGTCCGACGAGCACTCTGTCTCTCTCGCACTCGAGGGGCGTGGCGCAAGGGGTTCGAGAGAGAGACAGAGGCTCGCTGGGAGTGCAAGGCATGATCCAGCGCTGCGCGGAACCTCGGCAGCGGAACCATTTCGCGGGCACATCGGTGGAGCCGAGGGTGGGTGGTGGGGGTGTAATAAACGAATGAAGCTTCGTAGTTAGGATACGTGGGCCAAACTTTCCTGCTAGTCTGCGCGTTTATGGCCGAGTTTTAGCCGCGCGAGGCAAGTGCAGGGCGAGGGTCACATGGCTGGGCGCGGCGCGGTGGCTGCGAAAGCTGCGAAAGCTGCGAAAGCACCGCCAAAGCACTGCCAAAGCACTGCCGCCGCCAGGCCGGCCGGCCCAGGCACAATGTTGTCCAGGCTTTTTTTTTTTTTGCTGCCAGTGTGGGCGCAACGAGCCCCGCCTTCATATTCGCGACGCGTTAAAGTTTGCCAATAATGAAAGCGGTGCCGCGAACGCCGCGAACGGCCGCTGCAGCAGAGCGAAGCAGCAGCGGCGGCTTATTTTGTAACGTTTCGTGAAGATTGGAAGGGGCGCTGGGCAGTCTTCAAAAAGGTGCGTTTATTGCGTTAGTTTTACACCTGGCGAGACACACACGCACACACACACACGCGCGCGCGCGCAACTTTTGCAAACTCAAATTTGGCGCAAACACCACCGCACCTTCCCCCTCCACCCTTCGGGGCGGTGGAGAGATCGCAGCCGGACGGCGGCGAGATAACTTTGACTTTGACATGTCGGCCTTCGCGTCGCGTCGCGTCGCCGTGTCCGACCAGTCTCGCGACGCGACCCTTTTCGGGAAGGGACGTCTTTGACTTCACGGATAATCAAATTTCCCCGCCGGCTATTGAAACCAAAGTCCGTAATAAGTTTGACGCCCGCCCACCAGAGACAGAGAGGCGGGGGGAGAGAGATAGAGAGAGACAGCGTGGGACGAAGGGGTGGGGGTGTCTGTGACGGTGGCAAAGTTTTCAGGTCCACTTCTTTGCAGTGGGATGAGGATGAATGTGACACGCACTAACACACGCACCATGCGAACCATGCGCGTGCGCACACATACACACACACACACACACGCTCGCACACACACGCACAGACGCACACACACAAAATCATTGGCGGCGGCCCACCCGCACCACCAACGCCTTTTCTCGTGTCGCCCTGGCGGGGCGACGTCGTCTGAAACGCTGCAAAAGAGAATGCCATATTGACCTTTCTCTCGACTCGTCCGGTCGCGTCCCCCCGTCTTGTCTGTGTGACTGCCCGTCTGTGTGTGTGTGTGTGGGCGTGTTTGTGTGTGTCTGTGTGTGTGAGCGAGTGGCGTCTCTTGCTCTGCAGCATCCGGCCCTCGGCTCTGTTGGAGCATGGCCGGCCGGGCCACCGTTTGGGCCCCTTTCCGGATGCCGTTTCGGAAAAGCAACCCCTTCTCCGAGTCTCTCTCTCTCTCTCTCTCTCTCTCTCTCTCTCTCTCTCCTTCCTCTCTCCGGGCGATCACTCGCTCATTGAGCCGAGCTCTAATCGAATCGGCCTTCTGCAGGCTGATTCCGAACAGCATGCGCTTCCGTCGATCGGATCTCTCACTCACGCTGATGGGTGTTGGTAAAAGAGCGAGAGAGACAGACAGAGCGACGGAACGCAGTGCGATGTCTGTGTCAATAATGTCGTCATCGGGGTGCTGCCGGGTCCTTCCACGAGTCCATGACGCGACCCATGTCGTCACAACCATGTCCTTCCCACACGCTCTCTTTGTTTTCTCCTTTTCACGCGTACCACTTTGGCTGCCCATGTATACGAAGCAGCAGTAGAATCACTTATTCTATTCGTTTTCGAAGGAAAAAAAAAAAAATTAGCATCTCTTTGTTCGCCTTCTCGCAGACTGCCTTGCAGATCGCGATAATTGTAGATTTACCGGCGTAACGTGGCATTGCCCTCGTTACGCGCAAGCCAGCAGGCCGATTCAGAAGACCGTTCTGTCTCTCTCGCGCCGCCGAGGAGTGCGAGAGAGACAGAGTGACGAGGCTGGCCTGTTGCGCTTCGGGCCTCGCGGGTCACAAAAGTTCATTAACAGGAGCGCGAACCTGAGCGTCCCCTCGATTGCTTTTAATCGCGAATCGCAAGTTGGCGGTGCTATCGCAGCGCAAAAAAAATATATAAAAAATAATTAAAAATTAAATGGAATGGAAACAAACATGCGCTGGGTCCATTACGGGAAGTCACGCGCCGAATTGTTTGCGGTGTGTTCGTTCCCATCGGAGGGATTCTCACGTCCCGGCCGGGGTCGGTGGCCCTACACTGCCTCATGTGGAATGTCTCCGGAATGATATCTAATGGCATTCTGGCTTCGCCGCGCTCACCGCTCCCTCTTTTCCCCGGACGGTTCCGAACAGAGCTTCTGTCTCTCTCGCACTCACGGGCCGGCGCGCGGCGGTGCGAGCGAGACAGAGCGAGCAAGGCGCCGTTTCGGAGTGAGGAAGGAGGCCGCCGGACCGAGGTTCGAGCCCGGCCGGGGCCGGGGAAAAGGGGGAGGCGCCAATTAAAAAACGCTGATGCAGCCGAGACGCGCTGACGCCGCAGGTCCAGCACACGAGGAGGCGGCGCCATGCATGCGCCTTTTCCCTCGAATATCTTGAAATACACGATGAAAAAATCTCATTCAACGAACGTTAATGAAAGCAGATGATCCGTCGCGTTACACAACTGCTGTGATAGCCGAGAGGTTAGAGACGTGGGATCGAGTTACCGCAGGCGGGCGTTCGAATACCAGCGTCACATTCGTTTTTTCGACTTACTATCCTAAGGGTGGTGGTTCGAGGCCATCCGAGCGGAGCCGTGTGCAACAGACCCACATGCCGGAGGTTCGACTCCTAACAAATATTTCCATTTAATTTTACTGCCTCACCCAGTGCGGTTGAAACCCGTGAACGTGAGCCTACTCCGTGCATGGGACGTGGTGGTCCAGGGAGTAGAGGCGTCGGTTCCCTAAGCTAGGGTCGGCGGTTCGACTCCCCCAACTTCTTGCGAAATTTTGACCGGGTCGGTCGAGACCTGTTGCGTCAAGAACCCACCTCACGCCGGTCCCCTCATCATGGGCCGTGGTGGCCGAGAGCGTAAAGTCGTGTGATCCCGGTGCCGGGGTCCGGGGATCGAATCCCATCATTTCATTACATTTTTCGACCGCCTTCCTCCCACTGCAACTCAAACCCGTCGTCCAACACGCTGCCAGACGTACAAGCGTGATAGCGTAGTGGTCAGAGTCACATTCACCTGGCCACTCCGCTGTGGGTGTCTAAAAAGCAATCCGCTTCGGCGGGTTGGCCTCGGCACTGGAGCGATGGAGTATTTGATCCATCAATCCAGACCATCCGGTGTGTGGTTGCGGGTGGTGCCTCCTTGACTCGTCGGGGAGGCGATGATAAGTCCTTTGAAGCTGGCCTAAAACGCTGTATGTTCGGTACGGGAGCGCCGGACAGTGGGGGTACCATGGGGTACACAACCAACCCTACGAAAACAAGAAGCTCCCACCAAACCTCTTCTCTGTCTGAGTCTCTCTCTGTCTCTCTGTCGTCTCACTCTACGTCCCGCCCCTCAAAGAGCTTCGTACTGGGTGCTCTCACCCAGCTGCCTGAGCTTTGGGGTCCTACTGGGTCCCCCGGCGAACGCTTGGGTCGCTGACGGGATTAACCCCAGGTACCTGATAGCACCGGTTCCCATCCCGAACACCGAAGTAAAGCAGGAGGCCTCCCCATTAAGACTGGGGAGGGGGTGTAGAGTTCAAATTTTTTTCTTTTCCCTTTCAAATTTCTCAGTCAATACTCGTTCGGTTTCCTTATACGGGGTAGTATGCGGGCTCATTCCAAAGATAGTAATTGACAATCCCTCCCCGCCTGCCACGGCTCGGAATATCGCGGGCCTCAAATTCGGCGCGCCAGTGTGGCCAACACTGGGGCGGGGCGAGACAACGCCCTCGGCAGAGTCGCGCCGAGTTCGGTGCCGCGGAGTTGGCAGCGCCGATGTGACGAATGCGCGCCAATTCATAGAGGCGGCCAGGCGGGCCACGCTTCCGGGGCGACGGCGCACCGACACGGCAGCCAACTTCGGGGAGAAAGAGAGAGAAAAGAGGTCCCCGGGGAGGGGGCGGACAGAGACAGCGAGACAGCCGCACACACCAAATCGCCAAAAGATGACAAGTGAGGCCCGCGTGACAGAAAGCGGGAGAGACAGATCCGCCATTTTCTTTTTTTTCCCGCGCAAGATGCGCGCGCTCCGCCGGCACTAATCGAAGAAAGTCCAACCGTCAAAATTAAACATTTCCGAAATAAAAACCCAACCGAACGATGAAAGCTGTCCAGGCAGAAAATAATGGCGGGGGAGCCGGCGATAGCAGGTAAGGTAATTACTTGCCCCAATTAAAGGCTCATTAGTCACCGCGTTGCGTCTAATGAGAGCCCCCCTCCCCCAGCCCGGTCTTTGTAGCGCCGATCCATCACCTCTTTAACCACTGCCGAGCGTCTTGTCGGCCTGGTCGAGGAACCGGGGGGCGACCACCTGCACCGCGGCGCGGCCCCACCACCACGTCATCACCACGCTTGCCGCCACCACGCCCGTTGCCTCTGTGGCCGGCCTGGCCATGCCCTGGCCATGCCCTGGCCTTCCATTTGCATCTACTTAACACGGCGCAGATTTCATTAGATCCGCTTCGGTAATCCGTGCGGTGCTGCACCGAGCCCGGCCGCCGCCCCCTCCCCCTGCAGCCCGCACTCTCGTCTGGACCGGAAGCGGAAGGACCGGAAAGACAGACCACTGGCGCCGGGCCCGGCGGGCCTGGCGGGACCGCGGGGTGCAGAGGGCCTGCCTCATTTCGTGCGGACGAGCCAGCCGTCTGTCTCTCTCGCACTCACGGCGTCCCGTGTGGGTGCGAGAGAGACGGAGCCAGCACGACGACGTGCTCCTTTGGGGAGCCTCCGCCGCCCTGCAGTTCCACGCGCTGCACCGTGCTGGCCGTGCTGGGCGTGCTGGGCGTGCCGGCCATGCGGGCCGAGCACACACTCCAGCACTCCAGCACACAGAGGTGCAGGGAAGCAGGGAACGGAAAAACATACAAACGTAACCCACTTCCAGATGCGCAGAGACTTATGGGATTGGTTACCCGCAGAACTTGTTCGCAGGTTTCTTCCTCCTAGCGCTCTTGTTGGAAAACTCTGCCCTTTTCTTCTTTTTTTCGTGTGAAGTTGGCAACGCGTCTGCACGAGTAGTCCACGCGTTTGTCGTGGAGGAAGAACGGCGGCCGGGAAAACGGGAAGCGTTTTCCGCGGTTTTCCGGCGCGCAAGTTCGCGCCGTGACTTCCCACGTCGCCTCTCGCTACGGCTTTCCTTTAATCCCTTTCTCCTCTTTTCCTCCAACCTCTTTTTCATTTCCCCTCGCTCCCGAGGAAAATTGCAATAGCATTAACTTTTTCTAAAATTTTTTAAAAATATTTTTTAATGTTTTTTTTTTTAAATATTTTTCTTTTTTTAAATTTTTTTTTAAATTTTTTTAGAAATCCAGAAAAACCACGCAACACTCAACGTCTCCTGCATACGTCTGGCGGGCCCGTTATGGCGGTGCAGCATACTCGCATTGACGGGCGCCCTATTGTCAGAGCCCGCCTCTCGCTCCGTCTCTCTCTCTCTCTCCCTTCCGGGGCGCTCCGGGAGTGCGAGTGAGACGGAGACTGCGACTCGTCGAGTGTTTGCCGCCAATAGGGGGATAAGAGAGCTCAGCCAGCCCGAAGTCCCGAACGCGCGAGTGCCATGCCGGGGGCTGCCTGCACTTGCATATCGACAAGAGCGCAAGAGCGGCCCCAAAAGCTTGAAACGTCGAAACACCGCAGCGGCAGCGCTCAGCGGCCGACCCCCGCCAGCTCGCGCCAGCCCCATGACAAATGACGGAAGACAGCTGCTGCAGCCAATCGTCCGTCTCTCTCGCACCGCAGGAAAAAGTGGCCGGGGCGCCATGGAGTCTGACTGAAGCCGTCGCACTGCCGACGAGTCGTCACACACACACACACGAGAGGAAGGAAGCACGGGGCCCACAAAACTGCCGACACACGCACAGCTATTCCCTCTTTCCTTTGCCTGCTACACCGCAAAAAGTCATCCGTTGTTGTTGTTGTTGTTGTTGTTGTGGTTCGAAAGCGACTCCGGAGGAAAGGGCGGCGTGGCGCGCGCGAATGTGTACACACAATAAATCTGGAGTATGACGGATAACTTTCAGCACCTGCTGGCGGTGGGAGAGGTCTGACCTCATCCAGCCATCCATCACTCAATCAACGCGCGGCGCTCAATCAACCGCCTGCCAATCATGGGCGCGAACTACATCACGCAGAGACTTGCCTTCTCCATTTTGCGTCGCGCCAAGGAGGCGTTTTTGTGCGAGCGAGTGTGTGCGTGTGTGTGTGTGCTTGTTTGTGTCTGCGTCTCTCTACGCTTGTCTCTGTGTCCGTTCTGTGCATGCATAACGAGGGAGGGTAGGGGGAGGAGAGAGAGAGAGAGAGAGAGAGAGAGAGAGAGAGAGAGAGAGAGAGAGAGAGAGAGAGAGAGAGAGAGAGAGAGAGAGAGAGAGAGACAGGCGTCCGTCAACAGGGCGCCCGGGGCCAGGCCGCGGGCTGCAGCGTCAGCTGCTGTGAAGGTAACAGAACAGCGTCCAGCAGTAGTGAAAGGTCGCCAAGAGGGGAGCAAAGTTTTGCAGCCCCCACCTCCTCCGCTTCTCTCGTCCTCTCGGCAGGCTCCGCCACTGACCTGCCTGCCGCCTACCTCTGCCGTATTCCAAAAGTTGGAGTCGGTCAATTGAATTGTCACGCGTCCCTTGATGTCCTGGCTGATTCCGGACAGTGGTTCGTCACTGTGTCTCTCTTGCACACCTACGGGACGCCCTGTGCGTGCGAGAGAGACAGAGCGACGAACCTCTGTTCGGAATCAGCCCTGCAGCCGTGGAGGACGAGCGCCACGGGGACACGAGTCTCTGACCACAGCCCTGCCGTCCCCTCACTGGGTCACTGCGCCACCTCCAACAGTTTCCAAGCCCACCTCCTTCCCACCTGCTCCATTTCTCTTGCTCACCAGCGTCTCCCACATCCTGTTTTTCTTATTTTTGTTTTTTCCCCTGCTATTTTTCACGCCGCGCCGCCGCGGCTACTTGTGGATTTGTTCTCGCACGACGGCGAGGAGGCCGTCGCGGTGGCGGTCCAGGACGGCGAGGACGCGCTGGAAGTCCCGGCCGAGGACGGTCGTTCACTCTGGCGCGACGCCCCCCCCTCCCCCTCCCCCTCCCTGGCTCCGAGAGGGCCGTGTATCGGGGGGTGGGGCCCTCCCCGGCCCTCCCCAGGCCTCCCAGGGCCTCCCGGGGCATCCGAGAGGGGTGCCACTTTACGTTCAACCTACTAAATCCACTTTCTCCTTCTCTTCCCATTCTCTCCTTCCTTTTCAATTTGCCCGGCCCCCCTCAACAGACCGAACAACCCTTCAGGGGCCGTGCCCAAACTTGGTGGCGGATTTTTTTTTTCGGGGGTAGAGGGCTGGCTGGGGGTTGGGTAGGCACCACATAACTTTGTCCTGCCCTAAACGTGCGGGGAGGTTAGGTTACACGAGCAGACTGGAGGTCAAGAAGGTCAGCTTCAAGTCGGCCACCCAGTTCCACAAGACAGGCGGACGGACAGACAGACAGCGGACGCGTCGGGCTCAAATGTCACTCTCACTAGGCGCGTCCGGCACCACTAATGCAGCCGCCCCCATTTTATGTTTTTCGTTATTTTTAGGCCGAGTTAACTTTGTTGCGCCTTTTTCGCTCTAGGAGGGCAGAAGCATTGCACGGCGCTGCACCTCCACGCCAAGAAAGCACTCACGCCATGTCAGGGGAAATTGCCGTTTTAATTGTGTTTCGCTGGTTAAGAGTGAAGGAGGAAGGGGGAGGGTGTAGGAGAAAGAGGCGGGGCAGGCCAGGCGCGCCCTCTAGCGGGGAGAGCGGGGAGTGGCTCCCCAGGTCCGGAATGAATTTAGAAACAAAACGACTCGACGGATTGCCAGGATCATTATCTTTCGGCCGCCGTTTTTATGAGCCGGGCTGCAAATGCTGTGTCCATCGCGAGCGGCATTCTTCGCATCTTCTTCTTAATATTTTATTTCTAAAAACGTTTGTATTTTTCGTCGTTTCTCTGGTGTTGTTGTAGATCGAAATGGGCCACCGCCAAGCTTCACTTTGTGTGACACTACACTGTGGACCCTTATTCCAGCCGGCCGCCAGTCGCTTCGCTTTGATCCGAGGAAAACCGGCCCGTCGGATGAGCCCAGCCCCGCCAAGCGGCGTGTTTTGACAGACAAGCGGAGGGGATGCCTAATTTCCGCGCCACAAAAGAGTGGAACACGGGGCCCGCTCCATTGAGGCCGACGCAAGGGGTCTTCCACACAGCGAAGGCTTAACCGCGGCCAGCAGATCGAGCGAGGGACGCGGCCGGCGGCGAGAGAGAGAGAGAGAGCGAGAGAGAGAGAGAGAGAGAGAGAGAAGGAGAATCGGGGACATCCAACGCGGCAGCGCAGTGGGACAGAGACGGGAATACATTTTTGCCGCCTGCCTGTGCTTTCTCTCGTCCTTTCTGCTTATGCCCGGTCCAGTGAAATAGCCCCCCCCCCCGCGGCGCACCGGGTGGGCAACACGCAGCGACGTCAAGAGGGAGGGAGACGGGACGCACGAAAGACAAAATGGGACGGCCTAGCCCGGCCTAACGCCGCCGCTGTTGTTGCCCAAACTGCTTATTACTTTTCGGGGGCCTGCCGAGCAGGGTCTTCTTTCCCGGTGGGTCCCGCGACAAGCGCCACGGCCGCGGCAATTAGTTGGACCTGTCCTTGCGGGGAACGCCTCACGCCTTCCGCTGGTTCGAAACTCGAAAACCGATTTTTTTTTTGGCGTTTTGACTGCGTTCTGTGAGGCGGAGATTATTAGCGTGCAGTGTGCTTGCTCCGCTCGGACGCTCGACGCTCCCGGCAGTGGTGCAGTCTGCCGCCTTCCGCCTAATCGAAAATGAAGTTGGGGGACAGGCAAGTCAAGTTGGTGTGCCTTGCCCCCCGCGACCCCGCGGCCCCCCGACACCGTGGCGTACCCGATGAATCAATGGGAAAGTTTACGAGGTGGAGTCGCGGACGCGCGCGGCCGCCTCAAAGGAGGTGAAAAGGAGCCAGCGGGGAGCCGGCGGGGAGCCGACGGGGAGCAGCGCGGCCCCCGGTGGCGGCAGTGGGGCCACCAGCCCAATTAGGTCCCATTTTCCACACCCCTGACTTTTAATCTGACGCTGTTTCAAATTGACGCGCCACGACGCGACTCGCCGACGCTGCGAAAAAAAACGCTTCTTTTCGTTTATTTATTTTGCTTCGGCGCGTCGGGGCATGATTGAATGATGCAGCGCGAAGCGACGGCATAAAAAGTATCTGGAGGTTGAGGCTGCGGCTGTCGCGGCTGTCTCTCTTACTCTCTCCCCCGCCGCGGCGCGCCGTCTTGACGACCCGTTCGGCTCGGGCCTTTCTTTATGGACTACGGTCTGTGATAATAACAATATAACCTGAGTGCATCATCGCCCGGGCCGACCTCAGCCCCGGGCTGACTCCGCGCGGTGGTCTGTCTCTCTCGCACCCGCGGGGCGTCGCGGGAGGGTGCGACGGAGAGGCACCGACGGCACCGGCCGCGCGGCGGTAGCCTGCAGCCGCCAGGGCGCGCCGGGCCGGGACGCCTAGCCCCTCGACCCTCCTAAGCTGATGTGGGGCCGTATACCCTCGGCAAGGTTGGCCGTGTCATCGTGCCGAGGACGGGGAGAGGATGGCCGTGGGGAGGGAGAGGAAGGCCGTGGGGAGGGAGAGGAAGGCCGTAGGGAGGGAGAGGATCGCCGTGGTGAGGGAGAGGATGGCCGTGGAGAGGGAGAGGATCGCCGTGGTGAGGGAGAGGATCGCCGTGGGGAGGGAGAGGATCAGCGGGTGCGAGAGAGAAACGCCGCGATTTACACCGGGGTCACGCCTCGGCGTGTCGCAGCGGCCTGACCGCGCCCCACCTGGGATCCCCCGCCACGCCCCGCCAAGGTTAATTACAGAAGTTGCACGAAACAAGATAGTGATGAGACCTCGCGAAAGGCCTCCCCGGCAGGTGTTTGGGCAGCGGGCTCGCCCGGGCCACGGCCACACCGTGCCAGGCACACAACTACACCGACCGTGCGACGGCTTCGCTTCACACACACACCTACACACAGCCTCATCCGATTAGACACTCTAAATTTCTCATCCCAACCGCGTCTCAAGGCCGCCGCGGCGCCGCCGCACCTACAGTGTGGCGGGGTTTTCCTCATCAACGCCTCGGGGACGTACGAGAGTGTGGTGGATTAATTTGACTCGAGACAGACGGACGGGCAAACGGACGGGCAGGCAGACAGACAGACAGGCCGCGACAAAAGGTGGTGGGTGTCGGAGGAGGGCAGGCGAAAAGCTTGGCGTTACGCCGGACGTATTTTTCCACTTGTTGCTCGGGACAAAGGTCAGCTGCAGACAACAACAACAACGCATTAGCTCAACAACAACTAGCGGCTGCACTGAAAGCGACACGCCCGAAGGAAAAAAAGGGACACTAAAAAAAATTATGGATTTTTGGACAATTGTTCAAAGCATTCGAAGGGTCACTGTAACAAAAATCTGCTGAAGGACTGGGATGCTTTCGTAGCTGGCGCGGAAGGGTGGCAAACGAGAAAATGAGTCCTGACTACCTGGCGGCCGGTAGAGAGAGAGAGAAGAGGAGGATGGGCGAGGCCTGAGGGGTTCGTGTTCCAAAGAGAGCAGAGAGGCGCTGTGCATCGGAGGGACCGGGTGGCCCAGCGCACTGTGAAACACTCCGGGCCATGGCCTGCTAGCTGGCGGGCTGCTGGCTGGCTCTCTAGCGCGGGGGGTGGGGTTGTTTGCAGGCTGCACTGGCCCTCGACCGCGCTGCCGTCCTGCCTCTGCCGTCATTTGAGAGGAGGGAGGGAAAAATGGGACTGCACGCCGTGCAGCCCAGCCAGCCCAGCCACGGGGCCCACGAGGCCCTCGGGCGCCGCTCCGTCGCCTCCGTCGCCCCGCTGCTCCACCAGTGGCACCCCCCCCCCACGCTGCGCGGAAGCCAGCCTATTAACGGTTTAATCAGATTGGGGGAGTTCCTCCATGCACCCCGCCGCGCCTGACTTGGCGTCACAAAGTCCTGCATTTTCTCGATTTTTCTCCGAGTTCTGGAGCGGGCTTGTCTTTCCGAGTGGGGTTTCGTGACACTGGAGGCGCTCCCCCTTCGGTCAATTTTCCATGGCGACAAAGTAAGAGTTTAAGGGTGGGCATTTCCAGAGGAATACGTCTGGCTTGGCATCGCGCGACTGTCCCCCCCCCCTCCCCTCCCCTCCCCTCCCCGACACTTTGAAATATCACCCCGATACAAGGCGAGGCGGTACTCAAGCAAGCAGCTGATGTTCCTGTTGCCCCGTTTGGCCGGCCGGTCCGAGCGCCCCATCGCTGCAGGGCCGGCCCGCAGGCCTGGCCAGGGCCTGGCCGCCCCCACAGTCCTGCTGAATACAAACGGCAAGTTTATGCAAATTTTTTGAGGGGCGTCGCGGTTTGGGGAGTCCGTCGCCAGTCCGGCCCTTGCACCGCGCCGCTCCGGCTGGACCAGCGGAGCCCGCTGGGCCTCGCCTGCTTTCTAACAGCGCGCGCCAGCCAAAAAAGAAAAAAAAAATTCCAATGCTAATCGCATTGCAGGGTGTTCCCAGTTTCATAACTGGTTTAAAAGTAAGTTTTGAAATACCAATAAAAAGGAGTCCTAGTTTGGGAACGGTATTGCAGCAAAGTTTGTCAAAACAGTAACAAATGTGTAGAAATCATCGTTTGGCCTAACTTTAGGCAGCCACTGCGTCTAATCTAAGGCGGCTAATCGTTCTCCCTCAAAGGGTGGGTGTTCTTTGGGCCTTACTTTAGAACACCTTTGTTACGGAGTGCGATTAGCCGCCTTAGTTTGGGAGCGGTATTGCAGCAAAGTTTGTCAAAACGGTAACAAATGTGAAGAAATCGTGGTTTGGGCTGACTTTAGGCAGCCACTGCATCTAATCTAAGGCGGCTAATCGTTCTCTCTCAACGGGTGGGTGTTCTTTGGCCTTCCTTTGAAACACCTTTGTTAAGGAGTGCGATTAGCCGCCTTAGTTTGGGAGCGGTATTGCAGCAAAGTTTGTTGAAACGGTAACAAATGTGCAGAAATCGTGGTTTGAGCTGACTTTAGGCAGCCACTGCGTCTAATCTAAGGCGGCTAATCGTTCTCCCTCAACGGGTGGGTGTTCTTTGGGCCTTACTTTAGAACACCTTTGTTACGGAGTGCGATTAGCCGCCTTAGTTTGGGAGCGGTATTGCAGCAAAGTTTGTCAAAACGGTAACAAATGTGAAGAAATCGTGGTTTGGGCTGACTTTAGGCAGCCACTGCATCTAATCTAAGGCGGCTAATCGTTCTCTCTCAACGGGTGGGTGTTCTTTGGGCCTTCCTTTGAAACACCTTTGTTACGGAGTGCGATTAGCCGCCTTAGTTTGGGAGCGGTATTGCAGCAAAGTTTGTTGAAACGGTAACAAATGTGCAGAAATCGTGGTTTGAGCTGACTTTAGGCACCCACTGCGACTAATCTAAAGCGGCTAATCGTTCTCCCTCAACGGGTGGGTACTCTTTGGGCCTTCCTTTAGAACACCTTTGTTACGGAGTGCGAGTGCGGTTTGTCAAACCAACCGTTTAGCTGGTCACAGAATTGAAGAAAACGTGACAAGTCAACCGCAGCCTTTAGAAGCATCCCAAACAATCCAACCTCAGCAACATTGAAGGGGCAGTTTCAATGCGCGACTACTCTTTTTTTCAGTCTCGCGATTTTCGAAAGGGCGCAGACACCGAGAAAATTGTTGCCAACCCACGAAAATTAATTAATTGCGTCTTTTCTGCTACGAACGTTTTACCAATGACGGATTTCAAAGATGTTCCAATGTCAGGACACAGTGCAATGCGCTAGCATTGGCATTTTCGAATTTCACGGCGTTTTGATTTCTTTTGATGGGTCACTTTAAATTTTGACAGTTGGCATGATGGTGTCGTGTCGTTGCCATGGCGATTTTTTTTCATGTTTTAACCATTTTCTCAGAACACAGACAATTTCTTGTCACTTTGATGAGCCAGAAGGTTTAGTTTTGAGGAGTGGTACATTTTTTATTTGAACCATTTTTTCATATCATGAACGGTTCTGGTTTTCGATTGTTGCAAATTTATGTTTTTCGCGTTTACGGAAAATTTCCACGATGAATTTTCAAAAAAATTTTGGGAAATTTTCGTTTTTTTTATAGTTGAAATAGTTTAGCGTTGTTTATTTGAAAATCGAAGAGGGGGGGGGGGAAGGAATCCACGGACCTCGGACAATAGGGGTTCTTGGGAACCCCTAAAAAAAAAAAAAAAAAAAAAACCTTTGCCCCTGCCGGGTCTTGAACCCGCATGCGCTCATAGTTTCTAATTGCTCCCCCAGAGGGCACGCCTGGCGCCGGCCTGGCGCCCGCCGACGGAGAGGGCACGGCCACCGCGGGCGACGGCGAGCCAGCGCCACCAAAGGAGAGAGAGGTGCAATTAGAGTCTAACCGCCCGATAAGAAGCGGCACTGTCGGTAACGAGACGGTTGTGAATAATCATCGCAATAATCGCAATCGCTGGAACTTCCGCGAACAGCCTGGACTAGGCAGCGCCGAGGCGGGAGCGCCCGCGAGACGACGGGTAGGCAACCCGCTCGACAGCCACGCGCCACAGGCGGCTGGGTTGCCTACCCGCCATTACCATTACCATTAAGGGCTAGACCACACATGATCGTATGCCATTTCAGGCCCGACACATGCCCGCCTC
This sequence comes from Thrips palmi, assembly GCF_012932325.1. Taxonomy (NCBI): domain Eukaryota; kingdom Metazoa; phylum Arthropoda; class Insecta; order Thysanoptera; family Thripidae; genus Thrips; species Thrips palmi. The sequence continues at coordinate 5,594,889 of NW_023144622.1, forward strand.
CACTGCAAAACGAGACATTGCCTACCCGCCGGGCGTTAGGCAACTCCGAGTCGAGACTCCGGCCGTTGCCAACAGCGGAGGACCGCTCCGGCCCGGCGTTACCGGCCAACCGTTTGGCCGTGGCAGGTTAGCTTTACGGTAACGATTTGCGAATGCGATCGAGCCGCACGCACACATGCACACGCCCACGGTCGGGCGGCGTTGCCAACTCTAAGTCGAAGAGAGAGAGAGCTTCGGCCACGCCCGCTCGCTGCGTGCAAAAGCGATACATCTACACTCGCGTACAATGCTAGCGTAGGGAGAAAGAAGTACAATTAAAAAAGAAAAAAAATTACAAAAGCCGTGCGATGTTTTTTTACGCCGGGTGCAGGCGCGTGTGCATGTAGGCCGCGGAGTGATCGTGCTTCCCTCCCCGCGCCACACACGCACGCACGCACACACGCACACACACACACACACACTGTTTCGACGCGCAATCCGATCGCAATTTCAAGCTCGGCTGTGTACATCGGCGTGCTCCGCGACGACGACGACCGCCAACGGGATGCTGCAGGCGTGCGTTTTATCGAGGCCCGCTGCCGCTCCCCCTCCAGAAGGGCGCGGCGCGGCCTCCACGGCGACGCATATCCGATAGGACCGGGCGACACAGCCATTACACGGATACACACTGACCCCGAACGGCGACCCTTACCCCCGACGCTGCCCCCCCCCCCCCCCCGCCCCGACCCGGGTGCAGGGTGCAAACTACTGAGGCGGCGTGTTCTGGCTGCCGTCCAGGCTCCCGGGATGTTCGCCCCCGCTGCCCCGCGCGCTGGATGGCGGAGGGGGCACAGTGGGCCAGAAGACCGGTGCTCAAAACGCGTTTCGAGTTTTGTCCGCCGCCACCGGTCTTCTGGCCCACTGTGGGGAGGGCGGGCCTCGGTGGGGACTGCGGGGTCTAAGGAGGCATGAGAACCCTTTGGATCCCCCAAAACCAACAATCAGCCGCTGCTGCTCCCCAGCACTCCAGCCGCTCCAGCGGCCCGACGGCTGGAAAACCCGCTCCTCCCTTCCAGCCTTCCAGACGACGTGCTCCCTTCAAATTCGACGTCTTGGTCGGCGGGGAGGGGAGGGGGAGGTCGAGCGGGGCCCCGCGCGTGCAAATAATAAAACGGCACTATTGCGGACGGCCGAACCGTTCCGATCCCCGTCTCCCTCGCACCCCTTCGGGCACTCCTCGCGAGAGCGACAGAGACCGCGTGGCGGCATGAGCGGGCCGTCCTGATGACGCATAAACGGGGCGGCACCGAACGCGCCAATCAGGGGAAAGTAGTGGCGGGGAAAGTCATGCGTCAATGGAACACACGTTGGGGTGTGCCGGCAATTGGCCCGGGGGGGGGGAGGGGGAGGGGGCGTGGAACACGCGAGCCGTATCGACTGGGATTGACCCCGATCGCACAGAGGTGCCGACGCGTTGCCGAGGCGGTGCCGGGGGGTATCGGGGAATCAATGCCAAAACAGGAAAACGCCTTTTATGTCCGCCTCTCCCCTCCCGCCCCGCGGAAAAAAGGAGCAGACAACTCATTTAGGAATCTCGCTATAGTCCCCTCGCCGGCCAGCCAGCCAGCATGGCAGTAGGCTGATTCCCAACAGCGAGGGCTTTCGTCGCACCGTCTCTCTCGCGCTCTTGGGCAGTCGTCGGTCCGAGAGAGACAGAGTGAGCCGCTCTGCAGCACTGCACGAGGACAATAAGGAATTAGCACCGGTGCAGGGCTGGCAGGGCTGCAGGGCTGGCGGGGACACAGACCTGGCGCATTGCAGCACCGCGCTCAAGATTACGCCGACAGAGTCATTGGGGCGGCGGTGAGGCACAGTGGATGCGCTGCAGTCTGCCGTTTGCAAACTAAGGGGATCGATAGCGGTTTTTCTTTCGCAGTGGAGCAGCGCGAGCGCCGCCAACCGCGCGTGTGACACAACAACAGTGCACCCACAACAAACAGGTCAGCTGATATCTCGGCCAGCGTGTGTTTTCGTGAGCTGAGCTGGCCAGGGCCGCCCGGCCGCCAGGGCGATGGGGTGCTGACGCCCCCTCCCCCTTCCCAGTGGGTCGGCAGCACGTTGTGCATCGCTTTGCCACGCCACTGGAGGAGGGGGGGGGGGCGGTCCGAATGGCCACCGCTGTCTGACTCTGACTAGTTGAGTTGCGAGTCGCTTCTCAATTTCCTCGACTACTGACTCCGGGGAAGGCTGCGGTGGTGGTTATGCCGGCCTTGTTGGGGGCCGGGCCTCGACACAACAAGACTCGGCCCCGGGATCGGGGGTTCGAATACCCGCACACCCTTCCGAGCCGAAAGGCCTCTTAGTCAGGGATTTCTACTGACCACGGAGACCGCTTGCACTTCGGGGTGGGCCAACCTCATGCATTGTTCCCACCAACAAGTCGTAGTAGGAATGTGCTTTCGAAAGTCGGCATCAAGCCTGCAACAATCCTAAAGAATGAAGAGCCAGAGCCAAAAATTGCGTCACGTTGATGCGCGTCAGGCGGCGAGAGCCTCTCTTCAGGTTGACTCCCTATCCATCTCTGTGTGTGTTTGTCTGTGTGTCTGTCTTTCTAAGAGAGTGAGGTCGTTTATGTTGACGTTTATATAGAGAGAGACATATCACAGATCAGCTTCCTGTTAGCCAAGAGAACAGCACACACAAAACATCGTGTTGTCACTCGAGTATACGGCGGGCGGAAATATTTACACTGCTCTCCTTAGTCCCTCTTCTTCTTCCCCTTTCTAAGGAGGCGGAAGAAAAAAAATGGAGGGGGCAGAAAACTGGGAGACGACGGTGTGGAGTGTGGCCCAGAGCAACTACAAGAGCAAAAGCAAGAACAGAACAACGGAAAGGCACCGAACGATGCCTACCGTCTAACCACAATTAACGAGACGAGGCTCACAACAAAGGGGCACTTACCCGGGCACTTACTGTAAATCTGGCTGCCAGCCCACCTGCCCGGCCACCCGGCTGGCTGCACCTGGCTGGCTACACCTGGCTGGCCGGCCGGGAATGTTAATGAGCCTCTCACACCTCTTAAAGTCGCGCGCATACGGTCCAACGCGCATCGGGTTCGCCCGCTCCATCTACCCGTTCGCTGCGGGCGGATACGGCATCGTCAAAAACGCTCATTATTTTTCATGTCTGGTCCTTCCGAAAGGATTCGGACATTTTAGCAGTGATGGGCATGATGGGCGGAGAGCCATTTCCGGGGTAAATGGTATATGCTGAGTGCGTCTTGAAAAGCTTACGTCGGCTTTCAACGCGGCACGAAAAAGTGCTTACACGGAGGCCTAAGCCAACGAAGGTTGGGTGTGCTAAATGTGGGTTATCATAGGACATTTCACCACATTGAATTAACTAAGCCAGAGCTTGTTTCAGGAATGGTTTTTTCTTCCATAATCACCACATAAAAATATGTTTTATAAGTCGATGGAAAAATTAAAAAAACGGACCCTAATTTGACTTGGAGCTGAAACTCCATGCATTGTCATCAAAATGACGTCATTCCCTCTACCTTGCCTCCCTGGGAGCGGCCGGCGTGCCCCTAGCACAGGCGGAGCCAACCGGCAAAAAGGAGCAGTGGCGCGGGCGGCGGTCCAAGAGTCCTAACGCGTCGCTTCCAGTCCGAGAGCCGGGTCGCCCGAATCTGGGGCACGAATAACGTGGCTCTGTCTCTCTCGCGCCCTCGCGATGTGAGTGGGAGGGAGACAGAGCGGCGGCACTGGCCTGCCCTCGGGCTGCCAGCCCGGGGTCGCCCAGCCCGGCCGGCCAGCGACTGGAAAATCCTCGTGCAACACAGCAATGTAAGAAGAAGCCCGCTCCGCTTTCAGTGTCGGGGCTCTTGCCAGTCAACTCGGCAGGGCTCTCTGGGGCGGCCCCGTGGCCCCGTGGCCCTCCGGCGGGGCCCTCCCGGCCCTGCGGTGCGGCCCGCGGCGGCCACGCGACTCTCGACTAAATTAGTCACCGCGCCCTGCAATAGGCTTTATGTTTTTGTTGTTGTTTTTTCTTTGCCCCCTGGCTCCGCCCTCGCCGCTGCCATTTTGGGGGCCTCGACAACTTTTCTGTGGCTGGCATTAGTCATCTCTGCCTCCACCCCCCGAAACCCCCGCCTCTGGGCCGACCCCTCTGCATTCCCCCTCCCCCAATCACCCCCCCCCCCCCACCCCCGCGGTGGGACAAAAGCCTTAATGGAATCGTAATGGTGACATTCCCCTGGGCATTACGCCGGTCACGACGATTAGTTCGCGCTCAATAGATTGGCGCCAACTTTCAAACCCGGACAAACAGCGGTCGCTCCGTCTCGCTCGCACTCGCGGGGCGTCCCGCGGCGGTGCGAGGGAGACGGGGCGACGAAACCCCCCTCTCCGGGACTGCAGGGGCGGTGACGCAGTGGGTGGGACGATTCTTAACGTGGGCTAATCACGATTAATCAGCCTTGTGGTTGCGAGGCGATGGTATCTCCAGCCATGCTCTGGCCGCCCCTCGGGCCCGATCCGATGGAACGCCCGTTACAGTGGCGGAGAGGGACTCTGGCACGAAAATATGTCGCTTTGCGGTCGCGCTCAATTATTTATCTGATCCCGTGCGGACGTCCGTCCGCGCCCTGACCCTGATCAAGGACGATTTGGGTGAGGAAAGGATCGATGCCCCATCAACGCGGCATGAAAAGTCCGTTAGTACCCAACTAGCCAATCAGGGAACGGTCTGAGGGCACGACCACGGTAAAATGGGGTCTAATGTCCGTCTGGACGGACAGACAGGCAGACAGACACGCGTACCACACTGGGAAAATGGGGTAGCGGTTCGTTTTGTGTCGTTGGTGGAGAAGTAACAGCGCCACATCATTGGCCCTAAGCGAGGCGGCATGAAAAATGGAACATCGCCGAGCGACCGAGCTGCGGGGGATTGAAACTAACCCGGCCACGGTTGGCGGGGCACGGCACTGCAAGGCACGGCACTGTAAGGCACGCCGCCGGACTGCACGTCGTGGAAGGAAGGGGTCTTCGCGGCACGGCGGGCTTATTAAAGAAAAAAAAAAGGTCTTGCGCGCGCGAGGAAGCTGGAAATTAAAGCTTCTGAATATTAAAATATATTGCCCGCCTTGCAGAAAAATAAGGTTTATAAAGCGAAATGCGGCAGCGGGATAGAGAGAAGCCGCGAGGAGAAAGGAAAAGGGGAGAAGGGCGCGGCGCTTATTAAAGGAACAGGTAATGCTTATTTGGCGGCGCAGGGCCAGCCGAGCCGCGCCGAGCACAGTGGGCCAGAAGACCGGTGGAGGCGGCCAGAACCCAAGACGCGGTTTGAGCTCCAGAGTCGTTAAATGGGACTCGAACCGTTGGTGTGACCCCGCCAATGGATTGCTCTCCGAACGAGGAATCCTCTGGTGGGGTCACACGTCCGGTTCGAGTCACATTTAGTGACTCTGGAGCTCAGAACGCGAAAAGAGTTGTGGCCGCCTTCTGCCGGTCTTCTGGCCCACTGTGCCGAGCCGAGCCGTGCCGAGCCGGTGCAAAATGCAAACGGGTGGGCTGGCGCGTGATAGCCCTAGTAGCACAGACCCGTCGCTTGACGGTCGCCTTCGACGCGCCGCGGCGACACTCGGGAGTCGCCGCGGCGACAGCCTACCATGGCCCCTCCGGCTAGCGCGCCGCACGTTGCTTGTAAATGGTGACCACGCGTCATCTTGGCGACATCCCTCCCGAACGCTCGGAAACCTCCCGGGTGGAGTTAGCGCGGCGACAGCCCCGTGGCGACTGCCGGCTTGGCGGTGACGCTCCAACACTCTGGTGACTCCGTACTCGAACGCCCGAAAACCTCTTGGGTTGAGTTAGCGCGGCGACAGCGCCGTGGCGACCGGCGACTGGGCGGTGACGCTCCAACACTCTGGCGACTCCGTATTTGAACGCTCGAAAACCTCCCGGGCGTAGTTAGCGCGGCGACAGCGCCGTGGCGACCGCCGACTTGGCGGTGACGCTCCGCTACTCTGGTGACTCCGTACTCGAACGCTCGGAAACCTACCGGGCGGAGTTAGCGCGGCGACAGCGCCGTGGCGACCGCCGACTTGGCGGTGACGGTCCGCCGCTCTGGCGACCCCGTACTCGAACGCACGAAAACTTATCGGAATCAGTTATTGTGGCGTTTGCGCCGCGGCAGTAGCCAACGTGGCAGTAACGCCCAGATACCCAGGCGCCTCTTTTCCAGGGTGCCCGAGATTCTCTCGGACAACGATATTGTGGCGGCAGCGCTCTGGCGGCAGGTGCCCGGGCGGCCACTCGTGGAGATGAAGAATATGCACTGATCGTCGGACGGCTCCCCTCATCGTGTCTTCGTAGGTTCGGGGTAGCGTGCGCGCTCTCGGATCTACAAGACTAGGGTTCAAATCCCGCAGTGTCGAATAAAAACTTGTGTTCTACTACACACGTCACTTGAGACACATTTTTTTTCATGCTAGTATTATGAGCGGTTCGGTAACCTGGCATGATCGCCGAGGCGACTGTCGCCCGGCAAGCGCTGTGGCGGTTGCCGCCGGCGATGCTCGGGCGACAACCCCAGGCGCTAGGCGCAAGGGCGTCCCCATTTGTGCCACTTCGTGTAGCGCTCGGCCGTCGCCGGCGCTAGCGCCACGTTAGCGAGCGTCGCCGCGGCGCCGCGCGGGCGATTGCCGGGCGGCCGGTCTGTGCTACTAGGGAGGCTAATTGTGATGCAGCCAAGGCCCGTGCCGTCGTCGCAGGGATGAGAAGAGCGGCCGAAAAAAGGGGCGGCAGGACGACAAGCAGGACGAGCGCAGCGCACCTGCCGTGTTTCTTTTCATTCCGGAATGGGTATTGTTGTTGCCCTGGGCCGGCCTGCGCTGCCTGGGCTCCCCGCGCCCCGCCAGGAGGATTTAGAAAGCACGTGTTTTGGTTTCTCCTCGTCCCTCTCTCTTTTTTGTGTCTGGCTACGACAACAGTCGCGCCGCGCTGCAGGCGACGACCCCGCGGACTACTACACCTTTCGCATCGCAGCATGAACTCTGCTTTCGTCGCTCTGTCTCCCTCGCACTCTCAGCGGCGCCACGCAGGGCCAGAAGGACAGAGCGATGGAACACCGCTGGCTATGGCTACGCCCTTGTCGACCGATGCCGATCAGTGCCCTGTCTCTCTCGCACTCGTAGGGCGCCGTAGAGAGAGAGAGAGAGAGAGAGAGAGAGAGAGAGGGAGAGAGAGCCCCAGCCGCGGGGCCGCGCTGGGTGGCGCAGTACTACCGGGCTGCTACCCCGACTGCATTGCGTGTCGCTACGATTCTCCCCCTCCCCTCCCCCTCCCCCCCTCCCCTGTCTCTTCCAGCCCATATTCCAGCGCGGTTCGGCACGGAAAGGTGTCGCAACGTGTAATGCACCACTCAAGCCCCCCTCCCCCCTTCCCCATGATCATTATTCCGAATTCCTTGCGTAAGAATTGCGTTTTAAATGGGCCGCCGCGCCACTGTTCGCAGGACGGCCCGGCTCAAGAAAAACCGCCCCCTTTTCGTCACCACCGCTCTTTGCAGCGTTCACCGCCGCCGCGGCTTTTGGCAAAAAAAAGGGAGGGGAAAAAAGAAAAAGCGGTTGTGTTTAGTTAACGGTGCTGGCGTGCCCTGGGCGTGCCCTGGGCCGCTGCATCGCCTCGTGACAAATGGCCCTGATCGTGGCTTTGCGTGCGTCCCGTTCGGATGGATTAATAAAGCGACCTGCCCCAAGCAAAGCCCGAGAAAAGCCCTTTTCTCCATTTTCCCCCTTTTCCGTGCGTTCCCGGAAAAGCGGAAAATGCGGCCTTTCCGGGGAGACGACGACTTGACGTCGGGGTTGCCTCTCGCTTTACCTTCGGGCATTCCCTGCTGCCTGGTTCCCAACAATAATGCTCTGTCTCTCTCGCACCCCCACGGAACGTCCCTGTGCGAGAGAGACGGAAGGCTGCCCCTGTTGCAAGCCAATCAGGGCTCACGGACATTCAAATGGCTTCCCCCTGCTTTACAACCGACCCATCCTCCTCCCGAGCGATTCCTTTTCTGCACGTGCCCGTTCACACACACTCACACACGCACTCTTACACACACACACATGCACGCACGCACACAATCACACGGTCTTTGTGACCTTACGGCCTACGGGACCTGTCCTTATGTCGCCCTACATCCCCGGTGCCCCCTCCCCCAAAGGGGCCGGCTACAGTGTACAGGCCGAAGGGAATCACATTTGGGCCGTCTTGTCTCGGCCTACGGTGCGGCCTGGCTCGGCAGGGCCTCGACGACGAGGAGGATGAGGAGGAGGAGGATCAAGGCGGAATTGCAGAGAAGCGGCCAAATTCGGAAGGAAGTCGCCGCCGATAAATCACTTCATCGCGTCGCCGAAATAAGAACGCAACCAGAAACTTTCTGTGACTGTCAGCCCGTCGGTCCGTTCATGAATAACGAACCAGCCACGCTCTCGCCTCGCTACCCGGGCCTGCACCGCTGCGCCGCGCACCGCCGGGCCCCCACAAAACAGATTCCATAATTAAAGTGTCTCAGGCGAAGCGGATCCCCCTGCCTCGCTCTCCGCGCCCTCAAGTCTCCGTCCGCTAAACTACTCCAGGATGGGTGGCGGGCACGACACCGCGCCGGGCGTACCCAGGGCGTACCCAGGGCGTACCCAGGGCGTACCCCGCAGTGACTTTGGCGGCCGCCCCGCCCCGCCGTGGCCTTGCGCGGAAAAGAGCCCCGTAGCCGAGAAGCCGGAGCCATTTAGTTAGGGCCTTGATGCCGTGCCACCGCGCCCCGCCACCGAGCGCATCTTTGGGAGCGAAAGCTGCCTGTCGGACTGCCATGGACTGCCTGTTGGCGCCCCTACACAATAAACGCGATAAGCAAACTCGATAAAATAAACGTTCGGCCGCCATATCGATGAAGCGCACCTGTTCTGCTCGCTCTGCTCGTCCCCCGAATGGTGCCCCGCGATAACCACACGCGTCACATTCCCATGGTCGGCCAGGCCAAGGTCGCGGGTTCGACACCCCCCGGCGGCGCCGTCTTTTTTCCTTTTTGCCGTGTCGCTGGAAGAGCGTCGGGGGTGCGGCACTACAAGGGCGCCATCTAGCGGGAAAACTACGCGACACCGGAAAGCGCGGCAGAGAGCGGCGACGCCTGCGTCAACCCGCCCCGCCCCGCCCCGCCCACCGGTCCGCCCTCGCGAGCTGTGGCAATAACACGAGTTTTATGGTCCCTAAAATATGCACCTGTGGGAAGTGGGCGCAGCTTGGAGACGGCGCGCATCCAGGACGCGGGGGCCTCGGCGTGAGGGTGGGGCCGCTCGAGTCGGAGGCCCGCTGGCCAGAGAGAGAAGAAGAGAGAAAAGAATGGGAAAGATGGAGGAAGGAAAGGAAGGACGCAAGACAACCCTCCAGTTTCCCGCCGCGCCCGCGAGAGGACTGCTACTTGCGTGTGTCGAATGAAAACAGTCAACACAAGCAGTTCATCCCGGCAATCTACGCAACAAACAGTTTGCAGTGCAGGAGTAATGCAGGGAAAGCAAGACCCCCTATTCGTGGCAGGGTGAATTCTCGTCGCAACTCACTCAATGGCACAAACACCACCACCCGTTCCGTCGTGATAGCGACGCAATACCTGCAACAAACAGACATCGCCAAGTTAGCACTCGTCACTGGCAGCAACGCACTAAACGCATTAAAACAACAAGGAAACGCCAAAAGAAACGAGTCGAGTGTAACAGGGCCTCGTATTTTCCCGTAAGTCTCTCTATTCGCAGCGCGTGGCTGCCAATAACGTTAGTGTCACCGGCATCGTTAGGGGCCCGGCGCGTAATGGACTGCACTTGCCACTCCTTATCGCCAACGCCTTATCCGACCGCGGCACTAATGTCCTCGCGTGTGTGGGTGTGCTTGTTTATTCCTCTTGCGTGTGTGTGTGCGTGTGTGTGTGTCGCGTGCCCCTCTGCTTTACATTAATTTCCCGCCGCGTTGTGGCGGACTACGTATGCAGCACTACATAATGGGTATAAGAAGAAAGTCCGACGCCATTGTTTACTTACTGGTCAAAGAAAAAAATGGTTTTGTGATTTTTTTAGGGTTACATTTTGGGAGTGGCTCTTTTCCCATAAGGCTAGGACCCGGCCCGAAGGATAGAGGTGTTTGGCAGCCTGGCCCTGCTGGGCCTGCGGCTGCCGGGTCTGACCGACTTTGGAAAAATGAATAACACAACATGCCGCCGCGCCGAGTCACCCAAGTCAGTTGTTGTTTCTCAAGCGCTTTGGCCGGGCGGGGCGGGGCGTGCCCGGAAGAGGCGGGGCAAGGCGGCGCTGGATTTTTCTGGTTCCGTTTCCGGCGTGGTGCAGTGGCGGCATAAGCAAGCCAAAGTCCCGAGCGGCCCGACAAGTCCGAGTCCGAGTCGCGCCAGCTGCCCGGACATGCCGCACATTATTGCACAGGGAAGCCGGTGGCGCGGCCACCAAGTACATTTTCGCTATCACAAGACGACCTAAAAGTTTGCAGACTCCACGCAGATGTCCGGACGAAACGGGGAAAACAAATCATTGAAAACGCGAAAACATTATTGCCAATTTTCCGAAACTGCGGAGTCTATTCGAGTGCGGACTGTTCCCCGAAGTGAGCGTGCGTCTGCTCCAGCCGTGGCTCTGCCCGCTCTGCCCTCTCCGGCCGCCCTGCAGACCGGGAGTCGTTCGTCTCTCTCGCACTCGTGGGGGCGTCCCGTATGGGTGCGAGAGAGACAGAGTTTGGGAATCAGTCTGCCGGGCGCTCTGCCGACTCGCATCGAAAACTTGTTGAAACGCATCGCATCGCTGCATCGCTCCGCTGCCGACCCTTCAGTCACTTCAGCAGCCCGGCCAATCCGCGCGCCGGGCGGCCCTCGCTGCAAATAAAGACAAAGTTGCGCTTTTTATCCGCCCTCGTTTTCTCGTTTTCGCGGGGCGAGCGCGCCGGGGAGCGCTACTAGAGCGCACCCGGCGCTGGGAGGCCCGGGGGCTATTTCTCGGAGCGTCTCGCTGTTCAGTGACACCCGAGCGCCATCGCGAAATTCGTGAAATCCAGATTCGTTGTCCATTCCACGTCATTCAAAACATGTCTAGCTGTGGGGGACATTCCGCGCTCTCTCCGCCAGGCGCGAAAACGAATCAACGAAATAAAAAAGTGTCTGACAGCGAGCAGGTGCGAAATAAAATGCGAAGCAGCAGCAACAACAACAACGACGAGCGCCCCATTTGACTGGGCTCTGTAATAAGGGCAGACGGTGTGGTGTAGCGGTGCGTGAAGGGACGCGATGTGAGCCGGGCCACTTATTGGCGGAAGCCTCGTCAATGCCGACACCTGCCCCCCCCCCCCCCCCCCCCCCCCCGCCGGCCACGCCTCGCACCTGGCCTATGCGCCCCCGCGGAGGGGGAGGCCGGCGCACGCTTCACTGCTCTGCAATCCTGTTAGGGATGTTGAGGGGCTAAGGGCTGGAGGGTCGGAGGTGGGCTGCCGATAAGGCCGCGGCACCTAGGCCTGTCTTCGCGACCCCTCCGACCCGTCAACGAGGCGCAGGGGTCGCGCCACTGCACGATGCATTTCGACTTGGAGACTGGGCAGTACAGTCGTGTTGTTGTCTTTGATGGTCACAATGTCGGAGATTATTGTTCTTGGCCTGCTGTACGGTTTCGCAAGCGGAAGGGTAGCTTGGGCCGCGAGACGAGACAGGCTGCAGCTAGCTGTCTCTCTCCGTCTCTCCATGCCTGATGGGCGCGAGCGGGACGGAGCGACGGGCGTCGGAGAGAGCGAGCTGGTGCTGCCCCGACAGAAGCCAAAGGAAACCCTCCCGGAGGGTGATCGCCTTACGGGCCGCTCTGTTATCGCCGCTCCACTGCACGCCTATTAGCAGGCCGACACGGCGACAGCGCGACACGCCGGGGAGGGCCGGGACATGGGCTTCGAGCCGCCTTCAAGCCCATGCACTGCCAAAAAGTGGAAAACGGGAATTAGCGAATGAATTTAGTTGAGCGCAGTGAACCTGCGCGCTGGCCGGAGATGGCAGTCCCCCCGGCGACGACCCCTGGCGGCCCCCGGGGGCGCCGACGGCGTCGTCCGGCAAAGAACCCGGAGGGAAGCCAGAGCGCCACTTCCTGCCTCCCCGCTGCACAAATTACTCGCTGCAGTCTGTCTTTCATTTATGAGAAATTAGTCGACACGTTTTATTGCCCCTCTGCTTCCTTCCGCCCGGTGGGCCGTAGCCGCGCCGTGCTGTGCCGAGCCGTGCCGAGCCGTGCCGTGCCGAGCCGTGCCCGCGACGACGATGGAAATCATCACAAGGTGTAATAATAAAAGCAGCGGGGGAAAAGGAGATGAGACGGCGTGCAAAATAAACATAACAAGAATGAATAAAAAGAGAGACAACGACGACGAGGACTTGGAGAGGGAACGGCCTCCTTCGAAAGCAGTGGCGTGCGCGGCTCGGCGCGGCACGGCCCTCTCGGCCGCCTGAAGTGGCCATTAAACTGACTGTCGCCTCAAGAATTGCCCGCACGCGGTAAGAGAAATCGCGCGGCGCGGAACACTGCCGATCTTTTCCGCGGCACCCTGCTCGCTTGCAGGCAGGGGGCTGGCGCCGTGGCGCCAAATCGGTTTAAAACATTAACACGCCCCCGTTCTCGGCGCCGCCTCGAGGGGGGGGGGAGGGGGGCACGTGGTGTGCTATGGAGATTTTACAGCAACAAAAGGGGGCCGGGAAAGGGACTCGGGGGTCGTTAATAGTTCCAGTTTGTGTCGCTCGGAGCCCCGCAGTCCGAGGCCGCCCGCGCAGGGGGCCGTGCGTACCTCTGCGTATGTGTGTGTGTGCCGGGGCCCCACAGACATTACGGGGAAATGACATGTCACCAGCAACCTCCTGGCGCGCGCGCGGTGTGGGGCACGCGGCACGCTTGGATGGCGGCGGCACGGTCGTAGCGAACACCTTAAGGCGCGAGTGGGTGCAGGGAGCAGCAGGAAGCAGGAAACGTAGGAAACGCGCTCCGGCTCCGGAGAGACGGCTTCGACTGAGTGCGCGGGCGGCTGAATTTTTCAGCCATTTTTCTTCGGTAAGGGAATTATATGGTGTCCGGGCGGCCGTGCCATCCGTCTCCCGGGTCCGGGCCACAGGCCGGGTCTCGGTCTCGGCCTCGGCCGGCAATATCCGATCCGGCCCGGAGATTGAGACCGCTGGGTGGAGAAGAAGGCCCTCGGGACGGACGCACGCGCCGCCCACCACTGCACCACTGCAAGTGTCCCCACGAGCAGGCCTTACTCGTGGGGGAGGCCGGGCAAGCTCGCTCGGGGGCGCCTCGGGTGTAAACGAGTAATTGGAACAAACTGGGCCCGGATTACCCTCCATGATGCACTTCCCCCAACCCGCTCGCTCGCCGAGCTCCGCTGCACCAACAACAGCCTCCTCTCGCTCCTCCTCCACCGCAGCAGTCTCACTCGAGACCGAGGGCTGCTGGATCTGGACCGCCGACTCCCTGCACAGTACAGCCCTGCGGCCAGTCTTTGGCGGGGCGTGGTGCCCCATTCATCACCGTTAGAGTCCCGCCCTCCCCCTCCGAGGCCCCCGCGGAGCCCTTTAGAGGAATGTTGGGGGGGATGAACACGCGGGGGCGTCAGTTCCGAAGAGCCACGCCGTTCGGGAGCGTGGTTGCGACGGCCGAGCGGGCCTGACCGTCGCCCCGAGGATGTTGTCTTTGCCCGCTCGCACTGCTTGCCCCGCTTGCGCCGCCTGCGTGGGCCGCCAGATTCCGGCAAACTAAACGAGCACCGCCCTCCTCGCACGCATTATTGTTTGTGTGCCATCCGAGGAGCGCATAATCCACTTTGCACGCGCACTTTGCACGTGTCTACACCCCCCTCTCTCTCCCCCTCCCGCCCAGGCGGCGTTTACTTGCTTTCCCCTCTTCCCCCCACAATGACGCTGCCCCCACGCCCCTCACTCTGAAGCAGCAGTGGGCCCACTCCGCCAAGTCGAGCCCACTCTCTCGCACCCCCGCTCTGCGCTGGCGGGTGCGACAGAGACGGAGCGCTGCTCAGCCTGCAGCCCCACAAATGCAAGTGAAAAGCAGCGTGACCATATAATCCTTGCTCCCTACAGTTCCCTCCGCTTGCCTCGCATCGCTGTGATGCTCACTCCCCGAAGGTCGACGAGAATTACTGACTGCCGAACAGTAGACTGATTCTCGGAGTCACTCTGCCTCTATGGAGCGTTTCCATGGGTGCGAGAGAGACAGAGCGAAGGACCGACCGCGCAACCACTAAAACCCCTGGACTGTGGTGTTTTCATGGCGAAGTGCGACAGGGCCCTCCACCACCGCCTACCACCACCAAAGCCTCTCTGTGTACAAGCATTTAGACATGCAGGGTGCAATTGGCACACACGAGCGGGCGCGTTCATGCACACACACAGGCACACACATACGCAATCGCTTTAACACCCGTTGCTGTTATTGCAAACACAGTCGATTTGTGGTGAGTCCAAAACTTTCCAAAAATGACGCTTTGCGCTGTAAACAAACGACATCGGAGAAAAACGGACGAGAAAAGTGAAAGCGATGGAAATGGGCATCCATCCACTGGCCATTTCCTGCCCGTTCTTCGCATCCCACTTACGGGGGAAACCCTTTCCGATAAAACAATTACTATCGGTATCGCGAGTTGGAAAGATCGCAAAGCGCGCGCCGCTGGGATTGGTCGGAAATTGAATTCATATCCTGGAGACAGTGTGGCCCGTTAATCCTGGTCGCGGAGGTGGCGCTGCTGGCACGGGGGAAGGAGGGGGCGGGACCTCCGGCTGTGGTGCTGCTGGTGGTGGCGGCGGTAGGCTGCTCAAATGCAAATCCGGTTGCGGAACTTTCCGAATTTCGTTTTCGTTACTGCATGTATGTAATCTTCGGAAAGTGTCGCGAGTGCGACAGGGGGCCACGGGGGAAACGGGACAGAGAGAGGGAAAGTGGTGAGGAGTACAAGCGAGGCGGAGACTGGAGTCTGGCTGCACTGCATGTAGGCCTGCAGGCGCCGAGCGAGCATAGGCGGCAGCGGCGACAGCCCCTTCGTATTCAATCGGCCGGGGATGTTTGCCCATTAGCTGACGTGTCTGTGCAGCGGGCCGGACACACACACGCACACCCACACAAATACACACACAGAGGCGTCTTTCGACCGCCGTGCTGAGGCTAACTGCTAGGTATACGGCCCGGGTAAGAGGCCCTAGGCTGCAATGCAATGCAATCGGCGCTAAAGTAAGTCGCTCTGGCCGGGCAGTAAACCGGTGGCGACGTGGTCGTCGTGCAGCCCCGCCCCGCCCGGTCAAGCGGGCCGTCACGTCGCCCGGCGCCATAACCGGGGCCTTCATTACCGCCCCACAGTGCAGTGCCGCGGCCACGCTCCGCTATTGTAAGCAGTTAGCATAGTCCTTCCTCGTCTTGCCCGACGGCGATAAGTGCATTTCTCCACGCGGATCCCTTGAAATATCGCCCCGGCATGAAATACAGTGCCGCGCGCTGTTATTGCCGTCGGCCAGGCCAGTGTACTCTCTTCTCCCGCTCCCCACTTCGTCCCGCAGGACCCACCCAGCCACCCGGACGGCCGCCCCCGCCTCGCCAGTGGGATAGACCAATGTGTCAAGCGCCGCCTACCGGCCGATTCAAAACCGACGCCAACGTCGCTGCCTCTTCTTTGCACTCATGGGGCGTCCCGAAGGGGTGCGAGGGAGGCAGAGCGACGACGCGTGGTTCGGAATCACACGCAGTGAATCCCGGAGGCCGAGCGGGGGCACCGGCGTCGCGTCCGAGGTCAGGGGTGACGTGTTTGCTCGGGGTGTTCTTCGGCGGACGTGCTGGGGCCGAGTCTCGCATGAGCCGCCCGGAGGACAGTTCGGCGCCACTTGTCCCTTCCGGGCCTTCCGGGAAGCAGAAGGACAAAAAAGGCAAGAAAGCAGCCTTGGAATATAAGAAGGAGAGACGACGTGGCGAGCCGGACGGCTGCTGACCTCCCGATCAGTGCCAAGTTGCAGGAAAAAGAGTTGCAAAGTGCCCGGGGGGAGGAGGATGCGGCAGAAGGTAAGAGTGTCCCTTTCTGCCGAGTGACTGGCGAGACGTATTGCGACGTGAAGAAAGGGGAGGCTTTGTCGCTGGCGGTCTGCAGCCTGGCCCGCAGGCTGCACCGATGTAGCTTGTGGACTCCCTCCCTGGCAGATAGTTCGTCTCTGTCGGGCAAAGAGTGAGAAATCGCCCCTTGACGGTGCGGACATGTGACGCGGTGCGGTGGTGCTGGTGCAGCGTGGCGGGGTGTCTGCAGAGAATATCCGTTGGTGTAAGTCGGTTCGCATGACAGGCCTGGCTAAGACGTTGATTCTTTTTCAAAAGTACGGAGCTTCCCATGAGTCCGACACGAACAGAGTGAATGTCTTCTGCCGCGATCTGAGCAGCTGCATCGCCCACCTCAGCCGGCGGGCAAGCGAACCGCTCAAACTATCAGCAGCGCCCGCGGGCGACTTTGGAATCGACTCTGCTGGCGAGCCTTGGGCTCTCTACTTACTGACGGGGAGTGGGAGTCAAGGATCAGGAACACGCACCTGTAACAAACAGAACGCCAGTTAGCCATGCTGATCTATATTCCGACAGAGAGAATCGCAACGTCGAAGAACAGCTTGACGGCCTAGGAGATGCCGAGTCCAAAGTTGCGGCTGCCCCAGGGCAACTGCCTCAAGTTCATGAGCTGCTGCAGTTGAAGTTAGAGGGCGCTATGCTGGATCAGGTTCCGGGTGAGACTGTGCCAAGGACTGGCAGCCCATGACTCTGGGTCACTCTTACTACTGGTATGGAAGCCCGTGACTCTGGGCCACCCATACTACTGCACGGCAGCCCATAACTCGGGCCACCATACTACTGGTATGGCAGCCCGTGACTCTAAGGCACCCTTACTACTGGTATGGCATCCCGTGACTCTGAGGCACCCTTACTACTGGTATGGCATCCCGTGACTCTGAGGCGCCCTTACTACTGGTATTGTGGCCCTGGACTGCGGGACACCATTTCTACTGGCATTGTGGCCCATGACTCCGTGCCACACTCAATACTACCCCCGGCATGCCTAGGGCCCCACGGCCCCACCGCGGGCGGGGCGTGCGTGTCGTGGCCTTGCTTCCTGTGGTGAGCGGTCCCCCCACCCCCTGGGCTCCACTCGGCCAGCAATATTCAAGCGGCATCGCCCGATGCTGACAAAGCGGCGTGTGGCCGCTATCTGATGGGCAGGCGGCCGAGGGGCAGAGGCGGGCAGGGAGGGACACTGCATGTAGACGCAGCGAGCTTTCATCGCGAGCTCAAAGGCCCGCGGCCTCGCGCTCGTACAAAGGCAGCATCCTGGCAGAGGAGGATGCCGGGGCCCTTGAGGGCTATCGCTGGCAGCATCGACGCCACCTTTCCGCTATCGCAGGGCCTTCGTGACGTGCTGCAGCAAGGGGTGGGTGCTCGAAATTAGGCCAAACTTCGGTGCACTGAAACGTATTTTGCGTATTTCACGGTCCAATCCCATCATCATCATCATCAGCGCTCACCAGAAAAAATAGATAACGAAAAAGGCGCAACGCACGAGGAGTTTGATGACGTTTCGCTACAATGTTGCTGCGCGATGAAATGACCCCGTCGCCCCGCGCGAGGCTAACCGCGCTGCAGCGCGAGGCCGCGGACGCCGCGGATCAACAAGTTCACTTTGGAGCGGTGCCGAGTGGCGCATTAAACATGCACGCGCAAAACGGACAGCCGACATGAAAGGGAGTCGCGGATCGCGCGCCACCAATTGCATGTCAAAGTTTTTATTGCCTGGAACGACGGTGAGTGGCTGCGGTCAATTGTGGTCATTTTATCAGCAGAATTTGACAAGTAAGGCTTTTCATTTTTCTAAATGCAGTGCTGCATGTTTTTTAGTGTTTCCATCCGTTTTTCTCTTTTATCCTGAAACTCTGCAGAGGCGTTTTCGGCAGGAAGAATGTCTGATCCGTGCAGACTTGTGTGGGTAAAAACCAGTGCTGTCACTTGCTGGATAGCGTCAGCCAATAGGTTTCCGGCGGGACGTCGGCGACGCTTTTTCCTTCTCGTGCCGTACACTGTGATGTCGAGACGCTGCAAGGCCGGTCCCGGTCCGGGGCTGCTGCAGCAGCGAGCCAGGCGCGGCCCCCGCGTCTCAAAGGAGGGGCTGCGTGCAGCGTCTTATACGCTTGGCGACAGCATTGCAAAGCGACAAGTAGGGGGGAGGGGAGAAGTGGGGGCCGACGCCGCCTCCAAGAGAGGGCCCCTGCGCCACACCCCACCACGCCACACCCCGCCGTTCCGCGAATGCATACAAAAGCGGGATGAGTCCCTGAGCGCCACAAGGCCTAGTGTGGCAGGGCACTGCCGACAACCGCGTAACTGCGCAGCCTTCCTAGCGCAGTTACGCGCTTCTTGGCGGGGCGGGGAAGTGAGCGCCCGGGGAGGGGGCGGGGAGGGGCAGGGAGTGCCTTGCCGCAATTCCCGTACAGCCAGCCGCACTGTGAGAAATGTAGGCAGCCGTAATCGGCCGAGTGCAGGAGTAGCTGAGCCTTTCCGGGATTCACCCGGGGGAAGTTGAAATTTAGGCCCGGCCTGATACAGTTCACTCCCGACGGTCAAAATAGTTAACCACGCCGGTGAAATAACTACATAAAATGTGAATTTTTTTCTTAGTCAGGCAGATCAGCTGCACTCAGGATGTGTGTAGCCACAGGTTCATGGAGGACAACACCAACTTCAGAATTATTGCCGCGCTCCAAAACTGCAGGGCCGAGTTGACGTCTAGAACGGCCCCCTTGAATCCACGGGCAACATGATGAATTCGGAGCGGAACAACACAACTTTTCGGCAGCACTCTCCATCTTACGGTGGCGTAGTATGCATGAAGACGGCGGTCACAACAACAACTTGTTGTGTTGTGTAAATCTACGGGGCGGCAGAACAGAAAGTTTCTGCCGGAACGGCGGACGACGACAAAATACACACACATGCACGCACACACAGGCAATGCGTGGAAGTGCATGTCGAAGGTGCTCCGGGACGGCTTGGTCCAGCCCATGCTGGAATCATGCAACTGATTACTTGAAGGAGCCAGGCTGCTGGGCGGCTCACTAGCAGCCGACCCCCTCTCCCTCCACTTTTTTCCCCGTTCCAGTCGAGTCGTTATGTTCCGCCCTGGGGACACTCGTCAAGAAGGCAGGGGTCCGCACGAGACTACTATATCTCGTTACACAGCTCGTTAACGGTCCGAGACGAACCCGGCCGATTTCGGTGCTCCCCCTCACCCTCCCTCCGCCGGGCCGGCCCACTGCTTTAGGGTGGATCGCAGCGAACGCGACAAATTATTACGCCCAGATTCGCAATGTTTTCCGCCAAATTGGAAATTAAATTAAATTCAGGAGATTCCGGCGATAAGCCGTGGCGTGGTGCCGCCGAGGCGTGCTGGGGCGTCGCCCTGCCGGCGCCCTGGCTCCCACCCCTTCTTCTTCTAGGTCCTTTCACCCTTCGCGAGGGTTTGTCAGCCCGTTTGTCCGTCCTCCTTTGTGCCGCCTGCACGTCACCCGCCACCTTGTCTGCCCTCACACACACACACACACACACACACACACACACACACACACACACACACACACACACACACAGTATGACGACCGAAGGCGTTATCCTGTCGGAAGGAAATACGGTTATTGGCCGGGTTCGAGCAAGCTGTTGATACTGGTGCGGGATGTTCCCCGCTTCCCTTTTGAGGGCTGCTAAGCCGCTGCCTTTCCCTTCCAGATCCAGCGCCTGCCTCCAGCGCCCTCCACTTTCACCGACTTCCTGTTACGCCCCTGCTGGAGTACTGCGGCTTACGTCAACCAAGGATTTCGTTTTGTTTCTGCGAGTATTAGTATCGGATACTTTTTTTCCGGTGGTGGTATTTTATCATTTTTGTGTAGTTTTTTTAAAAAGATATCTGAATGGCGATGGTCCTCTGCTCGCTAGCTGCATGCCACCGCGGGGCGTGTGCGGCGCGCTGCGCGCCGCCATCAAGAAAGTCGAGATGTGCCGATCTCGCGGCTTTGCCGCTTTGAGTTATGATAACGACGGCGCGGAAGGGGCAGAAACCAGGGCGCCGCCGCTACGCCGTCGCGGTGTCTTAACAGCCACTCGGCTTTGTGATCCAACGCGTTATCGCGGCCTCGGCTTCGCGGTTCTACGGCTCCGCGGCGCCCCTGAGTGTCCCGCCGGCCAATGATCGGAATAAACATCGCAATCCACACTTTTCCGCAACTGCCTCGGCCTCGGCCGCGCAAACGGCGCCGAAGACCCGCATGCAAGAGCGGCCCATAAAGAAGATGATGCCGTACTCCAGGTCAGGGCGGGTTGCGGCGGTGCGGCGTGGCGGTCCGCCCCTCCACGCCATCCCCACCTCGAAGGCGATCTCGTCGCGGGAAAGATGATGGAGGCCGTTACCGAATAATTTATAACGGAACGTCAGTCCGGGAAGGCTGCACGACACCTCGTGGCTAACACACACACACACAACGAGGCCCTACGCGATCATCGCATACAATCTCTCACACACGCACCTAAACACAGGGGCACACACAGAGACACCCATTTCTACACACATGGCCGATCATACAAGCTGGTGGCACGTATATATATTCACACACACGCGCACACACACAGACGCGCGCTAACGATAGTCAGTACAGTGTCATCCAAAGGCCGCGTGGCGCCGCCATCAGCGTTGACATCTCCCCCGCACACACTCCGGGCCGCGTCGCCGCGCGTCTCGGCGTCCCCGATCTATTTCGGATAAAAGACGCGACCTGTTTGACGACGGCGAGATCGCTGTCGGGGACAAAGAGCGGGCGGGGGCAGCAATCAGAACGCCGGGGGCGCGGCCCCGGGGGTGACGCGACGAGGACGCAGTTACAGTTCCGGCGAGCACCCTGACGACGACGCACGCCGCTACATTTTGCACTTTTGCAGCGCCGCAGAATCCGATGCACCATTAAAAGTTCCAAGTGTCCCCACTCGGCCAAGTTCGGCGCGCGCGTCGCCCGACTGGGGGATCGGGGCCATCACGCCTTATAGACTGTGGTGGCAGCTGCGAAGCACACAGAGCGGGTGGAGCCCTCCAGAACGACGACCATCTCCACCGCGGGGCGGCACAGCGCCTGACGAGCCGAGGGCACAGCGGCGCGGCCTCGGCGAATCCGTTGCGAGAAAATTATCATCCTGCATCGGACATGCGTGGGGTGTCCCCGGGACACTGGGTGCCGACCCGGCCCGGGTAAGCCGGCTGGGCCCGGGTCTCATTACAGTGGAGGGGGCCGTAGCCGCCCCATAGAGCCCAGCGCCAGCCCAGCGCCAGCCCTACCAGGGGGCGCGCGAAAAGGGTCGGAGAGGAAAGAGCGGAGGGCCGGAGGGGCCGGAGGGGTCGCCCTACCCTTATCAACGCATTAACAAATCCAGCACGCATCGCCCGGCACGCGGGCCTCGCGGCGGAGCGAGCCAGAGAGAGAAAGACAGTCCGAGGGAATGAATTCCTCATTCCGGGCGGCGAAATGGCGGTCCGTTTCCGCCAGTGTGGGAAACAGTGCGCACTTGGATCACGTTGTCGGCGACGCGGGGCGCGGGGCGGCGTGTACTCCAAGTGGCACCAAGTGGCACGCAGGTAGCGACGGCCTGGCCTGCAGGGCTCCGAGTCAGTCGAGTGGGCCGAGTCCATCGACTTGGAAAGCAGGCGGGGTCGAGAGGTCAGGCTCGTTGGCGGCCCGGCCAGCCTGCCCGGACTGCCCGGCAAGCCTCATCAGCTGGCTGTAATGGATGTCGGAAATTAGGAGCTGGACCCCGAGCTGGCCGGACCGTCGCTGGCTCGCGTCCGGTCGCCACTGTGATTGGACGGCCCGCACCGCCTAGCAACGAGCCCGGCGAACACCAGCGCCACTTTTAATGCAATCCACTCGGTCGTCTTTTGTGAGAGGAAGCGGTCTCTGGAACCTGCAGAACCCCAGAGTGATTCTGTGCGACGCACTATTGCCATTGGAGCACGTAGTACAGCTTCGATATTCCAGCCTTCAAAATTACCTCATTATTTACATTTACATTTACATTTACATTTACATTTACATTTACATTTACATTTACATTTACATTTACATTTACATTTACATTTACATTTTTTTAAAAAAACTTTAGAGCATTGTGACGACGCGTCTTGCGAGATACTCACTCTTTCACTCTGCCGTTCCCCGAGGCCGGTGCTACCCCCTCCGCCACGCCACGCCGCGCCCAAGGCCCTGGCCGGGATAATGCTGGCGTGCCGCGCAATTTGTCAACGTGCCAAACGGTTCATCATTCACTGCGAATAACTCTCGATATTCGTAAGCAAAGAGGCGAGGCGAGGCTGGGCCGGGTGAAATATGGAAACACCTCAGCCCTCGCGGTGCCATTTTTTCTCACCTGACGATTTTCCTCCTTCATCCCCGACACCCTGTGACCCAGTATCCGCGCGCGGCAGCGTCTGCACCGCAAAAGGCGAACGCCGCACAAAAGGTGGTCTCGTTTTGGAGAGGGGAACCGCGGCCCCTTTTGTTTTCCTTGTGTTTGCGGGTCTGATGCGCGGCGGCGAGCCCCGCCCAGGTAAACATGGGTTTTATAACGGCCTGTTTAAGGTTTCGTAAGGAGTTATAAACATTTTTTCGTATTTTTTCACTAATATTGTTTTTTTTTTTTTAAAAAAAACGTCTAAATATATTTTGTCCACGTAAGTTTATAAAAATCTTTTTTTTTTCGCCTGAGAGACTGCACGTTTCAGGTCGAATCTTTATAACAGTTTTTGAATATTTATTGTCCATTCAAGTTTATAAATATTTTTTTTTCCATTCTACCTGGGAGAGAGGCGCGGCCAGACGGACGAGGCCCAGCAGACGCGGGCAGACAGACGGCGACGGCGCGGCAGGCCTCCACTTGACTCCGATTCCTCTAATTCGAGCAATTAGCTGGGATTGGTGACGTGACCGGCATGCCTGGGCGGCCAGGCTTCGCTAGGCTCGGCAATGCGCGGGCCAGCTCCACCGCGGCCCGTCTGATGTGGAGCAATGCGCAGAGCACTGCGGCCAGACGAGATTCACGGAACCACCCACAAGGAGGACACTAGTTTGGAGAGCGCTCGCTGGGAAGCGCGCTTCAAAGAGCGCTTGAAAGCGCGCTCTAGTGGAGTTCGAAAGCCGCGCGCGATTTCTCGTTCACGCGTGTCGGCTCGACGCCGCAGTGCTGACACAACGGATCACCGTTGGCATTGCGATCTGATTCGCGGTGGGCGAGATTACGCAGAAAGAGAGGGGGGGGGAGAGGCATGGCAGGCCCCCTTGCCGCATGCGTGGAGGAAAACTGTTGGGAAACAAGACGGCGACAGCGGCGCGACTTTGGGGGAGCGGGGTCGCCGTCGTCAAAGTCGGCACGGCACACGCGAAGGCCGCCAGGGCCGTCAGACCGCCGGGGCACGGCCAACGCATTTAAGATCGGGGCGATGCAAAGTCTTCTTGTCGGCAGCAGCGGCCAAATCGACTGAACCGGGAGGGGGCGCCAGGGGAAGGGGGTTACGCAACGGATTGCGTGCTGTCAAAAGGACATTCTCCTTTGTGTCAGATGAATACTGATCGGGACAGCTGACATTGGGAGGCGTTGGGGAGGGGGTAGTGGCCGTCCCGACGCCGTCCTGGCACCCAGAAGGGTCCGACGACGGGAAATGCGTGCCTGGAGGCCTGCAGGGCTGGCCAAAGGGCGGGAGGGACGGGAGAAAGAACACGAACAGCCGAAAGGTTGAAATGGAAACATTGCGAAGGCACTGACCATGCCCCCGGGGTGCCGAGGGGTCCAGGCCGCCCCCGCAGCCGCACAGCCGCGCAGCCGCGCACCGCAGCAATATATATTGGGCAGCTAGCGTCATTCAGATTTGCCGCAAGCATCTCTCTCTCTCTCTCTCTCTCTCTCTCTCTCTCTCTCTCTCTCTCTCTCTCTCTCTCTCTCTCCTGCGTGGGGGTCAAGATTCTATATGCCGCTCGAAATGTCCGCCGGGCCGCAGGCGATATGACATTCGTCGTGGGCGGCGGCGGGGCACACAAGAGAATGCAATTTTTTTCAACCACTCTCTGCAAGGGAATTCCCGATAAAATGAAAAAATACAGTAGCGCAACAGGGCTTTTTCATTCATTTTTATTCCGACGCGTGCTGTTTGTTATAAGGACCTGGCGCGCGAATCCGGTCGCCGCATCAGCAATTCCATCCGACATTCTTTTCTCTGCCGCCAGGGGGCCGCCTCTGCCATTCCGCGTGGCGGTGACGGATTTCGAAACGGTGATGTGACAGTCGTTGTCTTGTATGTAAATACCGGCCGCGTCTCGTCATTGGCGGCGCGTCAGTCGCAGAAAGGGCGGAAGTTGTTGTTTTTGTTGTTGTTGTTTGGCATCTTGAGCCGCTCGGCTCATCCCCGCGTTGATAGACGCGGTCCGACAGAGCGACTTCATTGTCTGATTTATAAATATCGGCGAGGGCATCTCCGCGGGGCAAGGGGAGGGGAGCGAGAGAGACGCGTGGTGCGTACGGAAATGAGTCCCGGCTACAAAAGCTACATTACCCCCCAGCGATCGGCGGCTACCATTTCCTGGGGGCCGTCGCGCGCGTCCTGGAGCGCGTCCTGGAGCACGTCCTGGAGCGAGACCTGGAGCCTCCAGCGCGTGGAGAGAGGCGGGGAGGAAGGGAAAACTGTCCGCTCACATGATAGATTAGGTGGAGGGCGACGGAGCGCGTCGTCGTCTGGGGGTCCTGCATGCAGAGCACACATGGTGTAGGCCCGGCGGTTTAGCAGACTCCGTCTGAAAGCGGCGGCGTCTTAGTTTAGATCTAAGTGAAGCGAAACCCACTTACGGCTCACTCACGCCGTCGGGAATGTTGCCGTTCCCGCGATGTTCTTTTCTGTTTCTTTTTGCTTTTGAATATTGGACCCCGCGATGATGAAAAACTCCACAGCGCCCGCGCCATTTCAGGAAGGCAACCGTCCGACTCGGTTCCTGGAACGCAGCGTAGCTCGCTCTCGTCACTCTGCTGGCGCTGCTCTGCAGACCGCCATGTGGAACGCACGTTAAAAGCTCCTCGCCGCCCATTACTTTCGTTACCCGTTTATTTCTCGGAAATAACTCCGACAGGTACGGTCCAGCAGCTCTGGCAATCTAGCCGCGGGATGGCAACCACTTGGCTGCAGGCCGGGTCCTCGCTCTCTCTCGCTCTCACGAGGCGTCCCGCAGGGGTGCGAGGGAGACAGAGCGACGCCCTTACAGGATAGGGTGGCGACCTCAGCCCAGAAGCTCGGTCACTTTCAACAACTCGGACTGCTGGCAGAGTATGACGGTACCCCTTCTTTACAGTGCACCACCAGCAAGCACCGCGCTGGCCGGCTTAAATCTCTTTCCCCATGCGATCATGCAAACACTAAAAAGGTCGTTCCGGCACCAATCCAATTCGTTGCGCGCCATGGATGCACTCCCTGGAGATTTGTACCGCAATGCAGCGCCAACCGGCACACACACACACACACACACACACACACACACACACACACACACTTACAAACAAACACATGCACAGGGCGTTGTTCGCCTAGTTTAATGTCCAATAAAAGCATTATTGCGTGAGACGCACGGACGTTCGCACGAACAGGCGCCCACACAGACACCTACGCACGCTCACAGACACACGTACAGACACGCACACGCACGCACACACACACACACACACACACACTTTACATACACCCCCACACGTGCCGCGGCCTCCTTGTTTATAGCCCGTAAATAACTGGCCGATAGCTGCTTCACACACGTGCAAACCGACACCACCGCCTGTGTCACGGATTACACCTAATTTAACCTGGTGTATCGCAACTGGTTATACAGCGAAAATGATAACGCTTTAATGAACGTTTTTTTTTTAATTTAAAAGCCTTGCGGTCTGCACGGACCAAGAATGACGTCATGCAGAAGGCGTCCGAGAAACCTTGCAGACTGATTCCGCGTTCGCGCTGTCTCTCTCGCACCCAAACAGGACGCCCCATGTGTGCGAGAGAGACAGAGCGACGAAAACGACTCTCGCCACGGGCATTAAGCGATCATTGAACGGCCGGCCTAAATTATTCGGCCCTTTCGGTCGTCCGTCCGTCCGTCGTGTGTAACACTGTTCTCGTGCACGCTCCCGAGGGCCCCATCGCATGGCCTGGCCCGCCCGGTGCTACGAGTGGCGACCCGGTCGGAATGAGTTGACGCATCGCCGGCCCTTATTTGTTATTTACAAAGCGGTCCGATACAGTGGCGTGGCTGCAGCGTCCGCAGCGTCCGTGCGCATCCCATTGTGCCAACGCCGCGGATATGTCGGGCGGCAGCGCCGCTATTCACAGAGTTGTTCGTTTTGCCGCATTGCGATCCCGCCTGGGTCGCAGGAATGCACCGCGGCAAAGCTTCGGGATGCTTTGCAACGTCGTCTGTTTATGCCAACTGCAAATAATGACAACCTCAGTTCAAATGTTTGTTTTTGTTTCTTGTTTTTTTTTTGTGGTCGTCGCACCCCACGTGTCCGACCCGCCTTTCTTTCTGGGTCGGCAGTAGTCATTCTCGCGTGGCGCGCTCTGATTGGAGGAGGCACCGCCACGGAGCGCAGTGCCGTCACGCGAAAGTCGCGTCTCGTTCGAAAGGTCGACGACACACACACACGCCACACAGACACACACACAGACACAAACACACAAACACACACACACACACCACCGCACATGACTGCGACGGTTAAGTAAAGCCGCGTCGTGTGGAGGGCGCCCGCCACCCGCCGGGTAGGCCACCCAACAGACGCGCAAGGCACCCATGCGGTGCGTGCTGCCGACTCGCCACAAACAGGCGCGCGGACAGATAAAAGGACGAAATGGACGAACGGTTTGTCTGTCACCGGGCATAACACACGGTATGGTCCACCTTTCTGTTTTTCGCCGCCGCCGCCCTCGCCCGCGCCAAGTCAGGAACGCTCCGCCCACGCCGCCATTCGATCCGCGCGGGGATTTGAAATCACATCTGGCGGCGCCGAGCGCGCCGAGCGCGGAGAGGGCGTGAGGGCGGCACGGGACGGGGGCGGAGAGGAGCGGCGAGAAAATGGCGGGAAAATGGGAGTGGCGGCTGCGGCCCGCCGGGCTTCTGGCCCCGCGCAGACCGATTCCGAGAGGGAGTCTAGTCGTTTCTCGTCGCTCTGTCTCTCTCGCTCTCAAGGGGCGCCCCGCAGAGGTGCGAGTGAGACAGAGCGATTCTCCCTCGGAATCAGTCCGACTCGCACAGTAGCTCGTCACGAACCGTCGCTTCACTTTGGCGGTTGCTTCGGGCTTCGCCGCTTCGCGCGCCTCTCCGCGGTGCAACCTCTCACCTTGGCGCGCATTTATCACCTCGACATTGATGGATCGCCAGAAAGAGGATCGTGCATGACTTTACTGTGCAACCGCCCACGCACCCCCGCCCCCACACACACACACACACACACACACACACACAGACGAGGGAGGAAAGAACACACAAGGGCCCGGCGGCAGCAATTAAGATCGAAGATGTCGAAGAAGATGAAGAAGGAGGAGGAGGAGGGAGAAGAAGAAGAAGAAGAAGAAGAAGAAGAAGAAGAAGAAGAAGAAGAAGAAGAAGAAGAAGAAGAAGAAGAAGAAGAAGAAGAAGAAGAAGAAGGGACATGAAAGAGGAGCTGCTGCTTGACAGGATGCGGGCTACGGTCAGTCATGCAGGTCAAAAAAAGATTCGGAGCGAGAGAGGAAGAGAGAGAGAGGGACGGTGAAGCGGCATACATGGCATACATGCAACAAAAGGGAAGGGAGAGAGAGAGAAAGGGAGGCGGGGGGAATGGAGCCGAAAACACTTTGGCGTCTTTTCATCGGGCAAATGACTCGGGCGAGTGGCGAGGCCGTGATTGGCAAACAGGGCGAGCGGCCCGTATGACGCGGCCCGGCCCTGGCCCGGCCCTTTGGCCCTCTGGCTCGCCCTCTGGGCCCTTTGGCGGCGCCGCGGGGCCGCGGGGCCGCACGCATCTCACCAAGGGCCCAAAAGGGCGGCAGCGCGGCAGGGCCTTTAAAACAGAGTGGCCGACCGAGTCCATTTACACAGTCCGACAAAGGCGGGCGCCATACGGGTGGCGCTGGCGGCCGGGCACACCCCAGGCGTGGCGGCCGTGGTGGTGGAGGACGTGGTGGTGGAGGCCGTGGTGGTGGAGGCCGCTGTGGTGGAGGCCGTGGTAGTGGACGCTTTAGTCGCCATGGTGCTGAAGCAGGCCGGGGCGTCGCGGTAAACTAAACACCAGTCAAGCTGCACTGCAAAAGGGGCGGTATCAAACCGCGACGAAAACCAGAGTAAGCGTCGATGTGCAAAGTGTACACACTCTTGTGAAGGGTCTCGCCGTGCGGCCCGGATCAAATTGAAACTACTGCCGTCTTCGCCGAGTGTCCGCTGTCGAGTAAGGCTGCGTCGTAAAAGCGAATGGCTCATGTTGCTGGCTTTGCCTCCGCCGCTTACTTCGGGGTGTAAATCCGCCCCGCGTTGGCCTAAAATTTCGATTGACTCGAGTTAACTGACACGTTTACGAGCTCTCGGAGGCGCGGCGCGTGGCGGCAGTCTGGAGGGGACTTCGCTGGAGGGGCTTGGCCAGTGAGGCCACTGGGCACTGCAAGACACTGCAAGGTGGAGTTGGCACACTGACTCAGCACCCTGCTCCCGCCACGGACCAGCTCACACCAAACAGTGCCGAGCGGCGTTACTCGGAAAGAAAAGAATCCACAGATTCGTATATCCGATTTCAGAATGTTATGTGGCCTCGCCGCGGGTGGAAAGCACCGCCCTGCTTGCTCTCGGCGTTGTCGATGCGTGTTTGGAAGTGAAGAAGAAAGGCCCAGTGGACAAACACAGCGCCCTGCCGGCCGTGGTGGGGGAGGGGGCGGACCGCTGCACAAACAGAGTGCACTGCCAGGATTCGATCCACTGAAAATACAAGCGGCGACAAGATGTGTCCTTCCTAGGGTCACTTTCGTCAAACAAAGGTTAAAAACACCGACGTCTTGGAAAGAAAAAAAAATGATTTGATAGATTTCTGATTACGGTGCGGCAAGTACAAGCGATTTGCGGCCTTCAATCTGGTGTATCGCTCACAAAGGCTGTGGCCTGTGTGCCCAGCCCTTTTCACGCCTCTATTTTGGCGGTGGCTCCCCGGAGGTTCAAGGGAAACAGAGGGCGTCGGGCCGCGTCGGGCCTGATTGAAAGCGGAGCGCCGCGCGTAGGTGTAAGCGCGGAAGGGGAGGGGGAGGGGAATTAGGCCGTGTCCAGCAGGGTCGCCGTGACGTACAGCGACAGAGTAAAACAAAAAACTTTAGAAACCCGCAATTCTTTCTGTTCGCGAGCGGTTGTCCCTCCTGCCTGCTCAACAGCAGCCAGTAAGTCTGCGAATTTTTGGATACGTTTTAAACGGTGCAGCAAAAAATAAATAAAATATTCGGCTGCACAAGAATGTTTCTAATGACGGCGGCGTGGCACCACTGCTGTTGTCGCCGCTGCTGCCGGTCCCCCGCGGGCCCAATGGACTTGCCCGCTGGCCGGACAAAATGGACGAGAGCGGACGAGAACAAGAGGGTGGAGCGGCTCGACGTCCTCCGTCATCGCTCTGTCTCTCTCGCACTTGCACGGGACGCTCCACGAGAGCGAGAGAGACAGGCTCTCGGAAGCAGTCTCTGGGCAGTGCATTGCGGAGCGGCGGTCCCGCGGGCTACAACGGTAACGCGGGTAACGACGGCGGAACGTGTCACACTGGGAAAGGACAGGCGGCGGCCAGTCAAACCGGCAGGAGGGCGAAAACGACAAAAAAGGGAGAACGGAGCGAGAAAAATGTGAAAATCCGGCGTGCTGGTCCACGCGGCATAAACAATGGGCGACTGGAGGCGATTTTCGTGCCTTATGTTGAGCCGGCCGCAGAATGAGCTGTCGCGGGAACAATCGCGTGGCACCTTCAGAATATTCAGGAGGGAGGGAGAGAGAAAGAGAGAGAGAGAGAGAGAGAGAGAGAGAGAGAGAGAGAGAGAGAGAGAGAGAGAAGAGAGAGAGAGAAGAAAAGGAGGGAGCCACCCTTTTAATTCCAAGGCAGCGCATACGTTGTCTTCTTATACCTGATTGAAATTCTGTCTTCATTTCTCAGAAAGAAATAAGAGAGAAAGAGAGAGAGAGGGACACTGCGCGTCCCTGGAGACGTCCGCTTATTGTTATGAAGAGCCAAGTTTTCGTTTGGATTTTATAATTGGATGGGCGTAAATAATTTAAGGGGGATCCTGAGAATGGACTTTTGGGGCGATCACTTCACGGCTCTGCGCTGCCAGCGTGGTGATGCAGCAGAATTTGGGCGGAGAGGCGCCCCCACTGGAAAATAAACTGACGGTGTAGGCGCACATTGTCGACCGAGTCCCGCTGCGCGTCCGTGCGTTCTGCCAGCCCGGTCTGTGCCTGACAAATCTGACTCGGCACAAATGAGAGGGAAGCGAGGGACCATTTTTGGACCGCGGCGCGCCGCAGCACCACAGCCTCCAAGCCCCGGACTCCTGCTGTCCTTTTGTTTGGCATGCGAGTCAATGTCCGGAGCGGAGTCCCGGTGTCCTCGGTGAGGTCATTTTTTTGCGACGCGAGCTTCATAGGCGGAAATGGGACACGGAAAATGGAGGGCAGAATTACCTCGCAAGGCGAGAGGCCTTCTGGAGTCCCGGACGCCACGCGGCGCGACGCAGTGCTACGCAGGACCACGCGCCGCCACCGCCACGCCGCAACAGAGCATCAGGCCCGAAGACGCAGCGCCCCAAAACTTTGCGCGTTTTTCATGAGGCCCGCCCGGCGCAGTACTTCCTGCCCACAAACTAGGACCACTTCCAGACCGACACCTCCATGTGAACGCACCTCGCGGCGGTGCACTGTCAGAAGTGGCAACGGGAACGGTGGCCGAAATTCTCGACGCGTTTTGATCTCCATGAGTCGCTAACAGTACTCGAACCAAGCGTGTGACCCCACCAATGGATTCCTCCTTGGGAGAGCAATCCATTGGTGGGGTCACACGGTCGATTCGAGTCCTATTTAGCGACTCTGGAGCTCAAAACGCGTCCGGGATTTCGACCGCCTCCACCGGTCTTCTGGCACACTGTGCGCCGCCAGCGATAAGAAGGGAGTCACGACAGTCGCTGCGCTGGATTCAC
The DNA here is from genome assembly GCF_012932325.1 of Thrips palmi. Classification (NCBI taxonomy): domain Eukaryota; kingdom Metazoa; phylum Arthropoda; class Insecta; order Thysanoptera; family Thripidae; genus Thrips; species Thrips palmi. Next base: position 5,626,268 of record NW_023144622.1, read on the forward strand.
GATTTATGCCCTCCGAGGCCAGCGGCGCCAACGGCGACAGTGCAGGTACACGGTCGCAGCGCTACTCAAATTAACAGTTGCATCACTTGGCAGGGCCCCCACCCCGGTGTCACCGCCCCCGACGCCATTCCTCATCGAGGGATAAACCCCGCCCCCCGGCCAGCCCCAGGGCCAGCCCCGGCCACCCCGGTACCCCGAGACACTACTGCTTATAACCCGGCTTACAAGGCCATCAAACTGTCGAGACCTGCGGGGCCGAGAGAGGGAGAGAGAGGGGGGCTCGCAGCGGCGCCGAGAAAAGGGGAAGGGAGATGGCTGTCATACGGTGGCGTGGCCACCCATTCTCCCCGAGGCCCCGTAATCCACTCCAAGCAGAAGTGACCCCCTAATCGAGCCCTGCCTTCAACGCCGTGACTTGACAGCACCGTTAAGGATCAAACTCCGTGGGAGTGACTGGAACCTCTGCTCCACTTTTTGCTTTTTGTTTCCTTGCTCTCTTTACGGCGGCATTGGCATTATCAGCGGGTCGGGACCCATTTCCGCACCCGCCGCCCCAAAACTTTCCACCACTCTTATTCGATCCCGGACAGCAGCGCTCCGCTGGACCGTCCGACGAAAGCATCTCGACGCGGCTTACGCGCGCTCCCCTCGCAGAAAGCCCCGGCTGCTTTAGGCTCGCGCCCCGCAGCATATCATAATACACCCCTCCCCACCCCCTCGAATCAGAAGATCCGCCAATTTTACGATGGTTTTGTGACTCCGCGCTCTTCCGGGCCACGGCGCCATGGCGTAGGCCGCCGCTCTTTTTATCTGGAGCCGTATAAGCAGCAGTGCCAAAACCCCGGCCTCGTTAAAGGCGGTGAAACAGAGACGAACGCGTCCCGGCTGGAGACGAGGCTGGAGCGGAGGCTGGAGTTCCAAGTTCAGCGCCCGCGAAGTCGAGGGTAGGCCATCCGCTCGACACGGCTGCGCGTCTGCGCCAGTGTTGCCTACCCGCCGGGCGCTAAGCCCGAACCTTGGTCCCAACAATGCCTTCGTCGCTCTGTCTCCCTCGCAACCACGTAGAACGAATGGGTGTGACGGAGACAGAGCTACAAAGATGCCACTCCACTCCACTTACCGCCTGCGAGGCCCACGCGTTCGTGGAGGCCGCCGGCTCACCTGCAAGCAGAGGGACGAATCTCGTTAGCACCATTAGCGGTTTGGGCCAGTTTATAAACCCCATTATCTGGAAGTAGCACCCGAAAAAAAGAAAACCGGAAACAAACCGGAAGCGAAAAGGAATAAAAAAAGAGGTGCAGACTGCAGCGCTGCGGGTGGCGGCGCCGGGAACCAGGGCAGCTGCCTGGCAGCCGTCGCCAGCACGTCGCCGAGAGAAAAATAAAAAAATGAAAAATGAAAAATAAAATCGAAGGCGGAGAAAAATTGCGGAAACACAGTGGTACCCACGCTGGGGCGTACAGTGAAGGAAGAGGGCCGCAGTGGAGCCCCAAAAAGCCTCCAAGTCCGCCGGCCAACGAGCAGAAAGGATGATAAATCCACTGCAATAGTTTTAAAAGCAGTCATCGACAAATGCGTTAATTTTTTAAAAATAAATAAATATGTGACGTCACTGGCCTACTTGACCAGGGTAACCCGGCATTTCAGAACGTGGCGGCAAACGGCCAGAGTGACGTAATTTGGAGACGAGCTGACTCCCCGGGGGAGGCGGGGCAGGCAGGGCGGGGCAGCGGGGAGTGCGACAGTGGAGTGGACACTTCGGATGTTGGGGGAGCGGCGCGGCGCGCACTGCTGGCCCTGCTGGCCCTACTGGACCACCTCAGAGGGCGGGGAGAGTTTCGTTTTGGATTGGCCAAGTTGACGGGCAGAGGACGCCCCGCCCCGCCCCGCCTCGCTACGCTTCACCCCCAGAGGGCAGCCCCGCAACACCCGGTGGCTCTCCAGGGCCACCACGCCGCCGCCACGCCGGACAGTCCTGCCACTCTCCGGGCAAAATAAAAGGAAGAACAGGCTGCTGTGCGCCACGCGGCACACGCTAGGGCAGTCTGCAATGCACGCAGCGGAGCCCAAGCCTCACCCGGGACGTGTTTCGTCTCCGACGGGGTGGGCGACAAAACCGTTGTGTCAATCTACGCGTGCTATCAAAACAGCGCAGGGGCTCCCCTGCCGAGGATTGACGGCGCAGGGAGTTTCAGAGCAGCGCCCCCACTGTCAGGTAAGCCTCTCTCTCTCTCTCTCTCTCTCTCTCTCTCTCTCTCTCTCTCTCTCTCTCTCTCTCTCTCTCTCTCTCGCAAAAGAGTGCGTGTTGTCGAAAAAGTCCCCGTGTTTATTCTCTTTTTTTAAAAAAAAGGGCAACTTATACGGCAGCACCGTGAAATGGCGCCAAAAGTTTGGCGCCAAAAGTGCGAAATGCTTTCAAACGGAACAGGGCGGCCATTAAAAAGAACGAGGAATAAAGCGACGCATTCCATTCACGGCCCTTCATGGCGGCCCTTCATGGCGGCCCTCCATGGCGGCACGCCACCGCGGCGCTTCGAGTTGCCGACTCATTATCGCTGGGCCGAGGTCGAGGACGTGTCGCGCGTCCAGATTGGCGCGGCGGACGGACAGCGGACGGACAGCGAACGGACAGCGGACAGACACGGCACGGACAGCGAACGGACAGCCGTGCAACAGGTGACGGCGCGGCAGCGGTACAGCCGGCGAGGGAGGACGGCAAAGGCGTGGCCTATCTGTGCACACCGAGGACGACTGTGTGCGAATTTAGCGCGCCAAAAACGTGCGTCGCAGAAATGGCGGGAGTTTCAAAATCCATGGGCAAGAGGGTAGTGCGAAAAAAAAATAATAAGGCGCAGTCCAACCACTTCAAAAAACAAAATCCTCCTGAAAAAAAAAATTGAAATGAAGGTTAAAAATTGAAATGAAACAACAGAGGGGTTTTGGGAACGAAAACGTGACAGCGTATGGCCGTGACCTCGACCCTCGAAACTAGCGCCGCGGCTACGACTCGCCGCTCCTCCCACCACTGTCTCTCTCGCACCTGTACGGGACGCCCCACGAGTGCGAGCGAGACAGAGCGACGACTCTCCGAGTGAGTCTGCGGAGGCTTAGGGTGGTGGGGAGTAACGGTGTAACGTACGCGGCACACAATTCTACCGCCAGTCAAAACCGGCCGTTCCCCGTCCCACAGTGTGCCCACAGTGTGCTCAGAGTGTGGCGGCGCGTCCCGATGCGCTCGATGGCGCCTTCGACTGACACGCCGACACATGTCACCGCCGTGTCCGCGCCCCATTGGCGCGCCGCCAGGTCGCCATTTTGAAGCGGCCAACGGCAACTCTGTTACCGCGCCGACGGGTGTCTGTGTGTCTGTCATCGGCGCGCGAAGCACCCCGACCGATACGTAAGAGGTTAAGGTCGACAAGGAGTAAGCTTCAATCCTCAGACAAAACAAAAATTGACTTAATGTTTCTTTTAGAGCAAAGTATCCGAGAGTGCCCTCATTTCAGTCCACCGAACAAAATCCGACATTTTCCTCGTGGCAAAGCACACCGAGCAGGAACTTCAGCAACTACTTAACTTGAGCACCACTTCCATTTATGGTCCTCTGTCATGCTCTCAGCGTGTAACGAGCCATAACCAAAACGCGCGCGGTGATTCCGGCCCCTGAATTAGTCACGTCGGAAGCCCGGCGCTGCATCTTGGGGCTCGATAGGCCCCGATAGTGTCACGTGGGGGAGAGAGAGAGAGAGAGAGAGAGAGAGAGAGAGAGAGAGGAGACGCGGCGGGCGGGGCGCAACAGGTCCAATCCGACACATCGGAGGCCCCCTTTGTTCGGCGAGCCCGTCATTACCCGGGAAACGAGAGGAAAACAAGGAAAGCGAGAAAAACAAGGAAGACGACACAAACTTTTCTGCGGCGGGGATGCAACCCTTTACGCGCGCGGGAGACGGCCTCGGAAGGCGAGCGGGAAGACCTTAAGGACGGCGATTGGCTGCTGGTGCTGACGGGGAGGCTGGCGGTGAGCCCCCGCAAGCGTTTACCGCGAGCCTCGCCACGCTCAGACGGAGATTCTCGGAAGGCGGGGGCGGGTGCCGATGAGGAAAAATGCCAAAACGTAACATCAACAACAAGAGGAAGTAACAAAAACAAGGCACGCGGCTGTAGCAAGGCGGCTTCCGACGCCGCAAACAATTCTCTGCCTCGCGCAAAATTCTGAGCATCTGCAAATGCAGATGCAAAAAAAAAAAAAAAAAAAAAACAGGGCCGACGATGACGGCCGAGAAAGGAGAAGGGAGAAAGGAGATAGGTGGCGTCATTTTCCTTTCGGAAATAATTTCATTGGGCGAAGTTGTCGGCGGGGAAAAAGCGGCAAAGCGGTGGGGACGAGTAACAGGATTAGTCCGACCAGGGACAATACAATCCGCGCAAAACGGCCGTGGCGCCCCGCCCCGCCCCGCCGCTCTGGACAGAGAACAAAGAAGGAAGAAGCATTACGCGCCCGGGACTGGATTGCTGGCATTATTCCTTGAGGGAAGATGAGGATGATGGAATCCCGGTTTAAGCCGGACGCGGTGCCGTGGGCCTCGTTTTTTCCGCCGTTTCTGTCAACAACTACAACAAACAACAACAAAAACGCCGAAAAAAATGGTGCCAGCGCGGCGGCACACCTGGTAATTGCTGGCGAGGACAGGTGGCGAGAACAACAAGCAGCAAACAACAACAACAAGGACATCAAGGTCGTGCGCGACTTTCACACGTAAAAGACGAGCATTCCTCTTCCACACAAAGAAGCGCCCGCTGCACTACGAAGAAAGGGAAGGCCCATCAGTGCCGAGCCAAAATACGAGCACAGCTAACGAACGGGAGAGAGAGAGAGTGAGCACGCCGTGTCTCGGTATTTGAACCCGATGGAAGAGTTCACCAGAGGCCGCCGCCGGAGGCTGGAGGCGAAAATCATGTGGTCAGCTCGGGTCCATGAGCGCCGGGCAAAGACAAGACGTGGGCGCGAGAGAGAGATAGAGAGAGAGGCGGGAGATAGTGCACGGGTGGAGAGAGACAGAGAGGGGCAAACCGCAAGTTATGAGGCACTCGAGGGCCCTTATTAGCTGCAGAGGGTCGGCCGAGGGGCAGCCAGGCGGTCCGGCAGACATCGGCGGAGGTAAGAGGTGAGAAAGGGTGGGGGCAGGGACAAGAGGGGCGAGACTAAGCTCGCTAAGCTAGCACTTGGGTTGCTGGACGCGCGGCGCGGCGGGCAAGGCGGAGGCGGGCCGAGGCGAAGCCGCCAACACCAACCACACTCCGCGCAGCGTCGGGGAACAAGGCTCCCTCCGAAAAAGTGGGTAGCTGCAACCCGCACAGCAACCCTGCAGCGTCGAAAATAGAGATCGCAAGAAAGACCGCCGGAGATTTGAGTCCCCGAACATTTGAGGATGGAGACGTGACCCATTTAGTCGGAAACTAACCCGTTGCGGGCGCGAGACCTCCACTGCCATTGAGGCCAAGCCGCACCAAGCAGAGTCTCAGCGAAAACGGCCGCGGATCCAATCCTGTAAATTGTTGATACTCCTGGCGGTACTTAGCCAGCCAGCCGGCTGCAGCCGGGCTCCCGGTCCGGGGTGCGCCGCTAACTACATGGAGGTCTTAACCTTTTAGTACCCTCCTTCGAATTAACGGCGGCATGTTTCCAAAGTCCGGCGGAGCTCCGTGCTCGGAGGATGGAAGGCCGGGAAAGCGAGTCGGGCGGAAAACAGGAAAACTGCGCGGCGCGTCGACGCCCCCATCGGGAAGCTAAATGATAAATTAACGCATTTACCCCCCAAACGAGGCCTCGGGAAAATCCTCAAGGGCGGCGCGCTATGCCTGTACATATTTTACTGGTATGGTCTGTTGCCACATCCTCTTGCAGTTTGTTGGGCAACTCGAAGCCGTTCATCCAAAATGAATGGTGGCAACACTGTCTGGACTGGGCCGCGCCGAGGCCCCCCCACTGGAATGGAAACACTCGGAAACAAAACGATAGTCGACTCGGCTTCCACTTCCTCGAACGAGAGTATCGGGCATTGCGATAAACATAATCCAAGAGGGGAGGGCACAGTCCGGCACAGTCCGGTTCGCTTCGACGGTACGCTCCGGATTACGACTGATGGCAAGGCGCCCCATGAATATTCAAATACACAGCAGCGAAATCCCCCCCCCTCGCCGCGGGGCGCCGCCTAACCCAGCCTGCCCCACCTAACCAATAGTAGGGAGCGGAGCACCTCCGCGGTATATCGAGTGTTTTTATCAATGAGTCACCGGTACGCCACACTCAAAGCGTCTGTAGGTGAGTGTGAGTCAGTGTCGGTGTAGACTGTGCCAGGCTTGTCTGTCGATGGTTGGGTGTGCATGCGGGTGAGCCCGTGTGTCTGTGGGGGCTCAGAGAGGTGAGGGTAAAGAGAGGGGAGGTAAGGGGATGCACGTGCAACAACCGGAGATGAGTTCGTCAAATAAACTGGGTGCCGCTGGGCCCGGCGGGGCTGGCGGGGCGCGCGACGCTTGGTGAGTGCTCATTTTCATGTTTGCCGTGCGGCACGGTGGCAGCAGGCGGCAGCAGCAGCTAGCTAGCAAAGCTCAGGGCGCGCACATGTGCCGTCCATGTTTTCCCTCCGGTTGCCTTTAGTTTATGTAAGCGTTAAAACGCGGAGCAGGGAGGACATGAATACGTCACGCTCAGCCGAAAACCGCAAACAAACAGGCAGAGACGAACAAAATCAACCACCAAAAATAAAAAACAAAGCAAAAAAGCAAACAAAAACAACAAAAATATTTTAAAAAATTTTCTGATAGAAACTTGAAACGAAACAACTGAAGATAAATAAGAGGTAAAGCCCGAAGATAAATCTCAGGTAAATTCCTAAGACCACGCCTAAGATAAATAAATGTAAGGTAAAGTCGTAATGTAAATATGAGGTAAAGTCCTAAAGCAAACATAATTTGCGGTGAAGGAGTGCCAAATTGGCCGCACAAAAGCCAGGCCTAGGGGGCAGGCCTAGGAGGGCCCCACAGAGGGCCCCCTCCAGGTGGCGTGCCTGGAGTGAGGCTTGCCGGGCTTGCCCGGAGGAAACCGGACCACTTTCCACCTCAGCCGCAGACGACGACGAGACGTGTCCAATCTGCGGGGGGCGATGATCGCCACTAAGAAGGAGGGGGCCTTGCGCGGGGCCCCGCCGCCGCCCAGGGACCCAAATGGAGATGCAAATCTCCAAAATGCTTCCGGGACAAACGCTCCCATAGTCGTGGCTAGGTAGGCAGGAAGAACTGCAAACAATCGTCGTCTCTTCAAACCCAACCAGCCGCACGTGCACAGCCCAAACCCCCTCCCTCATGATTTGTTGAGCGAAAAGTTGTCCAACTGATCCTTTCTTTCCCTAAACCGCCATTCAAGTTTGGCGGTGTCTCACAAAACATGGAGAATTCAGTACAGGGTGCCCGAGTACTAAGGGGAAGAAACGAAGCGCGGCGAAAACTTTGAGAACCGCCGCCTAGTGAGCCGTCGAGCCTCGCCTCGCCCCCTCCCGGGAGGGAGTCCCGGCAGTCGCACACGCAGGCCCGCGCCCGGCCCGCCGCGGCCGCCTAGTCACCGCCTTGCTGCGTCTGCCTCCAAGTTGTAATGACAGAGCACCGCGGCGCCACCGCCCTCTTGTTCCTGCATATTTGCATCCGATTTCCCAGTTACTGTGCTGAGGCGCTGCCTCGTGGCGGACTCTGCCTCGTGGCGGGCGCTGCCACGCGGCGCGAGTTTGTGACGAGTTCCGTAATCAGCAATAACCTACTTAACCCCACTTTGGCGGGGCCGCGTTGCAGTGAGCGCAGCGCGGCGCCACGCGACATCCCCGCCGCGGCGCGCCGCGAGGTCGCAAAGTGAAAAGATGCAAAATGGAGCGAAACACAAAACATCGACTTTCCTCTTTTTTTTGTGTTGGCGGTCTAGACGTTACGACCTGCAAACCCCACCAGGGGTACCAACAGGGGCGGGAAAAGATTCCCCCCTCCCTCCACCAGGGTTACCAACGGAGATTCTCCCCCCTGCTCACCACGCCACTGACACGCCAGGGGTACCAGCAGAGGGAAAAAGAATTTGACGAGCGACGCGCCACGAGGAGACGGGCGTGCTTCCACCAGACAAACGAACGTCTTCCGAGAAACGCGGCATGAGGCGCGGGCCGGGCGGGCCTCGGGACAGACAGGAACGAATTCTCACTTAATTAACGTCTTGGGGCTGCGGGGCTCTGCCGGCGCGAGGCTCCCAATGACACGGCAATCACCACACGGCCTGACATCCACGCTGCTTGTAGCAAAGCAGAAGCCTAGTGCCCCGAGTTTGGCACGCCTGCAGAGCGGACTTGGGGGCAGCCCACCGTTTTCCGACTTGCCTCATGCTGCTGACGGCCCCTTTTTCTGTGGTTTTTCAACGCGAATTTTGTAAACCTCCTGGACAAAATCAAATAGATTCCAGTGCCTTGCCTCCTCCACGATGCGGGCACTCCATCCTCCTCCGGTCCCCCCCCCCTCCCTCCCGGCAGTACCACCACAGCGGTCTTAACTGCGGCCCCGAATTTATGGGGAGGTGGCCGGTGTATGCCATCCGATACATCCCGCTCTGCGCGCTCTGCGTCCACACGGCCGGCACGGCCGGCACGGCGAACCTGCATTCGAATCAGGACGGTGTATCGGGAACCGCTTGGAGCAAACCGAAAGGGTCCACTCCACTGCGTACGGCCAAATTATTTCTATGTTTCTTTTTCTCTGCGGCGAGGCTCACCGAGCTTCCACCGCAAAGGTACACACAGCGCCAAGCGGGCAATACGTTCCAGCAAACACAATGCCGGCCAAGCATCATTGGCTTACTCGCCACATCATTCTGTTAGGAGTTCTGAGTGTTGTGGTCGACTTTCATTTTCCCTTTTTTATTTCGCAGTGCAGCGTGTGCAGTGCCTCCATGCATCACGATGCGTGACGCCTCGGCGCGCCATTAAGGCCGTGTAGTGTAGACGCCGTGTAGAGTTCGCCCCGCTCGCAGCACGGCATCAAATCGGAACACCGTTCCGCTTGACACACTGCACGCAGTTACAGTGCCGCGACTTCAGCTTGCTACCCTCCCCGTCTTTCTTTTTCGAAGCGAGGAGTTATCTTTGATAACACGCCGGGCTGTGTTGGAGGATAAGCGCTTCAGAAAATTGACGTCTAAAAATTGGCGAGGAACGAACACAGAGTTGCGAAGGGAAGCTATTTCCGGAGCTGTCATTCCTCCACGATAAAACTTGAGACGCGGACGAGAGACCGGCTGCATGGCCACTTTGAAAGGCAATCGATCTAGATGAGGCCGGCCCGATAGTGCTTTACTCTTTACTTTGGCGATCAAGGGATGACGAAAAGGTAAACTTACAAAAAGCAACTCCCCGGGCCGGCCAACCTTCGTCGTGTCCTCGGGGCCGTGTACCGTGCTCCGTTCAGCGCGACTACGATTCTACTTGACGCGATCGCACTGAACCATCGCAACTCACCTTTTTTAAGTCCTTGTTGGGTTCTCCTTCGTCAGCTTTCCGCTTTTGACTCGACGCCAGCGAGAAGTCCGACCCCGAGCAGTCTCCGGCCTGAAACAGAAGTGCTATTTGTTGAGCGGAGAAGCAGCAGCCGCAACCGTACGGACAGGACAGTGACGGACAGGCTCGGACTGGTCCCCAAAAGGCCCCAGCGGATAAGACCGCAAAAGGTCCCCGATCATCATTATGTTTTTACCCTTCATGACCAACTTTGTGAGGCTACCGCCCCCAAACTAGTTGCGGTCAATAGCCTTCCCGATACAGGGCATGAAAGAGTAGGGTCTTAAGAATACTAGGGCTTCGAGGGAGGCCTTTTACGGCAACTAGATAGGACACAGTGGCCGCCCAAAGTCAGCAAAATCAGCAAATTTCCGAGATTCAACCACTTTTTGACCAACTTGGTCGGAAAATCGTTGCGGTCAAAGCCAAAATCGTTGTGGTCAACGTCTTCCCGATACAGGGCATGAAAGAGTAGGGTCTTGAGAATACTAGGGCGTCGAGGGAGGCCTTTTACGGCAACTAGATTGGACACAGTGGCCACCCAAAGTCAGCAAAATCAGCAAATTTCCGAGATTCGACCACTTTTTGACCAACTTGGTCGAAAAATCGTTGCGGTCAAAGCCAAAATCGTTGCGGTCAACGTCTTCCCGATACAGGGCATGAAAGAGTAGGGTCTTGAGAATACTAGGGCGTTGAGGGGGGCCTTTTACGGCAACTAGATTGGACACAGTGGCCACCCAAAGTCAGCAAAATCAGCAAATTTCCGAGATTCGACCACTTTTTGACCAACTTGGTCAAAAAATCGTTGCGGTCAAAGCCAAAATCGTTGTGGTCAACGTCTTCCCGATACAGGGCATGACAGAGTAGGGTCTTGAGAATACTAGGGCGTTGAGGGGGGCCTTTTACGGCAACTAGATTGGACACAGTGGCCACCCAAAGTCAGCAAAATCAGCAAATTTCCGAGATTCGACCACTTTTTGACCAACTTGGTCAAAAAATCGTTGCGGTCAAAGCCAAAATCGTTGTGGTCAACGTCTTCCCGATACAGGGCATGACAGAGTAGGGTCTTAAGAATACTAGGACGTCGAGGGAGGCCTTTTACGGTGACTAGATGGAACGCAGTGGCCGCCCAAATTCAGCGAAAACGGCTGCTTTCGGAGATTCAATCACTTTTTGACCAACTTTGTGGCGTTACTGGCAGATTTTTCTGCCTGCCTGCCCTGGCTAGCCCGAGTCTGGTGACGGACAATCTTCATTAGACATTTCCCCCCTGATTTCATTCCGCTGCGTGCGTGCGCGTGCTTCGTTACAGTGTCTGGCGCACAGACACATGCTCTGGCACATCATTCCAGCCTTCCACACCACGCAGTCCACCTCCTCCAGGCCGCGATGATTCTCCTCGCCACTTGCAGCCTCCAGGAAGAGCACGTATAACATGTGCTCCAGCAGCACGGCAGAGGAGGTCTCCTCTCCAGGCCTCGTCTCCATGGTAACGGCCACTTCTCCCGCTTCCCCCGACCAGCGAGCCGCGGGGCCCCGCTAAGCAGCCATGCACGAGAAGAAGGGCGAGCACTTGGAGGGCGGGTAGGCTGCCCCCTTTTCTTCCCCCAGGCCCCTTGGCGCTCTAACCGCGGAAATTGTGGCGACGCCGGAAGGTGACGAGTACCGCCGCGGATTCAAGTAAATGTGTGTGTGCCGCAAGTACATAAATGTTACGTAATATATGGACGGCCACTACTGCAAATGCGCCAAAGTCTCGGCTGGCCAAAGTGGATTCCAGGAATACTCAAGCTTATTAGGGGCGATGGCCCGCTGGCCGGTCGGCTGGCCTGCTGGCCGGCCGGTCCGATGCGATACAAAGGCCGCCGGATTTGGGCCAGTGTGCTGCTGCTGCGGCGGGTGCGGTTTCCCGCTCCAAAGAGACGTGAAATGTTGGTGGAGATCCCCGTCCCGCCCTCCGCCGCCTCGGCCCGGACCGACCCCCCGGCACACTGCCGTAACTCCGGCGGGCGCGCTGCGGAGTTGCGCGGTTCCCGCCGGAGTGACCTGCCCTCCGCCAGTCCCCACCAAGCCTTTGTTCTCAATCCGTCCCACCGACACAAACTTTTCCGCGCACCGCTGCTCCGGCCAAGTTTTCAAGGAGGGGCGGCGAGGAAGGGACGGCGACGCGACAGCGCGGTGCCCGCCAACTAGTGCCCGCCCTGGCCGACCCGCCGTGCCCGGCGCAACAGTCCACGCTGCTGACACCAGGAAACAGCGTTGCAGCGGCCAGTGGACCAGAAGACCGGTGGAGGCGGTCAAAATCCCGAACGCGTTTTGGGCCCCATAGTCGTCAAATGGGCCTCGAACAGAACGAGTGACCCCACCAATGGATTGCTCTCCGAACGAGGAATCCATTGATGGGGTCACTCGTTCAGTTCGAGTAATCTTTTTTTGTTTCAATTTTTACTGGGTGCACAGGCTGGCGCTGCAAGGCGCGGCGGGCAACTCAAACACAGCCACATCCTCGCTGCGCCTTCCCATGTTAGCAGTAAGTCGATCCAAGCACGGCAGGGACGCATAAATTGCAAGCCAAGCAAAAAACCACTACAACAAAATAATCTTGAGAAACAACAAAAACATGATTAAAGACTAGACGGTGATGATCACGCATGCGAGCAAGGCAACGCCATTACCGCAGAGGGTTGGAAGGGGTTGGAACGCTGAACTGGAAAAATGGGCCTCGGGGCCGAACACCTCACAGTGGGGTAGCAGGCAGGGACACCGGGCTGGTAATCATACACCCTGACGTGATAAATCGAGAGGCGGACGAACGGGGGCAGGGGGTGGAATGGGGGGGGGGGTGCCTAATGCTGGACAAAGGTAAGGCTGTTCGGATTACGGGCTAAAGGGCGGACCCAAATCTGCTTACACAGGGGCTTTGCTCTGGTAATTATTTTGACCACCCGCAGCAGTCAGGGCCGGGCTAATGAAGTGCCAAGTCAAAAAGTCACCCCCTCCACACACACACACACACACACACACACACACGGCGTAGTCTCATAATAAACGAGCGAAGCGGGGGATGAAAAATTGGTGGCGCGCGCCGCCGACATTGTTGAATTTATATAAGGCAGCTGGTGTGGGGACGGGCTGGATGGGCGGATGGGCGGGGCGACATCTGGAAGGGCGTCTGGAGGATGGCGGCCGTTCGTCTAGGTGGTGCTGGAGACTGATTCCGAGTCGTTTTCGTCGCTGTCTCTCTCCTCGCGCCCATACGGGATGACACATGAGTGCGAGAGAGACAGGGCGTGTTGGAATCAGTCTGCTGTCCGCAGTGCAGCATTTCCCGCCTGCTTCAATTAGCGGAAGGAGCAGGAAAGTGCGTCTTGCCGCCAAAAACCGCGCGCCGCCCACATCCAGTGTCGCGCCGCCTCGCGCCCCCACTGGCAGAAGGCGCGCTGTGAAAAGACGAAAATTCCGGGGTGCCGACATCAAAGAAGCGCGCACTGCCACCCCTAGGCGCGCTCGCTCGGCCTACTTGTCGCGGGGCTGTCGGAGCGTGGCGGAGCGTGGCGGGGCTAGCTAGGTGTGGCGAGGCACGCCCGCGACGCCCGCCCATCACGAGATGAACCACGGCTGACGCACCGCCAGGCGGCCAGCCAGACAGCCAGCCAGTCAGCCCCCGACGAGGTGACGCGGCCGCTCCACTGCAGAAGCATCACTCCCCTCTTCGCTTCCCGCGTCCCACAGCGTTCAGTTTATTACGCCAGCCTCGTTTCGGAACAGATGGCCCAAAACCTGAGCGCGGAGCGGTGATGGCGTCGTTCATTAGCCAGCCAATCGGGTGACGTCGCGGTGACGTCACCGGGGGGCGAAACGCACTCCATGCCTCTGTGCTGTGTGTGTGTGGTAGTGGTGGTGGGGGGGGGGGGGCGCATTTAAAGCTGTTGATAGTCCACGGCCTTCCAGTTGACGGGACGCTAAACAGCTTACCTTTCCTCGGGTTCGCGGCGTTTGCCCTTTCCGGGCGTCGCGTCCGATCCAACCTCGGCCTCGCCACTGACCACGGGCAAGGCCAGCGTCACACTCTCTCTCTCTCTCTCACTCGCACACACTCCGTCACGCCGGCGTCGGCCGAGACGACCAGAGACGACGCGTTGATGCACGCGCGAAACGTAAACACAGCGCGTGCTGCGCTCTGGCGGCGGAGGCGACCAACAGGGAGTCCCGTGCCGTCCCGCGCGCCGCCGCCGCATCGCCGAGGTAAAAATAGGAAAGGACAGTGCGATCGCTGCAGACTGATTCCGAGCGTCCTTCTCTGCCTCTCTCGCACGCACGGCGCGTCCCGTGCGAGCGCGACGCAGACGGAGCGACGAGAACGACTCGGAGGGAAAACGGCGGGAGAATGGCGACTGCACCGCCAAAGGGGCGTGCGCGCGTTCCTCTGTCTCTCTCGCGCAGCCGAGCAATGCCTCGTTACCTCTCTTGAACGGGGCCGCGCCACGTTTGAGACGTCCCGGCGGGCCACCCGGACAAAAAGTGAGGTTATGCTGCCCGGCCAAAAAGTGAGGATATGCTCTGCCCGGCCAAAAAGTGAGGTTGCTCTGCCCGGCCAAAAAGTGAGGTTATGATCTGCCCGGCCAAAAAGTGAGGTTATGTCTGCCCGTCAAAAAAGTGAGGTTATGCTACCTCAACCGAATATGTGCATTTGTTACGCTAACCTTGCGACTTGTTTCTCTTTATAAAGGACGGGTAGCTGCACTCCCCCACCGCCCGGTCCACGGGGATAGAAAAATGTCGGTCAGTCCCGGTGGTTCGGCCTCAGTGGCCCGACGCCAGCAGCGGGCGGGTCGCCGCCCCGGACCCGGTCGAAGGCGGCCGACGGGGAAACTCACTTTCACTTTCGGATTGCAGACGACGCCGCGCGGCCGCCAAAGACATTTCCCGAAAGGAAAGTCTGGTCTTCGGCAACCGGTCGTCACCCCGTTCGAATTTTGGCGGCGGGGCGCGGGGCCAGACTGGCACACTGCCAGTGCGGTAGGTCCACGATCTGCAGAGCGATTTCCAAGAGTCGTTCCGTCGCTCTGTCTCTGTCGCACGCGTGCGGCCCGCCCCGCGAGTGCGACAAGGACAGCGCGACGAGCCTTCGGGGCCTTCGGCGTCCGACAGAGGTAACTGCGGCGACGCGGAGCGCCACTTGAGCGGTTCCGCGTTCTCTCCATGTCTCGCCGTTGCCAGTGGTTGCCAGTGTGCCAGACACACGGTGACGCAAGGGCGGGGCGGGGCGGTTCCTAGAAGCCGCGCGACAATGCCGCCAACCAAAGAACCGAAATCCATCGGCCGCCCTCGAGTTTAAAAACCCCGGCGGCGGCTTATGAAACTGGTGTTAAGCCGCCCCATCCATCACGCGGTATTCGCAGGGCCCCGGATTATTTCGAAGAAGTTGATGGTTCGAGAATCGAGAAAGGAAGAGAGAGAGAGAGACGAGAAAAAGGAGAGCAGGGAGGGAGATGGAGCCGACCTTGGGCCAGTGAGAACACGTCAAGACTCACGCAGCGGGCGGCAAGGCTTGCGTTCTGGCAGACAGCGAATAGAGCCCACTGCAAATAAGCGTTCGCCAGAGAGAGTCGAGTTGGGCCGCTGCCTCCCCCGGCAGGATGCTGAATACTCACGCGCGGGCGACGAGACAGAGACAGGCCGCCCAGGATTGTTCAAAAGACTCTGTCGGGCCAGCTGACTCTCCAGCAGCTTTGACAGACCTCATCACGAGGCCTCCGCGACGGGCATGGCGTGTCTCTGACGGACTCTGAGGGCAGGGTCACGTCGTCGCTCTGTCTCTCTCGCACTCGCACGGCGCTCCGCGAGGGTGCGAGAGAGACAGCGACGAGGTGGTGGGCGGAATGAGACTAGGTCGCCACATCGTGGACAATTAGTCGCCCTGGGCCTCCCGTTTGACGCGCCCCCACATCGATGCGGAGGGAGAGAGAGAGAAAGAGAGAGGGAGGGAGGTAGAGAATAGAGAGGGAGAGAGAGAGAAGCGTTTTAACTGCGGGACGTGTCGGGACGCATGTGTGCCTCGGTCGCAAATGGCCCATTGTGCGGGGCCAGGAAGGCCAATTCCGAACTGGTCGCTCTGTCTCTCTCGCACCCTCACGGTTCGCGCGCCGCGCGTGCGAGAGAGACAGCAGTTCGACGAAAGCACTGCCAGGGCCCGGCACTCCCTCTGTTCCTTTTCGGCCGCCCTTGGAAGTCCCGCGGGTGTGTTCGCCACAGCAGAGGCCCCGCGAGCACAAAGGCTAGACAAGGATGTGAATGCCTTATTCCCCACTCCGCACTCGTCGCGCGGGTTGTGGGTTCAACTCCGCGCCGCGGCCCACATTTTCGCGACGGTTTTTCTGTTTGGCGACGGTGAATAGAGATGCCCGCCATTAGGTGAGTGGTGGAGAGAGAGAGAGAGAGAGAGAGAGAGAGAGAGAGAGAGAGAGAGAGAGAGAGAGAGAGAGAGAGAGAGATGGATAGAGAGGGGACGGTAGAGGTAGCCCGACGAAAAAAGGAGGTAGAGGATGATGTGTCAGAGTGGGATCCCCGCAGGCTGGTCCCGAAACTGTAGCTCTGTCTCTCTCGCACCCCTACAGGGACGCCACATGAGTGCGAGGGAGAGACAGACAGTCAGCGCTTTTCGGACAGCGCGCTGCGGCTGGACCCGCGCGAAAAGACGCGGCATAATACGGTGCTTTAGCTAAGCGCGTCAAAGTCAGCGTCCGTCTCTCTCGCTCCTGGGTGCGAGGTGCGACCACAGGCGACCACGGCGCCGGGTCGGGCCGTCCCTGGATCACCCACGCCGCCTCGCTCGCGCAACCTTAGTCGCTGCAGGGCGCAACGGGCAGCAAATCAATCAGGAGGAATCAGCCGGCCAGCTGTCTCTCTCGCACTCACGGGGACAGCACTCTTTGCACTCCGTGGCTACTCGAACCGAAAACGCGAAGGTACCAGTGGCTTCCTCGTTCGGGAAACGAGTCAGTGTTGTCAGTATTCCAGCAGCATTAGGGGACTTCGCAGCTCAACACGTTTGTTTTTCCGGCAGTGAGCGTATGGAAATCGGGCAGGCGGGGCTCCGGGCGGGGCTCCGGGCGGGGCTCCGGGCGGGGCCCAGGCCGCAGGCCCGGGGATTGAGCCCCGAACAGCGACCCCTGTCGGCGCAGTCGGCGCCCCCTTGCGGTTTTCTCTCCCATTGAAGAAGAATGGGTGCACGGACTCACGAACGGACTGATGTAACGTCGGATCGACATCGTCCACAACCAAGAGTTATCGCCTGCTCCCCTATTTCGGCGGCTTGTCCAAAATTCAAGACCGGCGAACCGAGCGCGGTGCACAGTGGGCCAGAGGGCCGGTGGAGGCGGCAAAAATTTTAGACGCGTTTCGAGCTCCAGAGTCGCTAAATGGCACTCGAACCGAACGTGTGACCCCACCAATGGATTGCTCTCCGAACGAGGAATCCATTGGTGGGGCCACACGTTCGGTTCGAGTTCTACTTAGCGACTCTGGAGTTCAAAACGCGTCTAGAGTTTTGGCCGCCTCCACCGGTCTTCTGGCCCACTGTGCGAGGCCGGGCAAGGCCGGGCCGAAGTCGGCCATCCATATTCTAGAACGTCTGCGGCGCGGCTCTGCCTGACTCTGCCGGGCTCTGCCAGATGGGGAGGTGGCAGTGTGGCAGCCTGGCAGCGGAACAAGACATCAGCGCCTTCAACAGGCAGGCCTCGAATGCCGCCAATGCGACTCGCCACCATCACTCACTCATTGTGCACGCAAAGAAAGCGATATCGACGATCCATTTACGCCGTCCCTCACAGTGTCCCTCACAATCGACTCGTCATTATGTCGGCGCCACCTGTTTTCACCGGACAGCGGGCTCATTCCGCTGTCTTCTCGCAGTCACAGTGGGCCAGAAGACCGGCGAAGGCGGCCAAAATTCCGGACGTGTTTTGAACTCCAGAGTCGCTAAATGTGACTCGAACCGAGCGTGTGACCCCACCAATGGATTCCTCGTTCGGAGAGCAATCCATTGGTGGGGTGACACGTTCGATTCGAGTCCAATTTTGCGACTCTGGAGCTCAAAACGCGTCTAGAATTTCGTCCGCCTACACCGGTCTTCTGGCCCACTGTGCGTGGGTGCGAGAGAGACAGCGCACTGGCGCCTCTTCAAACAGCGGCGTGCAATCCACCCGATGTGAGTGACACCGACAACTGCGTACGTAAACAGACCCCGTGCGGTTCGGTGCCTAGTTGTTGACGGGGTGGTTCGCCTGCTGCAGCGCTGCACCTTCGGACCGGGTGGAGCGCACCGCGCCTACAGTGTTGCAAACTGCTGCAGCGTAACGAATGGTCCAAGACGCGCCGCGCGAAAAAAATATAAATCTCACGGCGGCGGCGCGGTGGCCTGCACCACGCCGACGAACGCCGCGAAATGAACCGGTCGGAGCCGAGCCGCCGCCATGCGAGCCGAGCACAGCCCCGCGTGCTCGCTGCAAGTTTCCCTGTGTGATAAAGTAGAATCAGCTTCCATTATGTCCGTTATGCAGGGTCGGCGGCGTTGGCAGCGCTAGCGTGACAAAGCGGGCAGCACTAGCGTGGCGGTGGCGTGGCAAGGCGCCGTCGCGCGCACCCATCGCCCGGCCCGGCCCGTTGGCCCTTCATGAATACTGTCAAGAAACTAGGAAACACGGCCAAGAAGACGCTTCGCTGGCTTCGCCGGCTTCGCCTGTACCAGCGGACTTGCACGTTGCACTATCTGCATACCCAAAGCAGGCGGTGCCAGGCACGCCGGGCACCGGCACCGCACTGCCAAGGACGACGCCCGTCCCGCCGCCTGCACTGTAAAGCCATCGGCTTGACGCGGAACGGGACGGGATCACCTGGCCGCAGGCCGCAGCGGGCTGATTCAGAAGGGTCGTTTTTGTCTCTCTCGCACTCGGGGGCCGTCCCATGAAGGTGCGAGAGAGACAGAGCGACGCGGGGCGGAGGGAAGGGCGCGCCAAGGGCGAGGCTGGGGACCGACAGACGGCTTCGAGAGCGAGAGAGAGAGAGGGGCTGGACTTGCAGTCGTTCGATTCCGAACGGTGCCGTCGTCGCCGCGCTGTCTGTCTCTCTCGCACTCGCGGGGCGTCCCGCCCCTCCCGTGCGGGTGCGAGAGAGACAGAGCGACGGGATGAAGCGACCGGCCCTTGGGCATCGTCCCAGGGACGCGGCCATGGCGGCCCCGGCGGCCCCGGCGCGGCCCTGGCAGTCCCAGGCTACCGGTCCGACGCATCAGCCTGGCGATAAATTTCTATCGCTGTTTGGCACAATGCACGGCACGCTAAAGAAAGGCGGGGGAGGGGGAGGGGAGGGGCAGAGGGGAGCGAGGCCAGCCGCCTGGCGAGCCTGCACACATCGCTACATGGCAGAGGTCGGGACTGCGCATGGCTGTCATCTCAACGCCTCTCTCCCTCTCGCTTTTTCTTTATCTCTCTCGCCCGATAGAACGTATCAATCGCCGGCGACGAGTCAAAGAAACAAAACGGAAACCGTTTTCAACAGGTGTTTTGTGTGCCTTCCCTTTTTTATCCGTCCGCTGAGGGCGCTTTGTTTTTCGTAGTTCACGCGCGACAGGATGTCCCCGCCACCCCACCAACCCGCCCAGCGCGAGGCTGGCATTGCTATTGCTATATTCTGTCTGCGGCGGCTGGTGAAACTCAGTTCTCGTAGCCAATAATTTTTTTCCAAGTTTTTTTTTTTTTTTTTTGAAACTCTGGCTATTACAGATGCAGGCCAGTGCAGCATCGCGCCGGACGACGCGGAGGACGTCGAGAACGCCGTAAACGAGGCAAACGACGTAAACGCCTTAACGAAGCGGAACCCTTCCGAGTCGTAAACGAGTTCTGCGCGCCGCGCCGCGCCATGCCGCGCGTTTGGACGACTGCAACTTAAGCGCTCCCCCGAGCTTTCACCAAAAAGCGCGGAGAAGAACCCTTCAGAGAGACACCGCAGAAAAATGAACCGCGGCTTTTCGGCGGGGTTTTCGCAGTGGGGGCGCTCGAGATGGCGGCGCGCTACGTAAACCCGTGCATACTACTGACTGGCGCGCCGCGCCGCGCTGCGGTTCGGAACAGTGTCCGCGCTATAGAGCCCTCGACGCTGATTGGGCCCGATGATGACTGCATGATGCTTGGCACCGACGACCGCCGGTCGCGTCCGAAGCGGGGCACCGCCAAGCAAGCCGCTGTCCCTCGGACGGGCCACTGCAGGCAAACCTGGGGCAGAAGCTCGCGGGGGTCGCGTTTCGAACGCCGCCCCGTCTGGCCGGGCCTGGCTGCCTGGCCGCCCGCTAACAATAGCCCCACTGAAGCGCTTCGGCTGCGCGCTGCGCCCGGCCCAGCCAGCCACCCCTCGGCCAGCACCGCCAGCACGGCAGCCTCGCCGAAGAAGTGGCACGTTAGGCGTCATTATGGCGACGCGGCCCGGTAACAATGGTGGTCGTCGCAAGTCACGGTGGGCGCCACACTGTCACGGCGGCCGCCACATCAAGGTTAGCCGCACAGAGGGCAATAGGACCGGTGCAGGCGGCCAAAATCCCAGATGCGTTTTTGAGCTCCAGAGTCGCAAAATGGCACTCGAATCGAGCGTGTGACCCCACCAATGGATTCCTCGTTCGGAGAGCAATCCATCGGTGGGGTCACACGTTCGATTCGAGGCCTGTTTACCGACTCTGGAGCTCAAAACGCGTCTAGCTCGGCCCACTGGTCCACTGTGAGTCGTCCCGGTGACGACGCTTTGACAGTGTCAGTAACGGCGGTCGTCACGGTGGCCGTCGACGCCCCTCCCGATATCGGCCCACCGCCCTGGCCTCGGCCTGGCCCGGCGCGCGCCGCGGCGACCGCGGAAGGGAACAGGGAATGCCCCCGGCAAGTGGCGCCAGTGGGCCAGCGCGCCAGTGGGCGATCCACCTGGCGTGCCTGGAGGGCGCCGCGCCGAGCAGGGGAAGGCCCACGGCGGGCTGCCTCCGCACAGTGTGCCCGCGCTCCGTCTCCCTCGCACTCACGGGCTGTTCCGTCGCGGTGCGAGAGAGACGGCGCCGGTTGGGAATGCTGCAGGAAACAAAGGCGCCAGGCCCGTCTGTCTCAAAGAGCGAGCCATACCGGCGTGAGGGCGAGGCAGGCCAAAGGCAGGCCCCGGGCCCACCCTCCGGCCCGCGCTGCCCCGCAAAGCTGGCGGCAGACCGTTTTGCAAAACTAATGAAGCCAAGTTAATTCGGATTGCCAGTAAGCCGGCCGGGCGAGGCGAAGGGAGGCGAAGCGAGGCGAAGGGGGCATTCCAAACTCGGGCATCGCAGTGCAGTGCCGGTTCCACCACCAATGGCGGAGCGGACAGCCCTTCCGGACAGCCAAACTCGCTCGAGGATCCTTTTCCCCCCGCGTTTATTCGCGGGCGGTTTGAGGCAAGTGTAGTCATCTGGCGAGGGAAGCTGTGGACAGAGCCCACCACACTCACCCACACACCCATGCGTTCACACACACACACACTCGCGCGCATTCATAACGGCAAACACGCGCGCACAGATTCTCCCTTTGGTCAGCGAGGCAACGGGTCTGTGAAATCGCGAGACCACTGAACGGCAGAGCGAGAAGAGAGAGAGAGAGAGAGAGAGAGAGAGAGAGAGAGAGAGAGAGAGAGAGAGAGAGAGAGAGAGAGAGAAGAGAGAGAAAGAGAGATGTGAGCTTTCATTAAACAATAAAGCGACGGCATGCAAAAATGGCCCCGCTAATGTCTCTCGCGGCTTTTGGACCGCGCTCATCGACCGTGAGAGTGATTCTGAAGAGTGGTTATTTCGTCGCGCCGTCTCCCTCGCACTCGCGGGCACCGCGAGAGAGAGAGAGAGAGAGAGAGAGAGAGAGAGAGAGAGAGAGAGAGAGAGAGAGAGAGGGAACAGCCCGCTTGACGTCAAACGCGGCGCGGATTGCACTATGGCGCGGCGGGGCGGAAAAATGGCGGGTATGCCCGCCGCCTCCTCGCCGGCCTCTCTAAAAATAACTTGATTAGAAACGTCGGGCCGACGCGCTGCGCTGCTCCGCCTGTCAGCTGTCGAACGAGTAGTTAGTTTGGTTGTGATTCGGGCGGGCGGGCCGGCGGGTGGCACCGAGGCGGGGGGCCGCGCGGAGCCGCGCCGAGCCAGTGGGGGCGGCTGAGGAGGTGGCGCGATTGACAAGTTAATTACAAACCCCAATCCGGGCCGATTGGCTGAGCTGCGCGCTGCGCGCTGCTCCCCACCCTCTCCTCTCACGAGATCGAGGTATCGAGGTCAGTTCGAATCCATCAAGACGAGCTGGAGGCTCCAGGATTACGCCGGCGATACCAGTGTACTGGTCTTCGGCGTCGTGAACGCGAGGACGGCGTCGAGGACGGCGTCGAGGACAGTGACGTGGACGCGGGGCGCTGTGTCCATCCCAGGGTCAGCGAACCAACGCCCGCGGGTTTACCCAGAACCACGGTTTACGCGCGGTTCTGGGAAGGTTCTGGAAGGTGACCTACAGAACGGGACTCCGCACTGTGCGCGGTTTATACAGTCCGCGAGCCAAACGGCCGCCCCGCTGCTATTCACAGCCGCTCTGTCTCCCTCGCACTCACGGCGCGGCCCGCGGCCGTGCGAGAGAGACAGTGTGCCGGTTTGTCTTTGTGTTAGAGCCGTAAAGGCCTCCGCATCCCGGGAAAAGAATAGACCGACCCTGGCAGGCCCGACTGGCCCGACTGGGCCGACTGGGCGGCCGGTAAGGTGGTTTGGGCTTCGAAATGAGTTTTCTCCGCACACCGCAAGAAAGTTAAACGAGACTTACAGCTTCTAACGCATTAAATTTGGGTCAATTATTTTCAGTAAAGCATTTTTAATAATGGCAGGACAAATGATGCCACCTCGAAGTGTGTAACTCAATCTCCGTCGTCTCAGCTTTTATCATGTGTAACAGTACACCTTGCAAAAAGCACGCGCTCTCTCTCTCTCTCTCTCTCTCTCACGCACACACCTCAACACAAACAGACGTACAAACGTATTTTCCCGTGTGCGAGTGAAAGTTGTGTAAGGATCCCGCACGACTACACTACATAACCACCTCTCTCTCGTCGCCCTAGACGAGACCCCACCCACCCCCATCCACCGTAACACCGTGCTTGCAGCGGACCCCCCCCCCCCCTCTTGAAGGGCTGGAGAGCGAAAACACTCACACACAGACATAGTTACATACAAACACACACAGACACACACAGGTGAGAGGCGCTAAGGGGTGGTTCGTAAATGTCACTTGACTCAGATGTTTGTAAACGCGCGTGCTGACACGTCCGCGTCTTATGCGCGCCGCCCCACTGCAAGCACTGCGAGGGCGGGGCGGGGCGGGGCGGGGCAATCTTGCGAGGAAAGAAGAAAGGCCTGGGGGACGGTTTAATGCCAACCCCTCTCTCTCAAACACACACACACACACACACACACACACACACACACACACACACACACACACACGACTTCCACGTACGCGCTCCCCCCCCCTCCCCCCGGCATGTTTCCACCGCGCACCGAGAGGGCACCACCGTCGTGGACAGGGCCTGTCGTCCGCGGAGCGCACGGTGTCCACGTCGTCAGTGATAGCGGCGACCTCGCACGCCAGCGGGCCCCCAGTCCTCTCTCTCTCCGTCTCTCTCGCACTGTGGCGCGTCGCGTGGGAGCGAGAGAGACAGAGAGAGACAGGGAGCGGCAGGCTAATGGTGTAAGTGCGCGTGCCATAAATCGTCACCACGTCGGTAATGGGTACGGCCATCGACGCTAGGCCCGGCGTTTCCGGGCTGCAGACCGAGGCCGCCCCGCCCCGCCCCACCCGCCCCGCCCCGCCCGCCCCTGCTGGAACAAAGCAAGTGCGCCGCGCCAGCTCAGCACGGCTCAGCGCCTGCGAGTGTAGGCAACCGACGCTCTGGAGTGCATTCGTGTTCGGCGGGCCTGCCCACCCCGCAGGCGTCCTCACCCCCGCACTCTGCGCCGCCCTCGCGAGCCTGTCTGTCTGTCTGTCTGCCTGTCTGTCTGTCGGCCTGCCTGTCCGTCAGCCCCGGATCAGCCCAAAGACCACCAAAGACGCCGGTACAACCCGCAAACGCAAACACAGCCCGAACGGCGGCGCGGCCGAGGTGCGAGCGAGCGAGACACATAGTAGTAGGTAGTGGTTGGCGTGAAGCCGCAACACATATACAAACAGCGCGCCCACAATGTGAAGGGAAGACCTCGCGGTCCAGTGATGTGAGGGAAAGCGAGGGGGGAAGGGGCGGGGGGGGAAGCATCGGGCCCTGGCGGCCTCGCGAGAAACCGCCACTATGGGCTGGCCGTCGTAGAGTCCCAACGCAGGATGCGCCAAGCGTCTCTATTTATTGATATTCGGATTGGGATTGGGACGGCACAGGCGCCCCGAGAGGGCGATGACGGTACCGGAGGGAGGTGGCACAGACGCGGCCAAGAGAGAGAGAGAGAGAGAGAGAGAGAGACGCGGTCTCGTTCGGCGCGTTCGGGCTATGAGGTTTCGCTTTCGCTCCTTGGCAGCATCCTTCTGCTGTCTGCCGCCTCTGCCGAGTCGGGGGCAATTTCGCCGCCGTCTGGCCTGGCCGTGCGGCCTGGCTCACCGTTTACAGCGTGGCGGCGGGCCTTCGGCTTCTTCGGCTGGGGCGCGGGGCGCGAGCGAGGCGCTCTGCGAGGGGCCCCAGCCGTCGATGGATTGGCGAGGAGCACGAAGTGTGTCTCTCTCGCACGCCGGCGGCACGTGCCGAGAGTGCGAGAGAGACAGAGCTAGGTGGAACTGCGGCGGCGTGTTTTGGCTGGCGCCTCCCCCTCCCCCTCCTCCCCTCTACTACTCTAGTCTGTTTCCTGATCACTCTCCGCCGAGGACTGGCGCGGCGGGCAGGTCTGCCTGCATGGCCTGCCTGCATGGCCTGCATGCGGGAAGCGGAACGACACCGTAAACCCTCCGCCTTTATTGGCTCCTTTCGCGGGAAAAATATTTTTCATGAAAACGTGTAAAAGTGAATGCGTGCGATGGGGAATTTTTGCGAAAATAAGGACTTTGCCGCCGCAACGGGGTGGGAGGCCACCGTGGCGGGTGAGCAGGTGCCGAGGCCTAACAAGCCACCCGACTCAATCCGTCCGGTGCGCTATCTCTCGCAATGGCGCGTCCCGTTCGGGCGCGAAGAGGATGAAGCGACTCTCTTCGGGATCGCTGCGTGGAGGACGCGGAGTACGCCAGCTACGCACCTGTTGAGGCGACGACCCCGACGACGACGGCGACAGCTCGTAGTTCAGGGTCACCTGCAAAGACACACCGAGGTTAGAGAGTCACACATGACATGCAACGGCTTCCTCTCGTCGCTCTGTCTCTCTCGCACGTGAGGGTGAGAGAGAGAGAGAGAGAGAGAGAGAGAGAGAGAGAGAGAGCTGCGAGTAATCCAGGCGTTGGTTCATTGGACAACGTGGGGGTAGAATGAGAGCAAGGTCTGCGCTTTCCAAGTTATGGACGACCGTTATACAGGCGACGCTATGAGGTCGCGACCCCGCGGCCGAAGCGTGGGGCTTGGGGGCGGGTCACCTTGCCAGTGTATCGTCAAGGGAGCGCGGAAGGGTGGCAAGGTCGCAGCGACGACCGAGTCGGGGACAATGATCCGAACACCAAGGGCAGCCTCCATGCCTAATTCACCACCAATCAAGGGCTTAACACCTGGCGAGCCACAACAACGCTCTCTCTCTCTCTCTCTCTCTCTCTCTCTCTCTCTCCCTCCCATTTTTCATCATGCTCGTCGCCATAAATTGTCCAGCAGCGAAAGTAATTAAGCGGTACACACAAGGGAAGAAAAACTGTTGTGAATAAAGTATGGGCGGCGCGAATGGCACTCGTGCGAGACAAGCGCGAGGCGAGGGGCGAGAGACGAGCGGCGAGTGTCGATGAGGTGTCGAGAGAGAGAGAGAGAGAAAGAGAGAGAGAGAGAGAGAGAGAGAGAGAGAGAGGCGTGTGTCGTGGCCGGAATACGACGTGCAAATGGCTGAAAACAGTGTAAACTGAGCGGGGCTGTCACTGGCGATGCCGCCCCATGGCCGCGCCTTGGCCGCGCCACGGTTTACTTTCGCTCTACAAATGTTTCTCGGCATTAACCAAATAATGAGGCGTCGCCAAAGCCCCGTCGTGTCCCTACAAAGTGGGGCTGGCGCCGCACCAGCGTGGGGGAGGGGGGGGGGACACAGGAGGGTGCGCTGAAGAAAAAGGAAAGAAAATACTCAAAATCAATTCCGTGACTGCCAAAATTTGGTAAAATGTCATCTTTGAAACTAATAATTAAATTTGTTTTTTGTTTTTGCGGTGACTCTGGGCAGGCTAGCATGAAGAACGGCACGCGAAACGAGAAAATTATGGGGGGGGCGTAAATCTACGCGCCACTCGGAAACAATACCCGCGGAGGGCTTGCAGCGCGCTGCGAAGGGCATCCCGTCTCTCTCGCACTCACGGAGCGTGCCGTGGTCAGGGATGCGAGAGAGACAGATAGCGTCACGCAAAAACAAAATTCGCAGAGCGGTGACACAACCCTTACAAAGATAATAGGCCTGTCGCGTTTTTGACGAGCCGAGCACCTGAGCGTCATTGCGACAGGCGGAAGAGAGGGGGGGGGGACGCGCGTGCCGCACTGGCAGAAGGACTGCCAACCCCTGGAAGTTTCTATTAGGGAGAAGGACAGCGAAGAGTCATGGCTTTGGCCGGCTTTTGCACCCTCCACAATGTCTCAAACGGTGAATATTTTTAAATATTTGTGGGTGAGAGTGCCGTGAAAACAGGGTCAGGTGGGCGGTGCGGCCGGCGGGTGAAAAGTTTACTCGGCAGCGAGGTCGATAGGCAATCACGCGAGCCGAAAAGGAGGCGCGGGACAAGACGCCGGCGGTGCGCGGCGGGGCGGGGCGGGGCGGCCTGCGTATTAGCCTACGGGAATCACCGTTCGGGACGCCACCCCCTTTCCCCTTCGCAATGGCAGGCATGTGTAGCATACACAACAGTGTAGGGCAAACTATCGGCCCCAGTTGCTTTACTACCTCACGGGCCTCACGGACGGCCCCGAGGCCACGCTTACTGAGCCCTGGATCCGGCCCCCGAGGGACTTCCCTAATTTTACCGCCCGCCCTGCATACGCGTGGCCACGCTCCCGATAAAATCGGGAAGAAAAAAAGCAAAGAAAAACGTTTGGACCAGCGGGAGTCGAACCCGGGACCTCCGACGTGGGTGTCCACCTCCCAGCCCATTCGGCCACGCCAAGTCAAGGGTCCGCGGGTCAGCGCGCGCGGCGGCCGCCCCTTGTTGTGGGCCGACGAGTAGTCACTGGGGAGGGGCGGTGGGGGCACCGACACATCATTAAAATTCATTGCACATATTTCGTTGGGGGGAGTAATTTCGGCGTGCGGCGTGATGGAGGGGGAGGGGGGGGGGAGTAGTTACGTCGTAACTAGCGCCGGCCTTTCGGAACAACCGACCGGGGGTTGCGGTCGGACTCATTACATCCAGTTTCCGAAGCAAGATCCGGCAGTCCGGCATAAGGCCGCGTCGCCGGCGGCGTCGTTTTTGACCGCTCCTGGCCGAGCCGCCTAGCCTAGCGCCCTGCCACCCTCGCCGGGCAAATAGACGCATAGCAGTGTAGCGGCCGTAGCGGCGTGGCACGCATTGTTGATTTCCCTCGCCGCTTCAGATCACGCCTCAAGAGTTGTTGGTCAGGGGTCCAGCAGGCCGCCCCAACCCCAAGGCAGGCCGGGCAGCCACGCGCCAGGGTGCATTTCGTTTCGGCGATTGAATCAGTGTCGTCGCGTTGGCCATGCTGGACCCAATTAGAGACTCGCAAGTAGCTTGTCTCGCTCTGTCTCTCTCGCACTCACGGGGCGCTCTGCGGCGGAGCGAGAGAGACTCACAGCGAGGCCGGTGTGGCCGCGGACGCGTCCGGGCTCGGGGTGTAAACTCCAGCAGTTAGCAGTGGCGGCGCCTTCCCTCACAGACTGCTGCCTGCACCTGCACTGTCAGCAGGCCACTCATCGCTCTGTCTCTCTCGCACCCTTCCGGGACGCCCCGTGAGTGCGAGGGAGACGGAGTCGAGGGCACTGCGAAGCAGTGCTCGTGCACTGGGAATCGCGGCACACACGGGCCGCTTTCCACCGGCAGAGTACGGTCTCGAAGGCCACCGGGCGGGGCCGGGGCAGTGGCAGCCGAAATTCCTGTGATGAATTGATTATAACTGGATTGGGCTGGACGCCGGCCGGTATGCGCGCGGAGCGTTGGCGGAGCGCGGAGCGGTGCGTACGTGTCGGACGGGGAGGCCACTGGACTGGCGGGCTTCAAGCTGCCGGACAGGCAGACAGGCAGGCAGAACCAGCGGCCGTGGACAAGGGGTGAGTGCGGGTCTCGCTGCTCAGTTTGTCACCCGTTTCCAGGACGGTTCAGAATGTTCGGGGCTCTCGGTCCTGGAAACGAGTTTCGGCGGGCCCAAGACGCCGACGTAAGACCAGTTCGCACCTGGTAGCTTGCACACTGAACTACATAGTACCGCTGGGCAATGATGCCCCTTTCCCCGCAGTGCGTTTCAGGGAAAAAAAATCGGCGGCAAAAAGTGGCAATACAAAAGTCTCAAGGAGACCCGCCGATCAGCTTCGGTTTTCTTATGGGAACCGGGCCTTAATCCAAAGCTCCCCCCGCGCAATTCGACAGATTAGTGGGTTCGTATTGGGCTGGCCCCCCCGAAGTGCGCGCGGTTTCTGGGTACCCGTGAGAGTCCAGATTCAGAGGCCTTACCTCAGAGGGGGCACATTGGGTATTTGAACCCGCGACCCGAGTGCCGAGTCTAGTCAAATCCTCTACCCTGACCGCTCAGCCCCCGAACCAGCTTGTCGGCGGCGATGTCGCCCAAATCCTCTTGAGCTGCCGTTCGAGAAATCTGGCCCCCAAAAAAGGGTACCTTTTTGCGGTCTCGAACCCGGGACCTGCCGCTTCCCACATCATGCTCTTTAAACCCCTGAGCCACCGGGACGCCATGGCACCCGGCCCGCCTGCCCGGTACTCAATCTTCTCTGGAAAACCTCCCAAAGCAATTGGTCGCCGAAAAAATTGTGTATACTACCGGTCCCGAACCCGGGACCTGCCACTTCCCGCAACATGCTCTTAACCACTGAGCCACCGGGACGCCATGGCTCCCGGTTTGCCTGCGCTGGTACCCAATCTTCTCTGAATATACCTCACCAAGCTATTGGTCGGCGAAAAAATTGTACGTATTACCGGTCCCGAACCCGGGACCTGCCGCTTCCCAACACATGCTCTAAACCACTGAGCTACCGGAGGACCATGGGGCCCGCACTGCCAGCGCTGGTACTCAATCCTCTCCGGATAGACGTCAAGAAGTCGGTTGCCGTTGGCGAAAAATTTGTTCATGGTACTAGTCTCGACCGCAACACACAACACGCGACGCTCACCTGCAAGGCAAACGAAAAAAAACAAAAAACAACAAAAACAAGAAAACATGAATGGCACTATCTCCAGACGGTCGTGTGATGTATGCGGCCGCCATTACACTGTCTAATTCCACATGCGAAAAGTGGAGTCGGACGGGCCGTCCAGGCGGCAGGGCTCGGCCCACTAGGCGCAACTACTAGGCCTCGGTCTCGGTGGACGTGTGCAGATTAGCCCAGAGTTATGGCAGGTCGCCGCGGGGAGCGGGAGCAGCGCCCAGCAGCGCCTAGCAGCTCCTCCGCGGCTACAAATCCACTTTATTTATCACTTCCCCTGTATTATTTCAGGTGTAACACCCCTGGATCGCGTTTTGTTGTACGGCCCCTACATGCCGTTTGAGCGAACGGAGTGGCGGCACACTGTGGGTAAAGGTGAAAAGGGGGGAGGGGCAGGGTGGCCTTGCGCACAAGGGAGTCCGATGGTGTCGCAAGAGGTAAGTACAGTATGTGAGATCGCGCGTGTGTGATAATAATGCTGTTAGAGCTGTGTGAGTGGTGTGTGTGAGGTAGTGTTGAAGAGGGTTAACAACTTGTTAAAAATAAACCCCAGCTTTGTTCATTAGAACGCCCACAGCGACCTTCTTTATAGTTTTTTTCCGTCGGCCCGCTTGCGTTGCAATTACCAATCCATCACGAATCTAACTCTCTCGTGTCGCCTACTAATTGCATTATTACTAAAACGCTGCGGTGAAAGCAGTAAAAACGCAAACTAACTTTTTGGGGGGTCTTTCGTTGAAAAAGTAAATGAGACAGGTGTCGGCGTGCTTGGAGGACGGGCAGCAATACCGTACGAGAGCGGTGTGTCCGAGGCTTCCCGCGCAATCAGACTTCATCCCTTGCGCGCTTTTAACCCTGGCCAGAAAGTTAATAAGCCCGCGAGAGATTGCGTTTAAACAGCGAGGAAAACAGCAAAGCCCGCTCGCCCCAAACGTGGCCTTGAAAGTGAAAACTAACGCACGTTCGGGATAACCGCCCCGAAACGGGCTAAGAGTGCACACCTGTTGTTGCGCACCGACCCCTGCCGGCCGAGAGTGAGATTTCGAGGTCACGGGGTGGACGAACTTTTGAAGCGGTTTAAACATTTACAAAGTTGTTCGAATGTGAAACTCCAAGCTGAATGAAACTGCTGTAAAGCACTAATTGATTGATTTTCATTGGCCGGCCCGGAACTGCCCGCCCGAAGGCGCCGAAGCCAAGAATTGGCAGTCCCGGCGTCTGCACAATTTGGCGGGAAAAGAAGGAGTGGGGGTTGCTAGACGTCTGGAGTAATATTCACAATCGAGTTTACAAGACACGAGTTGAATGGAACAAGAGAAGAAGGAGCAGCACAACAAAGAGAAGGAATACAAATTGCCATTTTTTTACTTCCGTTTGTTTGCGTAGCCTTGAAAGGGTGGGGCCGCCCGGCTGACACACTTCCCTGCGTGACTCATCCACCGGAAGTTAGTGGTTAGGCCGGGCGGGGAGGGGAGCGAAAAAGAGCAGAGGGACTGACGGAGGCAAGTTCATAACTTGGACTGAGTTGCGACCAGCACTGCGTCGTGGGGAGCGGCTCACTCACGCAAACCGGAGAATGTAGAGGTATACAATGGAAATACGCAAGGTAAAAAAAAAAAAACTTTCGAAACGCCTATAACTGAAATTGGTGTAGTTCGTGAATATGATTATACGAGTTTGCTTACGTCTATGGCATCGAGACAGTCGAGGACGGCCGCGAGAAGGCGACCTATTTCATTATCCAGCCCTGCGGTGAGAGCGAAGCAAAGAGAAACTACTCCGAGGCGTCATTTCCAAGAGCCGCCGTGTGCTTGGCGCCGCTAGTGCTGCTTCGCTCCGAATTTCATATTATTCCTTCAAGAACTCGACGGAGCCCCGCGAGCCGGCGACACTTTGAAAACTTGAAGCATCCGCTCTCGGTGGCTGAGCCTCGGAGCCGCGGCTCGAGGGGTCCCGAGCTGTGGCTCTATATTGATGAGGCCAAACGCGCGGGGGCGGCACTTGAGTGGTACCTGGGTACCTCTCTCTCACTCTCTCTAATGACGCTAACGAGGCCTACCCGGTGATGACACACGACAGACAAAAACAACAACAACAAAAAACGGAATGGTGGGGCCGCCGTAATCACAGGTGAAAGCCCGCGCCAGGCCGCTGCGTGACCCGAACGCGTTTCGCGCCAAAAAGCCTTTGCAGTGCCGCCAACTTGGAAGCAGCAACGACAAAAGCGCACGCACGCAGGGGGAAGACACCCACGCACGCGCGCACGCGAAAAAACAATTTTTAGTTAATACGACCCTTTTAGCCGCGACGGATACGTTTTCATTGCTGCGGAGTTATGTGCATACCCGGAATTAATTGACTATAAATTTACCGTCCGGACACAATGGCTTTGATTTTTTTTCGCGTGCTACTGTGTGTGCGTAAAAATCAAGTGTGTTTTTGTTTGAGAGAAGTTATAAAATCCAGTGCAGGCTGCCTGTGCACTGTGAGAAAAAAGTCGGGAAAAAGTACGGAACATGTCCGGTCAATAATTTGCCTGGACCGTCCGTACTTGCCAACTACGGAACTTCCGTACCTTTTTTCCGTACCCGTTTACATGGGTTCAAATGGAGCAAGTACGGACGTTCCATACTTTTCTCCGTACTTCCGAAGTACGGATTCCGTACTTTCTCCGTACAAAAGTACGGATTTTTTTTTTACAGTGTGGGAGTGTCCCGGCGTACCGGGCTGGGTCGCGGTGATGGTGGTGGCTGCGCGGGTCAGCACTTGCTCCGCAACCACGGGCTTATGCATTATTGCGTAGACGTCGGTGCGGCCGGCCCGAGCTGGCCCGAGCCCACCCCTGCCTGCCTGCCTGCCTGCCTGCCTGCCTGCCTGCCTGCCTGCCTGCCTGCCTGCCTGCCTGCCTGCCTGCCTGCCTGCCTGCCTGCCTGCCTGCCTGCCTGCCTGCCTGCCTGCCTGCCTGCCTGCCTGCCTGCCTGCCTGCCTGCCTGCCTGCCTGCTGCCTGCCTGCCTGCCTGCCTGCCTGCCTGCCTGCCTGCCTTTGCCTGCCTGCCGCCTGCCTGCCAGCACTGCCTCCGCCTGCCTGCCTGCCTCCGCTGCCTGTACGCCGCGCCTGCGCGCACTGCCGCTCAATCCTGCCGCCGACAGCCTTCTTGGACTGTCGTCCAGCTGTGCCTGCCTGCTGTGCCCTGCCGAAAGAAAAGGCTGCCCCCTCCTGAAGGCGGCCGTTCACGTTTCGAACGCACCAGCCTGCGTGCAACAAGCAATCCACCGAAGTGGCCGGGGGGGCCACAAACCGCCCCGAGGCGGGGAGGGGCGGGGCGGGTGTTTCGGCTGCGCGCTAGGGCCCGCGGGGGCTCATTTGGTGCGGCCCCCCAAAGGGGGGCCAAGTGCCCCCGGCCCCCGGTGGGGGGACTCCGCCAGTGTGGCGCCATGCAGAGCCATGCAGGGCCGTGCAGCCACAGGCCGCGGCTGGACGTGGCCGGCATGCAGAGGACTCCGTGCGGCCCGCCGCCGCCACCGAGAGCGTTGCAGCAATGCAGGGCAGAGCGAGAAGGGACAATTAGAACCACAGCGGGCCAGACGACCGGCCAAAACTCTAGACGCATTTTGAGCTCCAGAGTCGCTAAATAGGGCTCGAACCGAGCGTGTGACCCCACAAATGGATTTCTCGTTCGAAGAGCAACCCATTGGTGGGGTCACACGTTCGGTTCGAGGCCCATTCAGCGACTCTGGAGCTCAAAACGCGTCCGGGAGTTCTTTTTGCGGTGTACCCCCAGCCACGTGGCGACGGGAAGACAGCCGGCCGGGCATATTGTGCATGGTAAGGGAGCGACCGCGGAATAACTTGGCGAGCGTAAGGCGGGAGAGAGCTGCCAGATGGCCGGCGTGTGTATCGCGAGGAACTTTGAAAGGAGGGCGAGCGCGTGTGTGCGAGAGAGAGGGACGCAGGGGAGGGGGTGGGAGGGGTCACGCAAGGTCAAAGTAACCGGCGGCGATAGAGAGAGACCGCGAATCTGGCCGCGCGAAAGTGCAAACGGAAAAGAGCGCCTTGTAGGTTGTTCCCAGCTAGGGACTTCCCTGCCACCACACTCATATGGCTCCGTCGGCGAGCGAGAGAGACAGAGCGACGAAACTGCGCGCGAAATCGCCCTCCAGTGTCGCGGCGAGATAGGGGGCGTGCGGCAGACAGCGCAGATAACGCACAGGGGCAGGGCAAAACGAAAATTAAAAACAAAATTAAAGACAAACAGCTGCCGTTATGGATTTTCCTTAAACGAGGCTGCGCGGCCAGCGGCGGCGGTGGTGGTGGTGGTGGCGGTGGAGGCGGCGGCGGCCTTAAATGACTGATGGTCTTCAAGAAGGCGGCCGTGGTGTGTTGACTCAGACGGAAGGCCGGGCACGACGGACCGCCCGAGTCCACCCACCGCCAGCCCACCGCCAGCCCACCGCCAGCCCACCGCCAGCCCACCGCCAGCCCGCCACCCAGCCGCCCGAAAATCCCTACGAACAACGAATGCTAATTCCCCACTGCACGTTTGGCTAAATTGCCATGCCCTCCCGTTCGTTTACCTATCAGGCTTACACTGTGATGCCGCGGGGTTCGACCCCCTTCCCCTTCCCAGCCTGACCCGCCCCCGCCGCGCCGCTCGGCCCTCTAAAACTTCCGCAGGTCATTACACAGTCAGTCGAATAGCAGCGGCAAATACAGGACTCCCAGTGCGCCGTGACCGGCAAGACGGGGCGCGAAGTGTGGCGCGCGAAATTGACTCCACTACACTATTACAACGGGGGCCCGGCGCGGCCGTGTCTGGCGAGGCGGAGAAGGCGCCCCCATCCCCAGACATGCTCGCCGCGTCACCCATCGGAAAGCGATGTAAATTATTAAAGAGGTCCTACGCACCATCCCCGACGCCCCTTCCACTGACGGCCCGCCGCCACGGACCGCCCCCCCCCCCCCCCCCGCTTCAGGTCGTCTACCCCTTTCTAATGCACCCTCTCCCGTCCAGGCCGTGCAAAAACCGGCTGCCCTGATCCGCTTAGAAATAATGGCAGCCACGCAGAGCGCGTCGGACCGATCAAGGGTGTGAGTAGTAATGGTTACTCGCCCCAGGAAGCCAAACCTCGCTCTCTCTCGCTCTTTCTCCCACAAAACTAACTTCCAGGATCACTTTTTTTGCGGAAGGACCTCTTGAGTGTGTTTCACATCCTTTCCGTTTCTTTGACACTCTAACAGGAAAATTCCGGTTCCAACAAAAACAAAAGCAACAACAACAACAACAGTGGCACGCGTCGTAGCCTCCTGGACGCCACCACACCGGCGGCGGCGTAGTGCGACACTTAAAATAGTTTTACGAACGCCCTCGTCGGCGGCGGGGCGGGGCGGGGCGGGGCGCGCCTCTGGGGCGTGCCGCGCGTGGAGAAGCACGCCTTGCGCTTTTATTACGTAACGACGTGAGAAACGAGGGGAAATCAGGCGAAACCGGTAAGACACGGCGGGGGAAACGCAGAACGAGCGAAATTCGTGGCCCCGCCATAAGTCAGGCGGCCAGGCGGAGCGGCGGCCAGTGCAGGCAGTGTAGGCAGCGGGTGTCATGTCGGCGTTTCGCGGACCGTTTTCGAACCGCGACACCACCACACCGCGAGCCGCGCCGCGACCTCGCGGACACACAAAGCATGCGGCAGCTGCATCCCCACTGCAAGGCCACAGCCTACACACACAGACACGCACACACACAGACACACACACGCACGCGCACGCTCACATACACTCTTTTCAGCAGGACCAGCATCATGATATTCCGAACAGTGGCGCGCCGTCATCGTCTCTCTCTCTCTGCCGCCGCCAGCGAGCGCCACGCGAGTGCGAGAGAGACAGCGGCGTGTCAGCGCCTTGCCGCCACTCCCAGACGGCCAAATTGATTCGCTTTTTGTGATACGCTTGATATTTATTAGTCACTCAGGACGCGACCTCGTGGTTGAGCGCGTGCCAGGACACCGTCTGTGTGTCTGCCCTGGGTCTCGGCGTTCAATTTTCAGTGTCTGTCTGTCTGTCTGTCTGTCTGTCTGTCTGTCCGTCCGTCCGTCCGTGGACCGCGCGGTGCCCATTCCATTCCCGGGCCGAAAATTCATCAGCCAGTCATAATGGGAAGCTAATGGGAGCGACGGCTGCCACCACCACGGCGGGAAAAATCGGCGGGGCCACTGGAAACGGCAGTCCAAGGCGACAACCTGACGAAAATAAAAAAAAATTATGATTTTGTTGTGTTGGCCTGCCAAAGCCATTTAATCGCCGCCGCTGTCCTTTTTTTTCGCCGTCCTTGTTTCGCGCGTTGCATGCACGCGCACCGCTCCGCCATCCCTCTTCATTGCGCGCGTCGACGGGCCGCCGTGATCGCGATAACTCAGCCGCGCTGGGGATCGACGCGGCGAGCGAACGGCGAGGCAGCCGGCGAGCCAGGCTGCACTCGTCCGGATTAAAAGGGACACCACGTGGTCGTCCGCGAAAAGACCATCGGGTCGTTCTCGTCGCTCTGTCTCTCTCGCTCTCGTGGGGCGCAGAGACGACACGATCGCTCGGAACCGCCCTGCGAAAACACGGCGGTCATGTCGCCGCGACACCGCCGTGATTTACCCCCACAATAACGGAATACTTTGCTCCGTTTTGATAACCCGCGAAAATAATGTTTCAGCGGCCGGGGAGGCGCGTCTCTAGCGCCACCGTGCTCTGTCATTAAGGAACAGCTGCTCGGGCCGCGGGAGAGAGAGAGAGAGAGAGAGAGAGAGAGAGAGAGAGAGAGAGAGAGAGAGAGAGAGAGAGAGAGAGAGAGAGAGACGGGCGTCTTCAAAGCTTCGCGGTGACGACGAGCCGCCGGTTAGCATTTTATCAGAAGCTTCTGAGGAAAGGAGAGAAGGGGAGGGTAACCAGGAGGTCCATACTGAACGGAGGGACGAGGCTCTCGTGTGTGTGTGTGTGTGTGTGTGTGTGTGTGTGTGTGTGTGTGTGTGTGTGTGTGTGTGTGACACACGGGCCCGCTTACCAATTAACCGGCGCGATTCAGCGAGTGCGGCGCTCGCCCCAATAAAACGCGAGATGATTTTCGGCGCCGAAACCATTTTACCTCAGGGTCCCCCCCCCCTCTCTCCTTCTGCGCCCGGCCTGCACCCTTTGGCCTGCACCCTTTGGCCCCACCGCCCTGCCGGCAGGGCTGAAATGAACCCCCGCGCGTCGCGAGCACGCGCGTCGGATCCCAGCAGCGGAAAAATAAAGGAACGGTTTTAAAAATGGAAAAGAGAGTACAGTCGAAATTCGCGGTGACCGTTTTCCACGCTGCTCTCTGCTCAGTTAGTCCATCCCTCTCCCTTCCCCCTGTGGGGCGTTTGACAGTGGCGTGCAGGCCGACTTGTGCCAAGAATGGGGTCCCGAGTTGCGCCTTTGCGCGCGGCCTCCGCTTTGTACGGACGAACTGGAGCAGAGTCGCTCTGTCTCTCTCGCACGCCGCCGGGACGCCGGGACGCGCCCCGAGTGCGAGGGAGACAGAGCGACGACGCGGCCCGCCGGGCGTCGGGCGGGCTAAAGTTGTAGACACACGACGCGGTCTTTGTCCAGGCCGCGGTGCGGCGCCTTCGCCCTCATCCCGTGATGGCCAAAGAACAAGCAGCGGAAGCGGCGTCAAAAGCCGTGCAGGACAGTCTCTCTCTCTCTCTCTCTCTCTCTCTCTCTCTCTCTCTCTCTCTCTCTCTCTCTCTCTCTCTCTCTCTCTCTCTCTCTCTCTCTCTCTCGCGTGCAGTGAGCGCAAGACAGAGGTCTCTCGCCTGCAGCGACAGCTGGCAGGAGTCAGGCAGGACTGGAAAAACGCGGTGAACTTTTGAACGTGTCCACGGTGATGCTTGAGGGACTCGGCGCTCGGCAGCTGGAACTAGAGCGGCACCACAATGGGATAAGCATCTGCGCAGACCGGCCATCGGCTGGCCTGCATAGGAAGTCTCTGTCTCCCTCCTCGGCCTTCAGGGCTTCCAAGGCGCCCTGAATCGCACTTGATTGCAGTGCAGCAGCCGAGCCGAGCACGGCGGCCGGCAGCGACCAGCCGGGCCGCGCCGAGCCGAGCCGGGCGGGGACGAGTCGAGGAGGCTGCCAGGGCCCCGTCGGGCTGCCTCTGTCGCCGTCTCCGTCGCACTCGCGGGCCGGCCCGCGGGGGTGCGAGAGAGACAGGCGTCGGAGCGGGCCTGCAGGCGGGCGGCCAAGACTGTGTGGATTAAAAGTATGGCGGATTCATTAGGCCCATTGTACGCGGAGACAAACCGTTGGCGACGCCGCTGCGACGGCAAGGCGATCCGATGGGGTGGCGGCACGGCACGGCACGGCACGGCACGGCGTGGCGAGGCACGGCCGCATTCCCAGACGGCCTTTCAGAGTCGCGCACAAAGCAGCGCCCGATCAACATGCCGGCGAAATAATGACAGGAGGAGCTGCAAAATGTATCGGGAAATACGGAGTTTTTCTTTGTGTTTTGGGCTGACTTTCGCGACGGCCACTGCGTCCATTCCAAGCCTGATAATCGTACTCTCTTGACGGGACAGCATTCTTTGATGCTGTCTTAAGCGTGCCTTTTCTGCGGAGTGGGATTTTCCGCCTTGGGTTGAGAGCAGCATTGCGGCGAACTTGGTCCGAACGGAGGTCGGTTTGGGACTTGGTTGTCCTTGGCCTGCATCCGAACGGCATTGGCGAATAGAAAGACGACCCGGCCGGGCAACTGCACTCGTAGAGCGTCGTTCGAGGCTCACCGTGTGCTGGTGGGGGTAGGGGTGGGGGAAGGGATAGGAGGGTGAAGGGAAGGGGGTACATGTACCGCCACAAACTGACAACAGCCCCGAATGAATTCTAATGCGCGCAAAACACAAGCACGCCGCACACGCACGGCTTGTGGCAAACCAGCGGGCCGTTTACCTGGACGCCACACACACATACACACACTCACATTCACACACAGGTACTGCGCTTGTGTGACTGCTCGGCCCGGCCAGCGAACCCTCCCCCCCCCCCTCCCGGCCGCCGTTCGCGTCCTGAGCATGCGATCACCCAGGCGAGTCACGCGTGATCCGAATAAACGGCGGTATCAGGCACAGGCAGGCTAGGCCGCACGGTGTATCTTTTTTCACACACACAGACACACACACATAGACGTACACACACACAGACATAGAGAGAAAAAGTCATTTCCCGTTCATCAAAATTCCGACGACGCATTGCAGACGGACTGCATGGCGCTCGATGGCGCCGAAATGAGTAAAAGGATCGGAAACGGGGAAGGAAAAAAAATAAAGACACGTGAAATGAAGTAAATTCGGGAAAGAACAGGGCTAATAACTGCTGCAGGTTTTCCTTATTGAAGGGAAGGGGGCGAGGCGAGATGCCGTCGCCGTCGTCAACATGCAGACGGAAATTTCATACATAATGCAAGCGGGGCGTCGCCGCACGCGCCGGGCCTCGCCGTCGGCCACTTTACGGGAAAAAAAAGTTTTCCTGCCCCACTATGAATGTTTTGCACCAGTTTCTTCTTCTTTTCACGCGAGTTACCGCGACTTTTTCAAAGTGCAGGTCGGGTCAAAATGCAGGGAGCGGGCGGGTGGGGATCATTGTCCTCGTGAACGTTTTACAGGGCGTTTTGTTATGAGTCCCTGTCGCACAACCGTGCAGCGAAAGTTTAGGGCTGGTAACTGAACAGGTTCATTAGCACCTAAACAAGGCTCGCGGCCATCTCCTGGCGGGTCTGGCGGACGCGGCAAAAAGGCGGCCGTTCCACCTGAGAGGGTTTGCCACTCCAGCTGGGGCCGACCCGCCAGCCCGACCCGCCAGCCCGACCCGCCAGCCCGACCCGCCAGCCCGACCGCCACTACAGCCACTACAACCTTGTTTCGTCTGGCCTCAGCCCCACCTCCCTGTCAGGGTTGCTTGACCCTGAAACTTGCACACCAAGGATTCTCCAGCCCCCACCCGGTGCTGCGCCCCCCACACTCTCTTTCTCTCTCTCTCTCTCTCTCTCTCTCTCTCTCTCTCTCTCTCTCTCTCTCTCTCTCTCTCTCACACACAGTGCTCAGTCCCCCAACCCCTGCACGATAACTGGGTCCGGCACCTTCAGTGCCTCGACCAAACGGCCGCGTGCGGAAAAGGACAAAGTGCATCCATCCTCGTCGCTCCCAGCGCCCCCCAGGCGGCCCGGGGCGGCCCCGGCCGTGCGTGCGAGAGAGACGGGGCGGAGAGGGAGGGCCGCGCGTGCCGGCTATGCGGTTGCCACCGGGCGCCGGGCGCCCCGATAAGGACAAGCAGACCGCTGCGGGGGGTTGCGCGAGGTGGCAGCCTGCGGCAGCCTGTGGCCGGGACGGCCGGGTGGAAACTCTATCAAGGCTGAGATGCAGCCGGCTGATATGTTTAACGACACGGCCGGACCGCGATCACAGGCTCCAATTTGTTCCAATTTGGGGGCTGCGACTGAGGCGCGCGCCTGTGTGTGTGTGCGTGCGTGTGTGTGTGCGTGTGTTGCCCGCTTTATAGGCCTCTCTCGCCGGAGAGCGACTTTCGCTGGAGGAAAAAGTTTCGTTCCGACTCTCGACTTTCATTTGTTTTCCGACAAGGGCGTCGTGTGGACCTATTTGCATAATTTTCCCTTCTTTGACGGCGTTATTTTCCTTGTTCCCTTCACGGCGCGATGAGAAGGGCGCCGAGGCATAAATTTTGAAGTAAAGTCGCGGAACTGCTCTGGCGGGCCAAGGGCCTCGCACAGGCCTTCGATTTCGGCCGGCCGAGACTGCATCCAAACTAGCCGACGCATTCCAGAGGGCCGGGGGAGTTTGCCGACCTCCGCTCAAACTGCCTCTGCCTCCGTCGCTGCCTCCGCCCGGGCCGCCGCCGCCGAACGATTCCACGCGAATTCCTGCACCGCGCGCGACGGCAGCCCACAGTGGGCCAGAAGACCGGTGGAGGCGGACAAAACTCTAGACGCGTTTTGAGCTCCAGAGTCGCTAAATGGGACTCAAACCGAAACGTGTGACCCCACCAATGGATTGCTCTCCGAACGAGGAATCCATTGGTGGGGTCACACGTTCGGTTCGAGGCCTGTTTCGCGACTTTCGAGCTCAAAACGCGTCTAGAGTTTTGGCCGCCTCCACCGGTCTTCTCACCCACTGTGCAGCCGCGCCAGCCGCGCCAGCATCCAATAGGCATCCCCGTCGAAGACAAATTCAGCCCCGTTCCGACCTCCGGTCCCCGCCGGTCCCCCTCGGCGATGCCCTCGGCGCTGCCAGCGCGCCCCCCGCGTCGCCCCGAAGGCTGAAGAATGGCGGCGACAGTGTGTGGTTTTAAAAGGGGCCCCGCCGGCAGGCAGGGATTGATGAAAGCCTCTGGCCCGAGACGTCCGCGATCACCGATCGGGTCTTTTCCTCTGCGCCGTTCCCAGTTCTCTCCCCCTGCCGGCGTTTATGGACCCCATTGGAGCGTGGTTGTGGCCGCCGCAACCACCGACGACTGACTGTATCACAACCCCGTCAACGACATGTCCACCGCAGGAGGTCCACCGCCGTCCAGCCGGCCCAAATCACTCCACCAAAACCCCTTTGCATTTACACCCCTCCCCCCATGCGACGCAAGGCGCAGTGCACTCTTCCCGGAGGGCCTCATTCTCCGCGCCCCCGGGACCCCCCCCCCTCCCCGACAATGCCGCCACTGATGGCCCCAGATGGGACCCCAAGTCAATAGTCATGCACGCGCAGGACTCGCCGCTCACTTCGCCCCGTGACGCTGCGCACACATTATTTGAGGCTCCTTGGAGGGGCTTGGTGGGGCCCTGGCGGCGCCTTATGGTGGAGGAGCCCCCCTCGCGCGTGTGGACACAAACCAGGCTGTGTGTAAACGGTTTGTAATAGCAGTCGTCGCAGGCTCGGCGGGGCGGGGCGGGCGGGCGGGGCGGGGGGGCGGGGCGTCCCCGCCAGAGCGGAGATAAGGTGGCGATGTTTAAGAGGCTGCTCTTCCAGCAGCCAACCCTGCACTTAAAAACTCGCTTTCTGCGTTCCGTATAAAAAATAAAAATTAACGCAAATTGGATTCGATAGGCGTTTCTGTATGCAGACGGTATAGGCCGCGCGGCGGGGGCGAACACACCGGTGCGGTCGAGGCGAGATAACGCAGTTTGTGAACTGCCATCTCTCCTTTGTCATGCCGCGGTATCAGATGGAATATTCGACGCGCGCGCGGCGGGGGCGCGGGGAGGGGGGGAGGGGGGGGGGAGGGGGGGGGTCCCCCGCGGAGAGCCGCCTAACTTGCGGTGCGGCCCGCGGCAGATAGGCCGGCGGGGCGGTTCAAGATATCACAACAGTCATTGAGCACTGCCCCTACGGTTTCGCGCAGGAGTTCTCCGCCCCTCCTCACTCTCCGACCAACTAGTTGGTTAAATCTGGACGCCCCCCCCCCCCCCCCCCTCGGCCGTTACTCACTGCCCCGAGCTCAGCTCAGCAAACAGCGAGTGAAACATATCATTCGATTGCGATATCAAATTTCGATTTCAATGCAGACCCACGCTCGCCCCGCGCCGTGGAGTGGTGTGGTGGGGGGAGGGGCGTGTCGAGAGTGGGGGGAGGGGTGGGGGTACCCAGCAGGGGTGCCAATCGCAGGAAGGAAGTCCAATGAAATAAAAGTTGTGCGCCAGCCGCCTCCCCGACCGCCCCGCCAGTGTGGGCTCCAGTGGAGCGCCGTGCAGGTAGGCTGTCCCGCCGCGCGGCCGCGCGTGGAGCGCTGGCTGGCGGCCTACCTGCACGGCGCTCGAAGCAGCCTGGGCAGCGCGCCCTCTCCACTCACAGGCCGCGCTGGGCAAGCAGAAAGACACGCGTCCATCAGCCTCCGCTCACTCACCTGCAAACAGAGCGAAACGAAAACAAATTTTACTTCATTTATTCGGAGTTTGACCGAACGGACGATACACGTAATAGTCCTCCCTTCCCCCCATCCGTCTCCTTTCCCACTCGTCCACGGGGACGCCGCCTGCAAGCCGTGGCATTGCCTTTTAAGAGCGGCGAGATTTACAGTCCGAGTTGCGAGACTGGTGCACTGCGAGCGAGTTAGAGAGAGAGGGAGGGAGAGATAGAGAGTGGGAGCGAGCGCTCTCGTGCGTCGCAGTGTGGCCGCCTTAAGGGCAGTTAGGCCGAGAAAGCGACGCTATTCGTCTCCATGGCAACGCGACGGCTGTGGGTAGGCACGCCGAGAGGCACTGCCAGAGACACTGCCAGACCCACCGACCGAGCTGTTGCCTATACCCGCCAAAACAAAACAAACAAACAAGAACAAAAAAGGCGTGAGGCGTTCTTTTTTTTCTCAGTGTGCTGACTCCGGGCGTATCACACCTCTCTCGGTGAGGGGCTCGGAACACGGAGGGGCCGACCAACACCTAATCGGACCGTTTAGCGATTAATTGAAAGACTCAATCAGGCCTCTTGCTCCGGCTCGGGACGTGTGGAGTGGTGTGTGTGTGTGTGTGTGTGTGTGTGTGTGTGTGTGTGTGTGTGTGTGTGTGTGTGTGTGTC
This sequence comes from Thrips palmi, assembly GCF_012932325.1. Taxonomy (NCBI): domain Eukaryota; kingdom Metazoa; phylum Arthropoda; class Insecta; order Thysanoptera; family Thripidae; genus Thrips; species Thrips palmi. The sequence goes on from NW_023144622.1 coordinate 5,668,976, forward strand.
TGTGTCGGTGTGTTTGCACGCGCGTTTGGTCTGCCAGGGCTGCACCATAGCGAGACTGGCGAAAGTGGGAGAGGGTCGGAGTGACCGATAGCAATAGCAGGAGTTAGGAGTACTTCCAAAGGAAAATGTTCAATAATTTTATTTCGGGCGTGACGGCTTGTGCGACGGCACGGCAGGTGTAAGGACGAATGCAGCTCCGAAGAAAGGAACCCCAGGCGAATATGCCCCCCGCGCGACGGCAATATACATGCAGATGTGGGGGGGCCATATCATAGAGGGGAAAAAATGAATAAAACAACCGACGGATTAAAATTATGCCGCAGACCTGAGGGCGCTGTCGTCGGTCCGTATGAACACCTACTCACTCGGGCGGGAGCCTCCTGGGGCGACTCTACAAAAAATCTCATTCAACGAACGTTAATGAAAGCAGATGATCCATCGCGTTTCACAACTGCTGTGATAGCCGAGAGGTTAGAGACGTGGGATCGAGTTACCGCAGGCCGGCGTTCGAATACCAGCGTCACAAAAGTTTTTTCGACTTGCTATCCTAAGGGTGGTGGTTCGAGGCCATGAGAGAGGAGCCGTGTGCAACAGGCCCACATGCCGGAGGTTCGACTCCTAACAAATATTTCCATTTAATTTTACTGCCTCACCCAGTGCGGTTCAAACCCGTAAACGTGAGCCCACTCCGAGCATGGGACGTGGTGGTCCAGGGAGTAGAGGCGTCGGTTCACAGTGCTAGGGTCGGCGGTTCGACTCCCCCAACTTCTTGCGAAATTTTGACCGGGTCGGTCGAGTCCTGTTGCGTCAAGAACCCACCTCACGCCGGTCCCCTCATCATGGGCCGTGGTGGCCGAGAGCGTAAAGTCGTGTGATCCCGATGCCGGGGTCCGGGGATCGAATCCCATCATTTCATTACATTTTTCGACCGCCTTCCTCCCAGTGCAACTCAAACCCGTCGTCCAACACGCTGCCAGACGTACAAGCGTGATAGCGTAGTGGTCAGAGTCACATTCACCTGGCCACTCCGCTGTGGGTGTCTAAAAAGCAATCCGCTTCGGCGGGTTGGCCTCGGCACTGGAGCGATGGAGTATTTGATCCATCAATCCAGACCATCCGGTGTGTGGTTGCGGGTGGTGCCTCCTTGACTCGTCGGGGAGGCGATGATAAGTCCTTTGAAGCTGGCCTAAAACGCTGTATGTTCGGTACGGGAGCGCCGGACAGTGGGGGTACCATGGGGTACACAACCAACCCTACGAAAACAAGAAGCTCCCACCAAACCTCTTCTCTGTCTGAGTCTCTCTCTGTCTCTCTGTCGTCTCACTCTACGTCCCGCCCCTCAAAGAGCTTCGTACTGGGTGCTCTCACCCAGCTGCCTGAGCTTTGGGGTCCTACTGGGTCCCCCGGCGAACGCTTGGGTCGCTGACGGGATTAACCCCAGGTACCTGATAGCACCGGTTCCCATCCCGAACACCGAAGTAAAGCAGGAGGCCTCCCCATTAAGACTGGGGAGGGGGTGTAGAGTTCAAATTTTTTCTTTTCCCTTTCAAATTTCTCGGTTAATACTCGTTTGGTTTCCTTATACTTAAACTTGATCACAGAAAATATATACGCCTGCGGTAATTTGCATTGCATCAGGGGCGGCTCATGATTGGATACAGTGGCGTGTCACTGCGCTGACTCGGCTCGGCCACTCAGCCGGCCACAACGAATCATGACGTTCTGGGAAACGGGCGCGAGCCAAAACAAGCCGCTTTTAAGGTGGACTTTGATGCCGCGCCTCGGGTGAGCGGTTAGCAATAAGCGGTTTGGGACGCGGCGATTCACATATTCCGCGAACCGGGCCGGCGTGTTGAACCTCCGAGCACAGCAAAGCACTTATAGCGGCTTCCATCGGCCCAGTCCGCATTTTAGGGAGAATCAAAGGGAGAGCTCACACCCTTGTCGAGCGGGCAGGCAGGCAGGCAGGCAGGCTTCCCGATGAGACTGTTATGTTAGGCGCCGCTCGCCCGGTTAGTCCCACCGCACATTCTGCCATCCCGCCTCTTCCCTCCAGACTCCTGACTGAGGCTTCGGCTGGCGCGAGTCTTGTGCCGCTTGCTGCTCGCTGCTTCATTAGCCATTGTTCCCCCGGAATTAGCTGTCGAGGTTGGCGGTCCTGGCCGCCCTAGCCGACGCGGATCCGAAAGCGCCAATCTGGAGGCGTCTTGGTCCCGGCCGAGGTTTGGGTTGAGGTTGGGCCGAGGCTTGCCCGAGATTTCGGCGAGGCATCTGATGGAAATCAACGTGTGAGTCGTCCCGGCATTGAATCTCGTCTCACTTTGTACTCGGGCACAACCTTAGAGGCAAACAAATTATATTATCAAGTGAACTAATTTTGAGCTCCAGAGTCGCTAAACAGGACTCAAACCGAACGTGTGACCCCACCAATGGATTGCTCTTCGCACGAGGAATCCATTGGTGGGGTCACAAGCTCGGTTCGAGTCCTCTGTTTAGCGACTCTGGAGCTCAAAACGCGTCCGGTCTTCTGGCCCACTGCACGCGTGTCCTGTCCGTCCAAGGTGTCCCGGACACTCGGAAGGGTCGGTGGAGGCCAAGGCCTGGCCAAGGCGGCCAAGGCCGTGGCGGCCGAGGCGCGGTCGCGCGGTCGGCGGCTTGAAGAGGGTGAGCAAATGTGGCACTCGCAAGCCAAACCCGACGTCGCCTCTTCATCCCTCGGCTGACGAGGGGCGAGGGGGCCGCCCCGCCCCGCCCCGCCCCGCCCGGGGTTGGGGCCTGTGGGTTGCGGGGGCGGGGCGGCACAGTCGGGCGGACCTTGTTTGTCGCCGCAGCGGGTAGGTTCCAAACAGTGGCGCTGTCTCTCTCGCACCGCCGCGGAACGCCCCGTGAGTGCGAGAGAGACAGAACGCCCTTCGGAACAGTCGGCCCGGATCGCGGCGGACTCATTCCGGGAAAGCATGCGCTGCGGCCGGCCGAGGAGAGGCACGCGCTGCACGCGGTCAGAGAGAGAAGAGGGGAGAGAGAGAGAGAGAGAGAGAGAGAGAGAGAGAGAGGGAGGGGGGAGGGAGAGAGAGAGGAGAGAGAGAGAGAGAGAGAGAGAGAGGAGACGGTATCAGGCCGCGTAATAGGTTGGGTCCGTCAGCAGACGCGGCGGCGTGGCGGCCAGCCTCCCCTCCCCCCTCCCCTTGCTCCACCCCTACACTGCTCGCCCCCTCCTTCTAATTGTCACTCACAAATTCCATTAACACGATGCGAACAGCAGCGGGCCGGAAGGGCCGGCCGAGGGGATGCGGCTGGCGTTGTGTACGCCTCGCGCAGCCTCGCGATCGGACACACGCACACACACACACAGAGTCGCATAACAGGTAACGCGGAATGAAAGGCGTGTGGACACGTCATCATGACGTCATCGACGCGGTGCTCGAGGGGACGGCCGGGCTGCCCGGCGGCATGCATGCGCGAGCAGGCTGCTGCTGCGCCATGTCACCGTCATTCCATTTCGACGTCGTCGTACGTTTTCCCGACACATCGCAATTTCGTCTCAATTTTTTTTCCTGCCCCTGATTTTTTTGTCCGTAATTTTTGTTTTGTGTGCGTGCTTGGGGTGGATGTGTGGGTGCGCCAGCCGCGTGGCGACGACAGCGCCAGAGCAGGGCCGGGAGGCCGTCTCGATGACGTCGCCGTCGACGACGTGGCGGTGCCGAGCGCGCCGGCTTCATTGTGCAAACACTTTTATGGCCGTCAGTGCTGATGGACGCCAAGTGCGTCGAGTGCGTCGATGGCAGTCGCCCCTTTCCAGTGCGCCAGCCGCGCCCTGCAAGGGGCTCGTCTTCTCCTGGTGGTGATCGGCAAGGGGGAGGGGGCGCCAGTTGGCGCTCTTGGCGGGGCGGGGGGCGGGGCGGGCGGGGCGGGGCGTTCCCTCCCCGTGAGGTGCGCCGAGGGCGCGCACCTTGTCAATCAGCCTGCTGGGCCTCCCGGGTCAGATGTCGCGCGGTGTCGTGGCAGGGGTGGACCGCGCGCGAAGAGAGAAAGAGAATTGGGGGGGGGGGGTTGCACAGGTGAGTCAGGGGGAAAGGGACAGGTGATGCCGCACGCGGCGCCGCCTGCCCGCCCGCCATCAGGAAAGTAAGATAATAAGCAGGAAACTTTTCACAAAGTCGACCGTTTATTATACAGTATTGCAAAACGTATCTTTTCCTCCTCTGACTGAAAACGAAAACTTGTCCGTAAAAAAAAATAATGAAACAATTAATGGGAGTGCAACAACCCGCTCGCGAGGCGCGTGGTGGAAATTCATTGCGCAAGATTAATTAGCCTCGGTTTCTTTCGGGTTTCCCCGAAGGCCCTCCCGGAGGCTTTCCCGAATCCCTGGACGCCCATTGGCTCATCGCTCATGAACGGGCCAAACACGAGGATAGATTGTACACACCTCGGGATTAATCTAACTTGGGGGGAACGGAATTAATTTTCATTCCGATTTGCTGCAAAGTTGGCGAGCGCGAAAATGTTAGTTTCACGCCCCGAAGACGCACTTGGCGGAGCAACTTTTCCGGGCAATCGTGGCCGCCGCGCGGCGGTCGCCGGGATGCTGCACTCGAAACGAACCGGCCACTTCCCTCTCGCCACAATCATTTCCTCGCGATAGTCAAACAGAAAGTCGCGGAAAGTGGGAGCAGGGTGGGATCGAACCCGCGCCCTTTCGACCCAGACTGCACGCCAGAGGCGTCGCGCCGCGCGCGATTCCCCAGGGCTGGTGACGGGCGGCCGGGTGTGCGGGTTCGAATCCCGACATTTCTCCGCATTCGTCTCTGTCGGCCGCGCCATATATCCTGGTGATGCGCCGGCGCGCTGGCTCCGTGGGGGGCTGCCTCTATGAGCCCCGAAATGAAGAGACGAACCCGGAGCAGATGCAGTGAGGGCAGGCGGGGCAGGCCGGGGCAGGCCGGGCATCAGCAGGCACCAATTTCACCCCGCCGTGCCACCTGCCTGCCCCCCGGCCCCCGTCTTGCGCCTGCGGAGACAGCGGGCCGCCACCGCGGCGGGGCGGCGGGGGCGGCGGCCACATTAAAAATAATGGAAATCTGAATTTCAAATGGTGCCGAGTGAACGCCTCCATTTCGCGGCCGCGCCACCGGGGGGCACTGCTTGTCGTCCGCGGGCACCGCCACGCACCGCGCCACGCACCGCGCCGGCCACCGTCCGGATGATGAGCACAGCGACACACGCGTCAAGAATCCCATCAACAACTAACAAACAACAACAACAACAACAACAATCAGCAACAAGAGGGTCCGGCAGGCGGCGACCCCTTCGCCCCCCCCCCCCCCCCCCCCCTCGGCCGCGCGGCGCCGGCAGGGCGCACTTCGCTGAGGGGTGCCACAGCGGATGAATAACGCATGCACACGCGTGTTGTCTCACCCCCCCCCCCCCTCCCCCTCCCTCCGCGGCACTCACTCTTGTACCCCCGTACTCAGACCGCGGTGCAGTTAAGTCCTCCGTCTCCCCCCCCCCTCGCCAAGTCCCTTCGCGTCCTCGTCCCGAAAAGAAGGCGGACCCCTAGTAGTGCAGCCGACGCGCAAAAACTGCAGGGGACTTGGACCAGTAGACTGTGATTCCGAGAGTCCGTTTTCGTCGCTCTGTCTCTCTCGCACCTGTACGGGACGCCCCATGAGTGCGAGAGAGACAAATCGCGACTCTCGGAATCAGTCCGCTGGGGCGAGCCGAGCCGCGGAGAAGCGGGCCCCGGTTTCTTCTGCTGTACCAGCAGCGGGCATTTGGGATTCGATTTTCCTCCCCGTTAACGACCGTGTGACAATCCGCAGACAAGTTTCTCTTCCCCTCTTGTTTTGTTGTTGTTGTTGTTGTTGGGCCTTTTTTCCCCCCCCCCCTCCCCCTCCCTACCCCTGGGGCCGGTCGTCCAGACGGTGGCTCCCAAAGGACGAGAGGTACGCGGCGGGTACTCCCGTATGCCAAGGGTACTCCGAGGAAATATCCAGGTGCCTCCCGCGGCGAACCCTGAACTGAACCCTTGCCCTCCTGCCCGAGTGTTTCGGGCGGCGTTGCCAGATTTTACGGTTTTGTTCCTCGGATTCCGATTCCGATGTACCGCGTATGCTCCACGTGCAGGATTCAATCGGGCCCTGTGGAGTACACACCACTGCAAAAACGGCGTGCCCTGAATCTGGGAGCCTCGCGCAGGTTTTTGGGGCGCCAGGCCTTTTGTCGCCTACTTTCAGGTCACGTGACTCACGGACGGCCCCCTGACGGAGGGTCGGCCTGGAGGGGCACGGCACGTGTGCTCCGGGGGGCTCAGCTCATTAGACGTGACCGCACAGCCTCCAGGCGGAGCGGTGGGGGCACACACGCACACACACACGCACACGTACACACACACGCACACGCACACACACAGACACGTGGTAGGCTGATAAGCCGCCAGTCGAGTGTCACACATCCCGGAAGGGATTCGCAGCGAGAGAGAGAGAGAGCGAAAAAAGGAGGGACGGTCGAACCGCAAGAATGAATGTGCAGCCACAAACCAGCGCACACATACACACACACACACGAGGGATAAAGACTGGGATGGCTGCGACTTTCCGGCCGCCCGTTCATATACATCTCATCCCTAACTGGCCCGGCCCCGGTCGGTCGTCCGGCCCGCCCCTTTCGCAGTGTAGCAGCAGAGTGTGTAGTAGCAGTGCATCGGACTCCTTTTCCAGCGGCCGGGCGGGGCGTATCCTCTTCGTAAACACTGCGCCGCGAGCGGGGAAAACAGTTTGCGTTAGAGAGGCGCGCTGTGAGAGAGAGGTAGAGAGGCGCGCAGTTAGAGAGTGGTAGAGAGGCGCGCAGTTAGAGAGTGGTAGAGAGGCCGCAGTTAGAGAGCGGTAGAGTAGGCGCGAAGTTAGAGAGTGCTAGAGACGCGCAGTTAGAGAGCGGTAGAGAGGCGCGCGGTTCGAGAGTGGTAGAGGCGCGCAGTTCAAGCGTGGTAGAGAGGCGCGCAGTTAGAGAGAACCTCCGGACGGAAGTCGACTCGTCCAGCTCGCGGGGCTGATCCTGGCGGGGTTTTCCAGGCGGGGAGGATAAGACCCACGTTCGCAGATGATCGTTCCGCGTAGCGCCGTCTCTCTCGCACTCGCAGGGGTCGGGGCCGAGGCCCCCGGGGCCAGCCAGGGGTGAATAAAGGGGAGCGGGGTCCGGTGGCGGTCAGGGGATGCCTGCAGGATTACCAGTCACTTGAGGGGTATTGTGACCCGAGCCGGGCGGGGCCAGGTCGATGAGACGGAGGAGGCACCTCGCAGCTCACAATATCATCCCCGTATGAGGGGACGGCCTGACGGCCCGGCGGGGCGGGCCCTGGGTCCGCTGATGTCGGAAGAATGAGGGTGGGGGGCGCTCGAGGGGTGGTTCAATTAGACTCCGGGCCATCCTTGCGGTGGCCGCGCTGGCCGCGCTCGACGAGGCTCGAGACGAGGCTGAGGCCGCCAGGCGGTCAGTCTCGCCGCCCGTCTTGGCCGTCTTGGCGCCCCATCCGCCCGGGATGGCCACAGCGCCACGGCGCCACGGCGGGGCCGAGGGTCGCCCCCGCCCCCTCATCGCAACTCTTAGACCGCAATGAATATTCATGGTCGACAAGGACCGCCACTGTATAGGGATCGGCAGGTATGGCGACGTATTTCTTATTGATAATCAGGGCACAGTGGGCCAGAAGGCCGGTGGAGGCGGCCGAAACCCTAGACGCGTTTTGGGCTCCCGAGTCACTAAGTGTGACTCGAACCGAACGTGTGACCCCACCATTTAATTCCTCGTTCGGAGGGCAACCCATCGGTGGGGTCACACGTTCGCTTCGAGTCCCATTTAGCGACTCTGGAGCTCAAAACGGGTCCAGAGTTTTGCCCGCCTCCACCGGTCCTCTGGCCCACTGTGCCAAGCATCGAGAAGCACCGCGTACTCACTCAGACGAGACTCCAATCAAACGATGGAGCGAAAACCCGTCGCTACCCTCATGCTGTGCGTTTGATTCGAGTGTGCGAGGCTTGTGCTCGGCGTGGCGGTTCGGCGCGGCGGATCGCTCAAAGGAGGGGCACAAGACTGTTTCCGTCGCTCTGTCTCTCTCGCACTCACGGGGCGTTCCGTACAGGTGCGAGAGAGACAGAGCGACTGGCCCAATTACAGCGCGGGCTCCTTGTTTATTTGGAGTGTTCCGAACTAATAACACGTCGCTCGTTACCTTTCGGCCGGTATTCGCGATGCCGCGCTGCACCGCCACTGTAAACACGGAGCCGATCGCTGGCGAGCTGCCGAGGGCCGCGCCGATGACGGCCAAATCATTTTCTAGTGTGTGCGCGGCGCCCGCACCGCACAGCGCGCTCCAAAATAATTATGAAGGAAATCTCTCTCGCGGCGGCCTGTACCATGCCTGTACGGTGTGGAGGCAGACACGGGTGTGGGAGATGGGAAGTCGAGTGGTCTTGTGTGTGTGTGTGTGTGAGAGAGAGAGAGAGAGAGAGAGAGAGAGAGAGAGAGAGAGAGAGAGAGAGAGAGAGAGAGAGAGAGAGAGAGAGAGAGAGAGAGAGAGAGAGAGTTTTCCGTGCGCTGATTCCGACCTACCAAAAGTGGGTCGATCTACATACGTGTGCTAGGCTCGCCTTCAAATACGAAACATGAATTATGGAGGGAGAGGGTGTCAGTCAAACACCGATACACGTTCTGGGAATCCGGGGAAACGCGACGTCGCGCGTGCGTTTGAACGCGAACGACGCGTGTTAAATCGAACGTTCAAAGAAGCATGATTTATATTGCCATACAACCCCGAATGCGTCTTGAAATTTTTCAGATTTTTTAAGTTAACTTTAAATTGGATTTTTGTTTTTCTTCTTTTTTTTGTTCGGATGTGTAGACGCATTTTAAAATCAACAGCTCATAGTATAGTCGATACCGCACCGCAAATCGTGTAACTCAAGTCCCGAGCGGTCGGTCGGTGGAAGATGACAGCTCCTGTCACGCCCCAGCGACAGGCGGGACAGCCCCTCCCAAAACACAGAAGCATGAATTTGGACGCGCGTTGGCGTCGGCCGGCCTGACCAGCGGCAGTCTCAACAGTGTAGGCATCCGCGGCGGGGCTCTGATTGGTTGTCACCCCCACAAAGAATAGCCCCCACGGCCCACCGCGGCGGCGCAGGGCCCCGACGGCGACGGTCATAGCGGGTTAAACTTAACTTTGATCTCCTTCACGGTATCGCGAACACAAAAGCGGGGGCACCTCGTCTGCCGACGCCGCGCCGCGCGTCCCGCCGCGTTCCGCGCCACCAGGCGGCTGCCAGCCCCGTCTGCCCGGCCGGGCTGCCAGCCCCGGCGGCGCGGCACCGCGGCACCGCCTTAAACTGATGGATGGGTGCGGTTAACTTTAGCCCCACACGTGCGCGCCGGGCCGGCCGGGCCGCGTCCGAAACGACAAAGAGACAAAGGCGAGAGCAAGGCCGTGCGTCCGACAAGGAGAAGGCCTCATTAAAAGCACCGCGGTATTTTTAAAAGCGGACCAGGCGCCGCCGAGGACCGCGTCGCGCTGTCTCTCTCGCACGCCCACGGGACGCGGCGCCCCGCGAGCGGTGCGAGAGAGACAGCGCGTGCGTGTGTCCGTAATTAGGAACGACAGCCCCGACGCGAGCCGCCATCGCAAACGGAACAGGAACAGACGAAAGGTGCGAGCGAGACGCCATTATTCGAAACGAAAAGAAAAACGGAGCCGAATTGCTTCTGCCCGTTCGTCTTCTTGAAAGCACGGAGGTTAAAGAGAAACTCTCGACCAGCAAGGCTCTTTTAAAGTGAACGCGGCTTGTTTGCCCGCGTCCTGTCTGTGTGCGTGAGTGTGGGTGCCGGACCGCTACCGGCGTACCAGCGCGCCCCGGCCTAGGCTTTTTCATACCACCCCTCCTCTCCTTTATCCTGCTCTGATTGAACTGGGCGCCTGACGCGCACGCACACCCGCCTAGAAAAAGGCTGGCACCTCAAACAAAATGCAATGCAGTGTCAAAGCGAACTGCGGGTTCGATTCCCACACCATCCCAATTTTTATTATTTTATTTTATTTTTACTTGTGGGTTTTCTGGTTCATTTTTTTTCTGGCAATTAACACGACCGCGTGCGGCCGTCTGATAGCCTCTTAGTCCGACTCCCAGCTGTCTCCCTCGCACCCACAAGGCGTCCCGTAGGGGTGCGAGAGAGACAGGGCGACGAGAGCGCGCCGTAAACCGACTCGGAGTCGTAAAGCGGACGAAAATTAGGTTATTATAACGGCAAAATGGCGGCCATTACAGTGCAGGCCCGGCTAGACGATGGGGCCAAAGGCTTTTGTCAACAGACTCGCCCTGATATAACAACGGCCAACTCATTTCCCCCGGCGGACTTGACTGGAATTCCACCGGCAGAAAATGAGAGCCAAAGTTGTTACTGTTTTTCCTCTTTGCGCTCGCAGGCCCATCAGTTGTTTGTTGAGGGCGGAAAGCTTTTGAATCGAACAGGAAAGCGTGCCGCGGTGGCGCCGGTCGGGCTGTCGACAGGACGCACCATTAGCGACGCCCACTTCGAGATCTCGAACGCGTCTCGCGCTAAGGCTCGTTCTGGCAAAGCTGAGACGCTCCCAGACTGAAGTGACTGGAAGAGGCGACTAAATTTGAAATTTCAAAATTACTTGGAATTTATTTTGAGGCTGTATTCAAAAGAAGGCGGAACTTAATCCGTGTCGGCTCCAGTCAGCTGGAGCCTGAAGGTCCCGAAATTAAAGTGCCGCCGAACGGCAGTCCCTTCCATCCTGCTCCTTCAATCCGCCGCCCGCAACCCTTTACGCAAGCGGCGCGGGCTGCGGCGGGCTGCGTGTGCACAGCGCGGCCCCGTCCCTATTCCCCGGATTGCGGCAAAGTCTTGTAATCTTTCCATTCTCCAGACAACCACCGGCGGGGGGATCCGCCCCTCCCATCCCGAGCCCACCGGAAGCCCCCCCCCCCCCCCCCGATCTACCTACCCACCTACCCCCTTCTCTCCGCGCCGGCTTTTATCGTGGTCGAGTGGGCTGCCGGATTTTTCATATCAAACGCGTAGTGAGACGCAGCGTATAATTCGTCCGTGTGTGCGAGTGTGTGTGTGTGTGTGGGGGGGGGGGGATGGGAAAGTGGGGTGAGGGGCAGCAAGGCTCACCAAAGCCGACGTTTCATCTCCTTCGACCGACCGCACTGTAAGCTCACCTGGAAACAAAGAGGAAAAAAACAAATTTGTGAAAATCAAGGAGGCAGGAATTCTTTTATGGCGGAAACATTTTAAAACCTTTCTGTTTCCGGTGTTTTAGTTTTCTCTCGCGCTCTCCCCACCGCGGACCGCACAGAAATTAAAGTCACCCGTGAATTCTGGAGAAATTCGCGCGCGCCGTCTCCGGGATTAGCACGGCAATCCAATCCGAATTGTTGACGATATAGTTAGGGATGCTCGGGCACTACAGCGGCGGCACCCCGGCCGCCCCGACCCGCCACCAACTCGGCCTGTCATTGGCCTGCAAACTTGGCTCGCACCCTTTCTTCACCTCGGGGGCCTCGTCGGGGGCGGCGGGGGCGGCGGAGGCGGTGGGGCGTAAGAAGCGGCGCGCTCAGCCGTTCCCCCAATGATATATTTATTACCTGAGGAACATTTTCATGGAGCCGCGCGGTGAGGTCGCGGTGGCCCAACTTTGGCCAGAAAGCAGCAAGGGTGCGAGGGGCGATGTGATGTCGGAAGTTTGGCGGCCTCGGCCCCGGCCTGCGCCGCGCCTTGCACCGCCTCGCCACGGAGTGGGGCAAGTGCCGCTCAAAACCAACGGGGATGCCACGTCGCCGTCGTCCCCCAGTGGGCCAGAGGGCCGCTGGAGGCGGCCGAAACTCTAGACGCGTTTCGAGCTCCGGAGCAGCTAAACAGGACTCGAACCGAACGTGTGACCCCACCAATGGATTCCTCAGCAATCCATTGGCGGGGTCACACGGTTGGTTCGAGTCCCATTGAGCGACTCTGGAGCTCAAAACGCGTTCTGAATTTTGGCCGCCGGCCCCCTGCGCGGACAAGAGTACCGAGAGGGACGATGCCATTCGAGCCGAGTGACCTTCGACCCTCGTCCTCCAGCGGGGTTGTTTGATTGCCCGCGGCTGCGGACGTTCGAACAACAAAATGAACACCATGACGGGGTCAACGCCCCCCCCCCTCCCCTGTGGAGATTGGCGTGCTTTGCGAAACACTAACCCCCAGCTGCCTGGCCTCACTGCCTCACCCCACCGCGCCGTGCCGCGCCGTGCCGCGCCGTGCCGGGCCGGGCTGCGCTGGGCTCACCTTAACCCACATCGGCTCCCTTTTCTGCCGCCTCTCACTTTCGCCCACGCAGCGCGGGGGGGGGGGGGGGGGGGTAGATTGCCCGACGGGGACGACGGCGTGCCGGTAAAGGGCGGCGTCGACGACGGCGGCGACGTGCGCGGCGCGGCGCCCTTCCCCTACACTGTCGCCTTGATTGGATCGCATACTCACACTAGTCTGTTCCGAAAGCCATCAGCGGGCTGATTCCGATCCGCGGTTTCCGTCGCTCTGTTGTCTCACTCTTTCGCACTCACGGGGCACCCCGCAGCGAGACTCAGGACGCCAGGGACGAAGCATGGAACTAAAGTTGGAGTAGTTCGTTGAATTGTTGGGGTGATTTCAAAAGCCGGGAAGTAGTGCCGCAGACACGGAGGGCGGTTCTCCAGTACAGCGTGTCGTGCTCCAGTGTAGTGCCCCACAGCCCGAAGTCCTCGCCGTGGCGAAGACGCATGTCGCGGTGGAGCCGAACTAGCAACAAACTGCTGCTCGCGCAGCAAGCAGTAAATGGGGTAAATGTAAAGTGGGTACTCTTGGTGTGACACGCCGTCCGCGTGCGGCGCTAGTGCGAGAGAGACAGCGCCACTGTCACCGCGTGTTAGAGCGGGTGAGTACCAGGCGCCCCGCCAGGCCTTGGTTGCGAGCAGCGAGACGCTGTCTCTCTCGCACCGCTGCGGCACGCCCCCGTGAGTGCGAGAGAGACAGAGCGACCGCGGCTCGGCACCAGCCAGCAGCCGGGCGCGCCCGCGGCGGTCCCAGGGCAAGGACCCACAGCACCCCCTCCCTAATCCCGCGCCCTACAGCGTGTCCAGTGGGATGCACACATCAAAGCGCGTATTTCACACACTCGTTTGTCGGGCCGACGCGGCGCGGCCCGCCTGACGCGTCCCTGGGGTGCTCCTTGTAGGCGCGCATTGTAAATATACCCCACGCGATAAACTAAGTGGAGCAGGTGTGCATGTGTGCGTGCGTGTGTGTGTGAGGCGGGCTACCTATACCGCGCTGTGCTCCACTGGGAATGAATGAAATAATCTCCGCATCCCTTGGAGCAGCCCTTCCAGCGGGCCCTTCCAGCGAGCCCTTGCACAGTGGGCCAGAAGGCCGGTGGAGGCGGCCAAAACTCGAGACGTATTTTGAACTCCAGAGTCGCTAAATAGAACTCGAACCGAACGTGTGACCCCACCAATGGATTCCTCGTTCGGAGAGCAATCCATTGGTGGGGTCACACGTTCAGTTCGAGTCCCATCTAGCGACTCTGGAGCTCAAAACGCGTCTGGGGTTTTGGCCGCCTCCACCGGCCTTTTGGCCCACTGTGCCTTCCCCTCAGCCCATTCCAAGCCTTCACTCCCGCAATCTATTTCAACGGCGCGGGGGGTGGTTTCCAGCCGCTCTTTCTCTATCTCTCTCTCCCTCTCTCTCGCACGCCCTCTCTCCGGCCCGGACCACACCGCCACCGCCGGTCGGTCTCTCTTGACCAGGTGGGCCCACAGCAAAGCGACCGCCCAAGAGGCCCTCGGAGCCAGCCCAGCCCAGCCCAGCCAGCCGGGCGGTTGCGTCGCGCTGTCTCTCTCGCACCCCCGCGAGCCGCCCGATGAGTGCGACAGAGACGGAGCGACCCCTCGGAGACGGCCCGCTGGACCGCGCCATTTGTCTGTCCGCGTCGATTGCGGCGACGGCTCGTGTATATTTAGTGGGCCTTGGCCGGCCCGCCGCGGCCGTTATGGAGACCAGGGTGAGTGCACTCTTATACTGCGCTCAGCCCACCACACTGTACAGTGGATTTGCCAGAAGACCGGTGGAGGCGGCCAAAACACTCCAGCTCCAGAGTCGGTAAATGGGACTCGAACCGAACGTGTGACCCCACCAATGGATTCCTCGTTCGGAGAGCAATCCATTGGTGGGGTCACACGTTCGGTTCGAGTCCAATTTAGCGACTCTGGAGCTCAAAACGCGTTTTGAAATTGGGCCGCCTCCACCGGTCGTCTGGCCCCCCTCCGTACGAAACATCCTACGCCACTGCACGCACTGTAGCGTCGCCCCCTCACCCTTCCTTAATGCCCACACCACCATAAACAAGTAAAAGGTCAATCTGCTGCAGGCTCTGCGGGCAGCCTTTCGGGGCGCAGTCACAACTAATGAGCCCATAGCCCAAATTGGGCAGCCCCAGAAAAGTGGAAAGCCTGTCGTGGAAACCCGCTGCCTCGGTCTTCAGTTGCTTGCATGTTATTAGAAACACTACACTGTAACGGCGCACCGCACTGCGCCTCTAGCCTCGCGACGGGCCTGCCCGATCAACACCGCGGCGTCGCGTTGCTAACAAGAAAATCCCGGGCCCAGTGCGGCGCGACCAGAAAGCCATCTTCAGCCTTTTCGATCGCAGAATTGCAACATGAAGAGAGATAGCCTCATTCTCCGTCTCAGTTCCCGGACGCACTCACGTCACACTGTAAGTCTGCCGAGCACAGCCCGGTCGAGGGCCACTTCGTTGTCCTGCGGTAAGAAGCAGTGCGATTTCGTGAGGTGCAGGCTTGGAGGGCCGCTCTTGCGACCTAACCAAGTGCGGAAGGGCTCAGCAACGGGGTGGGGCCCTGGCAGGGCGTGGGGAGGAGGGCAGCAGGGCAGTGTCAGGAGCACTCCCGAGGGGCGGGGCGGGGCGGGGCGGGGCGGGGCGGGGCGGGGCGGGGCGGGGCTGCCAACATGCCTCGGATAGCTGTGCCGGGCTTGGGCCACACCGTTGTACTCTGCAATACGCCGTCCCGGCCCTGCCAGGTGCAAAAGCTGTTCAAACACCGAGCAGGTGGCGGCATGACTAAATTTTCAAGGCCGCGCAAGGACGCACGTGCGCATGCCAATCTAACAGTCTGAACCAAAAACCGAAGGTCGAAACAGAAAAAAATAAAAAAAAATGAAGAAACCAAGAAATACAGCTATTATGGCGCTCTGATCAAAGCCAGGCGTTCTCTGCGCGTTAATTTGGAGGAATTTCGTGAGTCCAACGAAACCGAAATTCTCGCCCCGGGCTGCAGCCTCTAGCCCCGGCCGTAAACGGGATGCAAAGAAAGACGGTTCAAAGCGCCCTGAAAGCGGAGGGCCGCAGGGTGGAAGGGGGAAGGGTGCGAGGTGGCATTAAAAATTATTGAAGCATTAGGCCGGTGCAATAGCCCTGCCCGCCCCGGCCTGGCCTGGCCTTTGACGACTGCAGCCCCACCACGTCGACTCACCTTGAGCCGGCGCGGAGGGCGAGAGAGAGAGAGAGAGAGAGAGAGAGAGAGAGAGAGAGAGAGAGAGAGAGAGAGAGAGAGAGAGAGAGAGAGAGAGGCCACGACACTGTAATTGCGCGGTATACGACGCGAGGCGCCCCCTCCAAGTGCATCCGCGTAAACCAAACCCCGTCCGCCGGCATGCATTATAAAGCGAGCAGGAAAAGCTGGGCGGCAATTCAAGACGCGGGGGTTTTTGCTCCCCGGGGTTCTCATTGGTGGCGGGGACGGTGATGGTCGGGGCAGCTTGCACTGGACGGACTGTAGCCACTGTTCCTGTTCCGCCGCGCACCTCGCACAGACAGCACACTGATTCCGAGAGTCGTCGCTCTGTCTCCCTCGCACCTTTACGGGACGCCCCATGAGTGCGAGGGAGACAGAGCGACGACTCTCGGAAGCAGTCTACTGAGGGTGATGAGTTCCGGGTAGTACGCCGCGCTGCCGCACTCCGTCGGCGAGGTGGAGACGGACCCGGATTCGGAGGGAAGGACGCCGTCGTTCGCTCCGCCTCGGCGCATCCACAAGTCATTTCGAAATGGCATTTCAATGGCTTTGGTTTGGCGAGGTCCCCTTTTCTATTGCATTGCAGTGGCGTGGCGTGGCGCGCCTTCGGGACTACAGGACTCGGTGCGCCCTGCGGTGCCCTGCGGCCGATGGAGGGGCGAACCGCAGGCCGCAGGGCCGCGGGGACCGCAGCGCAGGGCGCCGCAGGACGCCGCCGTGTCCGGCTCGCTCCCCCGGGCCTGCCCTGCCGCCCAGTCAGGCAGGCAGGCAGGCAGTCAGGCGGGCAGGCAGGCAGCAGCGCGGCGCGCGCGGTGAAGCGGACAGCTGTGCGAGCTGCACGGCGCTGGGCGGGCTGGGCGGGCACGGGCACGGCGTTCACGGCCACGGCCCCACTCCGCGCGCTCCGCGCTCCGCACTCCGCCGTGGCTTTGGCTTTGCCTCGATCGCTCTGCCTCGCTTTGAACCGATCGGATTTGGCTGCGCAAATACGTGCTAATGACATGGCGCTGAGCTGCGGCAAGGCGGCGGGGCCATGGGCGGCCCGGGCCCGGGGTGGTTCACGTCACCGTCGTGTGGACCGCCACCGCCAGGGCCAGGCACTACCGGGCCACGGCCTGGCCGACCGGCCTCCAGTCGCCACACCGCTGCAGGTGCGCCCCCTGACTGCGCGCGCAAATGATGACAAAAGACTCCCGAGCGCGTGCGTGAGTGTGTGTGTGGTGTGCGTGTGTACGCACGCTGGCTGCAGAGGAGATGCCTGGGGTGAGAGAGGGCAGGGAAGCCGGGGCGGGCTGCTGGGACTCCGGCCCGGGCCCTTGCTCCACACACAAACACACACTCTCCAACACACACGCGGGCCTGACCGTCACCCCTAAGACTCGCCCAAGGCCGTCCGGGGCACGCCCGGAGCACTCCGTCGCCTTTCAAGTTGCCCCTCCGTTCGGCTACCGCACTGCGAAACGCACCAATATGTACACCCCATGCACCGGTAAACTTTCTCGGCGGGGCACATTACAGGAAAGGCTGGCGGAGTGAAGCGCATGCCTCATGCATGGCTGCGTCGTAACACGCACACACTCGCGGGCACGCACCCCCTTCCCTCCCACGAACTCACTATCACACGCACACACACACGCACGCACACACGAGGAAAGAGGAGCTCTAAATTTATACCTTCTTGCGCATATGCTCCTTTTGCTTCGCCCAAGGGTGCGATGAGGTGCGGCCTAAAGAGAGAACACACCAACACGCACACAGACTCACACATACAGACTCACACACAGACACACACACACACACACACACACACACACACACACACGCGCACTTCTTTTCTGTTCCAGACGCCCCTCCCTTCCGGCCCTACATCTTACACATTGTCCCCGAAATAGCTGCCGCCGCCATCCACACACACACAGGCTCACACTCACACAAATACACACACACACATACACCTTCGCCCTACCCGACCACCGATTTTTCATACTCGCGGCCTGCGATAAAATCTCGACTTTTCCCGGGTCCAGGTCGGGGTCGGGCTTCGCCGGTTAGAGGAGCTAATCAACCTCATGGGAACAGTCCAGCCAGCTGTGGAGCACCGTTTTGGCATACGATCTAAAATCAGCCATGTTTTTGTCAAGAGTTGTGTGCAAGTTTTGGTCTCACCCGTCACCTGGAGCGCCTGGCAGTGTGGCGGCCCGGAGGCGGGGGGGCGGACGCGCGTTTTGGGGCCCTCACGACTTTACAATCGGCGGGGAGCGCACGTTGACTGTGCCGAAAAAGTTTCCCCGACGCCTAGCCTCCCCAATCCACTTTCCAGGAGACAGTCGCCTCGCCGTCCCGGGGGCGGATTCCCAGTGTGGGGGCTCTCCTCTCTCTGTCTCTCTCTCTCTCGCACTCACGTCCGGTGCGGGTGCGAGAGAGACAGAGCGACGGGAGGCTCGGGGGCAGCCTGCAGGACAGTCCCGGGCCGTCCCCGCGTTCGGCCGGATTGGCAGCGACAAGTTGAAGGCGGCAACTTTAAATCAAGGAGACACGGCGCCGGTTGTTTCACGCGGGCCCACTGTAAGTGCGGCCCGCTTGATGGGGGAGCACCTCCGAACCTGGAGCGCGCGAATAGCAGCCGAAGCCGGCTCGGGAAAAGACATCGCGCGAGTTTTCCCAGGACAGCCGAAAAGATGTTGACCAACTCGGCGAGAAAGAGGCTTCCCGAGTAGAGGCTTTGGTCAGGCGTTCCCCAGGCGGGGCATGAAAAAGTAGCGCCGTCAGAGTGCCCGTCCGAGTGACCACAGCTAGCCCCAAAGACGGTCAATTTTGCGACTTTCAAAATACTCGCCGGTTTTACTGGTACCGTAAAAAAGTTTGGGAAACTCTTTCGCATGTTCTTTTGCGTGAGCTGCTGCTAAGGCCCCACCAGAAATAATAGATGATCGGATTGACGTGAATCGAATGGGAGTCGAATCGACGTCGCGGGCCGAATCGAGGCGGCACGCCACGGCACGGCACGCCGCGGCAGCAACGCGACGGCGAGGTTTGCGGTGTGGGCGTCCTGCTTTGATCCGTCCCCCCCCCCTCCGCCCCGACCCACCCCTTTCCCAAATTCTTCCCTAACCACCTTCAGACTTCCGTGCTGACACGGCGACTTGGTAACTCTCATCAGGCGCGCCGCCCCCACCGCCCGCCCGCCCCGCAAACCAGAGAAGACACGAACAATACGCACAGTGCGGATATTCGACTGGAATACAAGAATGAAAAAGTGAGGTAGAAATCCCGCCTCGGGCGCCACGGCCACGGCCACGCCACGGCTGTGGCTGCAAGCGCCCCGTGGACCCTTTCATATAATTGGAAAATACCGTGCCGACTCTCTCCGTCTCTCCCTCTCGCTCTTCTCCCTCCTTGAGGCTGGCGCCTCTTCCTCCTCATTCTGTTTTCGGCCGCGACGCGTCCTGAATTCGCTCGCCTGGTGCGGGCCGCGCCGTGAGTGCGAGAGAGACAGGCACTGCCTGCCTTACTCGCAGTGGCGGCGACATCGGTGCCCTTGCGGCCGTGCGGTTGCACGTGGGCGCAGCGCTGCCAGCGTCGTCTGCTATCGGTGGCGCGGTGCAACTACACTGACAGCGCGGAGAGTCACCGCCGCCTTCCGGAAAGTGGCGGCGCTACGTGTCACGGCCGCCTGTCGCTCTGTCTCTCTGTCTCTGTCTCACTGGTCTTCTGACCCACAGCATTCCAAGTGGGTCAGTTAGCTGGCGCGCGAAATTTGGAATCCTCCCTTCCCCCCGGCCGGAGCGGCACAGATGCCGCGGCAGAAACATTTCTGTAAGTTTATTTTGCGACGCGCTTTTCATCAGTGCGACCCTGTCAATCGAGGGCCTCTTTCTCCTCGTCCGCGCGGCCCAGTGGCGCTTGTACACCGCTTCACTGGGGCCGTTTGCGTCGCTGTCTCTCTCGCACTCGCGGGTCGGGCCGTAGCGGCGCGAGACACACTGCGAAAGGATTCTCTTTGGAATCGCTGGGCCGGCCGCGTCAGTCGCTCTCTTTGATTTCCTCCCACGACCCTATTGGCTGACGCGGCCGGGGGATTTCTCAGAGGCGAAAGCAGATGGCTGGAAGAGTTAACAACAAAATGGAGTTGTTGTTCTTTTCGCGCGCGGGGGCCGCCCGGCGCGTAGGCAACCAGCGAGCGCTCCGGACGCGCCAGCGCGGCGGGCTTGCCTGCCCCGCAGGCGGCGAGGACCGGCGAGGACTTGACGGACTTGTGGCGGGGACACGCGGGACAACTCATCCCGAAACACGACTACAACTACGTTCGGCTGCTGCCCTGCCGCGAAAGGGCTGCCAGCCCCGCCAGCCCCGCCAGCCCCGCCAGCCCCGCCAGGGCCGCAAGACGACGGTTTTCCCCGCTCAACTTCGCCAAGTCCATACCACGGAGAGCGACAGACAGGCCCGCGTGAGGGAGACAGCCGGGAAACGGGACAGTATTTTGCAAGTGTGTGTGTGTGCGTGTCAGTGTGTTCACATGTCTGTGGTAGGTTTGAGAGTCCCTTTACATGACTCAAACGGCTGAGTAACACACTCAGAACACAGTGATGCCTTATTCCAAGTAAATTTTCCTTTTTGGAATAAATATTTTTTTAGGGCACGAGAATCCATGCCTAATGCATTTTCATGAACCCCACTCGCTAGACAAATCGCATTACGAAGCAGCAAGATTTCCTCTTTCTTTATCCCGGCGGGCATTCCAGCGAATGGAGCAGGTTGCCGACTGCAGCGGCGGCGACGCGGTCGCACGGCGGCCGCGCGCGTGTGGCAACCTTATCACTTTGTCCAGCCAGCCACTGTCCAGCGTGCCGGGCAGCGCCGGGCTGAGCACGACGTCACGTCTCCAGAGAATTATGGCCACGCTTTTACCGTCCACCTGTCTTGCACGCACGCTGCACTCGTGTGTGTGTGTGTGTGTGTGTGTGTGTGTGTGTGTGTGTGTGTGTGTGTGTGTGTGTGCAACCTGCTGTAACCACTGCTGGGGATCTCCCGCCGCCTCCTTTCGGATCACTATCTGTCCGCGGCTCGGAGACAACGTGCTTATCACGGGCACGACCGAGACAAACGTACCTGCCGGCGTCTTCTAGCTAGCGCCAGGATTGCCTCCGGCAGGCCGCGGCGGTTGTCATGTAACCGAGGTGTCCCCCGACTAAGTTTTTCGTGTAGTCCTGCCGAACCGCCACAGGTCCCCGTGCAGGCAGTGACTCATGACCCGCGCCGCCGGGTGCGGGATGCGGCGACTGTCTAATGGCCACTTACAGGCTTCCGATGGCTAGACGCGGGGAAGGCGCTTCGCGGGGAAGGCCCACGGGGGCAACTTGATCCGAAGGGCTTCGCGGCTTCGCGCTTGCGTCCAAGGCGAAGCTTCCCGAGAGCCGGGACGGCGGTGCCAGGACCAGCGAACCAGCCGTGGATTTCCGATAATTGGGCATCAGCCGACCGCGAAAGGGAATATGAATAAGAATGTGCAGACGGGGCGCGTTCCTTCGCGTTCCGCGATGCAGGCGCTCCACCCAGCACCGCAAGTTCAAATGCCGCATGCGAAAAAAAAAATTGCTTCTCTCATCTGTTATTCGTTGGGATCGGATCCAGCTACTCGTGTGTTTCATTGGCTCGACGATCCAACGAACAGTGTCGTGTCACTTTCCGCGGAGGTGCAGCCAACCTCTCACCTTGGCGTTCCTGACGCATCCTGTTGCAGCAGTTGCACGCCAGCGGGGCGTCCTCAACGCTTCCCACCTACCGCGTCTCCCTGGCTTCCACCACACTACAAACGACCGCGTGGGAGCTTTCTTTCGCGAATCCTTCGGCATACGTTTTACGGCGTACCAGCACAGAGGCTGCAGCTTCAGCCGAAATGACTCACAAGCTAAGCAAAGCGACTCACCAAAAAAAAATTAAAAATACCTGGAGAGGAATTAAAATAAACAACCGGTAAAGCGGCCAACAAACAACAGTGTGCAGAGGAAGGGGGAGCAGCAGCGACCTGACTAAAGAACGCCTCGAAACGTCACAAAAACGTTCCCCTAATTGCATGCAAACTCAGCGCCCCAAAAAGAGGAGCAGGACGACGCATTAGAAACACCTGTGTGCATACCTGGGCGCGGTGGGCGAGGCGGCTGACATTAAGGCTGTTTGGATCCACCGCGCGAGCAACAATTGCTGCTCTCGGATTGTCCCACACAGCCTCGGGACATCCGTCTCGCTCACTCTCCCTGGGCGTCCCCTGGGGTGCGAGAGAGACTGAGCACTGCTGGAGCACCGAGGCCCCCGCCCCCTTCCCCCTGAACAGCCATTGCCAGTGCCGCCAGCGCCGAGCTGCGCGGAGCTGTGTGATTGTGTGGTGCCCATTTTCACCTTCTAGCACCTCTCGCGCGCTAGTGCGCTGCTGTGCCAGTCCGCGTGTCGACCCGAGAGCTGCCTCTGCGTGAGCGCGCGGATGTTGTGATCAAATCCCATTCCATTGCCTCCGAGGAAGAGGAGGAGGAGGAGGAGGCTGCTCTTCGCACGCGCTCCGAGTGTTTGTGATTGGAGGCGTGTGAACGTGTGTTGGTGTGTGTGCGTGAGGTTTGCGCGTGTGCAGGCGCTAGAGCTAGATCCTTGGGTGCCGTGCGCCGAGCCGCGATCAGGGAGGTGTGAATGAGGCCTCGTCCTGCGCACCGCACTCCTCCGCCGCCTGCCTGACCCACTCTCTTCCTCCTGGAGGCTGGCTGCTGCGACACAGACTAGCAGCGGTCCAGGCTCTCGACTCGAAACAGCTCGGACCACAAATGATCCTCTGCTTTTCGGGTCCGTACGAGTGTTGTCCCGGTTTCGGGCAATTAACTGCGACGTTGCCCGGGTGGGGCAGGGCCAGTTCGGGCTCTCTCCGACCCTCCACCCCTTTGGAAACTGGAGAGCGGGCAACACGATCGTAGACGCACGAGTACACCGTGAAACCGAAGCGTCACGGCCGTGATGCGATGCTTTGGCGGGGCGGTCACCCAGGGGGAGCAGACTTGGGGGAGCGTCACAGGGAAATCGGTGGTGGTCGTGATGGTGCCTTCGACGAAAGCGAAAGTTTACCGCTTGGAAAAATGGCGTCTCGGAATACTTTCAGAGTGCATTGCACGCGTCAAAGCAAGCGTGTCAGCACGCTTCCTCAACCTAGAGTACACTTAACTTTATACAACTTTGCTTTTGACAAGATGAAAGTGAATGTTTCAAACTCAACCTCTGTCGCCTCTCGTCGCCGCACCGCTTGTGTTGCATACCTGAAACAAGAAAAAAAGCAGGTCAAAATTTGTGATTGATTAAAAAAGCTGCGTTGCCGACCCATTGGCACTGTAGAGGACACCATGAAGGCCACCCGCCCTTCCAAGGGCCTATTAATTTACGTTCTCGACTACTTTTTTCTTCTTAACTTTGGCGAGAAAAAAACGCTCCTCATAGCACGCCCGGCAGCGAACTCCAAGTGAATTTTTGAGTAGAGAAGACAGACAGTGGCCGGCCCCTTCCTCGGTTCCTCGCCTTGGAGGTCTTGCAGGGGCAGCACCGCCAAAATTACAGCGTGGTGGTTCAGACCACCTCGTCTACGCATCTCGACAGGCAGCCTCAAAGCAGCTGAACGAAATCCAAACAACGACCTCGGCGTTGCTTGGCCTCGGCTGCACTGCGTCTAAAAAACGGCCGCGGCACATCAGGTACGTGGTGACCGCGGCGACGCGGTCAAACTACGTGGAAACCAACGTGCAATTGTCGACAATGGCTATCTTTTTGCACTGTTTGCTTGGCGGAGACTCTTCACTTCATTTCTTCCGCGTTGTCTGTCTGTCCGTCCGTTTGCCCGTCTGGCGGTGGCCCGTCGTCCCCACTCGCCTTGTACGGCTGACGGAGTGGCTCGGGCGGTCATGTGAAATACCGCCGATTTCTCCTCTCTTGCACTTCACGCTTCACCGAGTACCCGAGAACGCCCTCGGCCCCACGGGGCACCGCCCGGCACCGCGCGGCACCGCCCGGCACGACATCGATGCTGCCGACGTACACACACGGTACACCGGCCCCGATCGGCCGCCAGGCATAAAACATGCCACTTTAAAACGCAGCCAGACCGTCATCATGGCCACGCTGCTGCAGGTTCACTCCAAACGGCGAATCTGTTTCTCCTACTAGTGCGTGACCGTTTGGTAAAATCGAATTTTAAAATGAAGTCGTTCTCGGCATGATGGTCGCCACTCTCATACCGTTCAAGTGACATGACCGCCTAATGCTCTGGCGGCGACCCCAAATCACCCACAGTGACGTCACCGATACCCAACCGAGGGGTCTGCAGTTCGGCAACCTCTGCCGCGTGTCTGCCAGGCTCTGCCAGGCTCTGCGAGAGGCGGGGCGTCGACTACCGGACTGCCGCAGCGGTAATTACAACACTGCAAACATGCACGGCGGATGCACTCTGCTTCCTTCCGCGGCGCCCTGGCCGTCGTCGGCGTCATCCAGACATTAGCACGAAAGCGACCGCCAGGAAGCTGCCGCGAGACGAGGGCCACAAGGGGCGCGGTATGACAAATTAGGCCGCCGCCTTACCGGTAGGCAACACGCAGCACGAGTCATTAGACAGGCCCCCCTTCCACCTCCCCTCCCCCATCTCTCTCTCGCTCTGCTGCATTAATCAGCTATGCGGGAGAAATGTTGACGCAGTAGTAGGGCACAGGGTCAGCACAAGTTCACGTGTGTGTATCTGGCGCCTGTGTGTGTGCGTGTGTGAGTGAGCGCGCGAAAGTCGCGCATGTGTGTGTGAGAGTGAGTGAGATGGAGAAAGAGTGCAAGGTAATTAAAAGACTACTTTAGAACAAGAGGGGGAAGGGAGACGAAGTACGTACGAACAGCAAGCGAAAAAAAATTATTAAACAAAATGTGTCGCGTCATTCATTTTTTCAAGAGGTGTCCGGGAGGGGGGAGAGGGGACTCGAACCCACACCTGCCCGCACGAGCTTTTAATCACACGAGCATAGAGTGCTTCAGAGTGCTGCTCGGGGTGACGGGGGCCGCCATTAAGTCGCCCATCTCAGAATGGGGGGAAAAGCGCGTTGGGATGATCAGTGAATCATTTCGCAGTCAGCGGGGGGCCACTGAAATAATTACAGCAATGCAGGCACACAGACAGACGGACATGCAGAGGGACAGTCGGACGAACCGACGGACAGACGAATGTACAGACAGACGCCCTGACCCTACCATGCTCGTGCGGTCACGCCCGTTGCGTCACTCTCACGGCATCGCCGTGGCCGCGCGGTCGGCAGTGGTCGCTACATGGCGTGCCTTGCCGACCCAGTGCCCCCTCCCTTTCCCCCTCCCTTTCCCCCTCCCCCTCGAAGCCCCCTTTCACCGAGCGAACACACGAAGAAGAGTCCCCAGAGACCGCAGCGGCGGCGGATCGGTTCGGCGCGACACGAGCACGATTATGAAGCACCCATAATCAGTCCCAACAGCTGTATTTATTTTTATACCTCTATGATACACTGCGGGAAAAAATAAATCGGCCCCAATGACCTTTCAATTCTCCAAACAAAGTGGATATGGTCAGCTATGCAATGAACTAACTTTTTATTTTTAATAAAATGTGGAATGAATTTAACCTTTTTCAGTTTTTGTTTGTTACACGGAAGCACACGTGCGACATTAATTAAACACATGCCATCCTTCATCATTTCCATGCCCCTGTTTTGCTTCTCTACTCTTTGAACTTTACAGTGATTGCTTCCAATACAACAGCTTGCAACGACATAAAAAATAAAATTAGAAAAAAATGAAATGAAAGAAATAATAATAAAATATTGCATGCGATTCCTCACCGCCCCTTGAAACTCCGGGTTGCGCTTCGCTCGCTGCGACGGTGGCGCCGTGCGGTTGCTGCGGTGCGCACCGCTCGGCCAATTATCGCAGCAACGATGCGCCGCGCCGCCGGTGGGAGTCGAACCCACGCCGGTACGTGCCACGCGTCCCAATCCGTCATTGAAATAGATCGTGCCGCGCGGACAAAGGCCCCGGCCGGCCAGCAGCCCCAGGGGCCTAGACATTGTGCCGTCATCCTCGTATTTATTCAGTCGTCATGGAGATGCAAGTGAGCGGTCTCGCACATGTTCACTTTGTCGTTCGACTGGCGTGACTTTGAAGCTGTCGTAAGATTTAATTTTCCGACGGACATTGTGCCTTCAGCCACGTATCAATTCATTCGTGCAAAACCATCGAGATGCAGGTTCGCGGTTTCCCACATGTTCACACCGTCGCTCGGCTGGCGTGACTTTGAGCCCGCGGGCTGTCGTAAGATTTGCTTTTCCGACGTGTGTTCTTTACGTCAACCTGGCGCAAGGCGCTGCTGTGTGTGTGTCGAGTCCCCCTTCCCCTGACCTGCAGGCAGGCTCCACTCGGTACACAACTAGCAGTGTGCACCAACCCAGGCAGGCCTCGCGCCGGCCACGTCACCCCAGGGCCCCAGAGGACGACACAGAGGTGCACCGGGACAGCAGCGACAGCGGCGCGCGGCCGCGGTGGGGTTCGCGGTTTGTGTATGACTACTCGCCGTGTGGGATGACGGCGTGCCTCTGCCGCCGCGATCCCGCGCGGGAGGTCTCTCTCTCTTGCGCACTAACAGGCACGCTGTGGATGCGAGCGAGACGGACTGATGAAACGTCCGGAATCAACCGCCGCCGCGGCCCGACATGCAGCTCGCAATGTGTCCCTGTAACTGGCAACCTGCACCGCCACACAGTGACGCAGTGGGCCAGACTGACGGCCCGTTTTGACTGGCAGGGCTCCGGCCACGTTTTGGAGCTGCATGGAGCTCATGGCATAATCAAACGCATGCTGGTACCAACGGGGTCCTTCTTCTGAGGATGAATTAATGGTACCGGCGTGAGTGTAATGCAAGTTCCATTTGAGTCCTAGTCATCAGCTGTCGAAGAATCACAGTCGTCAGCGGATGAGTTTTTGGCCCTAGGATGCAGACAGAGTGTAGGCCAGTGGTTCTCAACCTTAGGGTCGCGACCCCAAGCGGGGTCGCGAAATTTTTTTAAGGGGTCGCGGCGATGCTGAGGTCGTGTTTTAGGCCGATTTTAAGCAGCCACTGCGTCTGATCCGAGGCGGGCATTTTGCTCCCTCAACGGGCAATCGGTCTTTGGGCCTTCCTTTAGCATGCCTTTGTTACGGAGTGCAATTATCAGTCCTAGTTTGGGAGCAGTATTGTCTCAAAGTTGGCCGAAACGCTCAGAAATGTCTATGAAAAATCGTGTTTTGGGCCGATTTTAAGCAGCCACTGCGTCTGATCCGAGGCGGGCATTTTGCTCCCTCAACGGGCAATCGGTCTTTGGACCTTCCTTTAGCATGCCTTTGTTACGGAGTGCAATTATCAGTCTTAGTTTGGGAGCAGTATTGTCTCAAAGTTGGCCGAAACGCTCAGAAATGTCTATGAAAAATCGTGTTTTGGGCCGATTTTAAGCAGCCACTGCGTCTGATCCGAGGCGAGCATTTTGCTCCCTCAACGGGCAATCGGTCTTTGGACCTTCCTTTAGCATGCCTTTGTTACGGAGTGCAATTATCAGTCTTAGTTTGGGAGCAGTATTGTCTCAAAGTTGGCCGAAACGCTCAGAAATGTCTATGAAAAATCGTGTTTTGGGCCGATTTTAAACAGCCACTGCGTCTGATCCGAGGCGGGCATTTTGCTCCCTCAACGGGCAATTGGTCTTTGGACCTTCCTTTAGCATGCCTTTGTTACGGAGTGCGATTGTCAGTCTTAGTTTGGGAGCAGTATTGTCTCAAAGTCGATCAAAACGGTCGCAAGTGTCTTTGAAAAATCGTTGTGACTATTTTTGGGCAACTTTGAGACAATACTGCTCCCAAACTAAGACTGATAATCGCACTCCGTAACGAAGGCATGCTAAAGAAAGGTCCAAAGACCAATTGCCCGTTGAGGGAGCAAAATGCCCGCCTCGGATCAGACGCAGTGGCTGCTTAAAATCGGCCCAAAACACGATTTTTCATAGACATTTTGAGCGTTTCGGCCAACTTTGAGACAATACTGCTCTCAAACTAAGACTGATAATTGCACTCCGTAACAAAGGCATGCCAAAGGAAGGTCCAAAGACCAACTGCCCGTTGAGGGAGCAAAATGCCCGCCTCGGATCAGACGCAGTGGCTGCTTAAAATCGGCCCAAAACACGATTTTTCATAGACATTTCTGACCGTTTCGGCCAACTTTGAGACAATACTGCTCCCAAACTAAGACTGATAATCACACTCCGTAACAGAGGCATGCTAAAGAAAGGTCCAAAGACGAACTGCCCGTTGAGGGAGCAAAATGCCCGCCTCGGATCAGACGCTGTGGCTGCTTAAAATCGGCCCAAAACACGATTTTTCATAGACATTTCTGAGCGTTTTGGCCAACTTTGAGACAATACTGCTCCCAAACTAAGACTGATAATTGCACTCCGTAACAAAGGCATGCCAAAGGAAGGTCCAAAGACCAACTGCCCGTTGAGGGAGCAAAATGCCCGCCTCGGATCAGACGCTGTGGCTGCTTAAAATCGGCCCAAAACACGATTTTTCATAGACATTTCTGAGCGTTTCGGCCAACTTTGAGACAATACTGCTCTCAAACTAAGACTGATAATTGCACTCCGTAACAAAGGCATGCCAAAGGAAGGTCCAAAGACCAACTGCCCGTTGAGGGAGCAAAATGCCCGCCTCGGATCAGACGCAGTGGCTGCTTAAAATCGGCCCAAAACACGATTTTTCAAAGACACTGCTGACCGTTTCGGCCAACTTTGAGACAATACTGCTCCCAAACTAAGACTGATAATCACACTCCGTAACAGAGGCATGCTAAAAGAAGGTCCAAAGACCAACTGCCCGTTGAGGGAGCAAAATGCCCGCCTCGGATCAGACGCTGTGGCTGCTTAAAATCAGCCCAAAACACGATTTTTCATAGACATTTCTGAGCGTTTTGGCCAACTTTGAGACAATACTGCTCCCAAACTAAGACTGATAATTGCACTCCGTAACAAAGGCATGCTAAAGGAAGGTCCAAAGACCAGTTGCCCGTTGAGGGAGCAAAATGCCCGCCTCGGATCAGACGCCGTGGCATGTTAAAGGAGGGGTCCCGTGGGGTCGCGAAATTTTTCCTGGGGGTCGCGGAAATTTTTGGCTTTAAATTTGGGGTCGCGAGCCGAGAAAGGTTGAGAACCGCTGGTGTAGGCTGTCGTTCTGACGCAGTCTATCAGGTCTCCCATGAGTGTGAGAGAGACGGGCCACAGCACCACACACCACACTGACACGGCGAGCAAATAAATAGTCGGCAATATCCACTGCGAGGCGACGCGCGCGCTATCTTACTTTTATAGCGTTGGCAAACAGAAACCAGCGCGCAGGGTACGCGTCGCGTGCGCGATGGCCCTGCTACGCCCCACCACGCCCCGCCACGCCCCACGCCAACGTGTCAAGTGCTGGCCACCCCGCCCCGCTCCGACCACCTCCAGGACGCCGACGACACCCTAATGGCGCCCAGCAGCGCGCTGGCGTACTGCGGCGCGCGGGGGGTCCAATACAGCGCGTTTCTTGGGCGCTCTGGCCTCTAGCCGCCCCCATCCAGTACCCGACCTCACCCCCCGCGGTGCCCTGAGGCCAGGCCGAGGGCCAGGCCCGGCCGCCGGGCTGCTGAAGAAAGCGTCTTGTTCAGCCTAGTGGCAGTGGTGCCGACAGCGAGGACGGCCTGGACGGCCCGGAGAAGGGCGAAAAAAAGTCGTCCGACACGTCCAAAAAAGGGGGCGACAACGAAACTGGCAGTGGTTTTGTTTTTCCCGCGCCAACGCCGCCAAACTCCGCGTCCTTGCAGACAGTGCAGCGGCGCCGTTCAAGGCCGAACCTGCACTTCCGGGAAAGGAGGGCAGGAAAGGAGGAAAGTGCAGAGCGAGACGCGGAGCAGGCGAAGCGGGGCATTTGTCTCCGTTCGACCGGTGAGGTACAAGTGGGGCCCCTCCCCTTCCAGGTCCGCGACCACGCTCCCGGGTGCGCTCCACTGGGCCCCAGCAGTGCGTCGCGCACGGAGCAAGCCGAGCAGCGAATTGCGATGCACTCCAGCGGCACTCCAGGATGCGACGCAGTGGGAGTGAGAGTGGCGTAATGGAGGAACAATTCACCGTCAAACTAGCCGCAAAATTCAAACTCCCGCAGTTTTCTCCACAAAAAGTTGAAAATTTTTAATCCCGTTGGGGGGTTGCTTCACGACATGACGTCTGCTTTCACAGTGGAACAGCAGGGAGGCGTGGCGGACAGCGCCTGGCCAAAACGGGCGTCGCTGCGCCTAGCTGCGCCGAGCCCCGCCGCGCCGCTCCTCCGTTCGTGCGGCCCCGCCATCGTCGTATTGATATTGTTTTTCGGTAAGCGCCATTCCGTCCGTAACGGCTGCGGCACGCGGAATACAAGGGGACGGCACGCGAAGCCACGCCACGCCACGCGACGCCACGCGACGCCCTGGGCGAGACCGCCGGCAAGAAGCCAGGGACTGAGTAAAAAAAACAACAGCAAAACAATCCACGCATTGTAAGTTCGTTTACGTTTAGGTTCAAGCGGTTTGAAAAAGGAATTTAGTTGAAACACTCTTGTTCTCTAGAAGTGCACGTGGCTATCATCACAATTTGCAACCCCTTCTTTTTCTGCAAGGCTTTTCGTTTTATCTCTCCGGCCCACTCACACGCTCAGCACACCATAGGCACAAACAACAACAACAACAATAACAACATCCACCCCCCGCGGGACGATGCAGCTGACAACAAGAGCAATAAACGGGCGGAGGATTAGCACGGGCGCTGCCGTCACATGCAAGGCATCCTGGGAATCGGGTTTCTGGGTTAGAATGCTGGCCAGAGATAGTGTGTTCGTGTGTTGTGTGTGTGTGTGTGTGTGTGTTGTGTGTATGTGTGTGTGTGAGTGTGTCTGTGAATCGATGTCCGACTGAGACCTCGGCCAAGCGCTGGAGGGCCGGAGCCAGGACTGGGGCCAGGGCCAGGGCTGGAGCCAGGGCTGCTGGAGACCCCAAAACGGGACCCTCGCCCTCCTCACAGTCAGGCTCACAGCCAGGCGAGCAGAGTGCGCGGGGAACAGAGGGAATCCCCTTGGATCGGCATTCCCTCTCACTCCCACTGACACGCCCCGCCAGTCACCTTGCCGACGTGATGAAAATATAACCAAGACCAAAGCGGCCACCCCGTGCCCGTGCTCCCACCGCCGCCATGATGATGAATCAGGACGTTCGTTCGGCAACGCCAGCAACACAGTCTTGCTCGACGAGGCCCTATTTGCAGTGCAGAAAAGGCTTCGCTTAAGGAGAGGAACGGTGGGAAAACAGCCACGGGCCGACTTACAGCTTCTTATTCGTCTTCACCAGCTTGGCAGCCGTTGGCAGCGGTACGGGGGCGCGCGCTCCCATAGGGCGGCCTTTGTTGCAATTGATGACGCCGAGTTCGTCGTTTGCGACGCTCTGTCTCGCTCGCACTCGTGGCTCGTTCCGCGCAGGTGCGAGAGAGACAGTGTGACTCTCGGAATCAGCTGGGGCAAGCCGGCAAGGCGGCAGGCTTCACGATCAAGATGGTGAGGAAGAGAAAGATGACGGTTCGGGGATTGAATGCAGACGGACGGGCAGGCAGGCGGCCTCTCGCACCCTTACCGCACGCCCCGTGAGTGCGAGAGAGAGGGAGAGAGAGCGGTGCCCGCTTTATTACTGCCAGTCGGCAGCGAGAAATATTCAGTCATCTCGGCCGCGCTGCACTGATGGCCTAATCAGGCCGGCAAATCACTCGCCAGCAGTCTCTCCCTCTCTCTCGCACTCGCGGGCCGTCCCGTGTGGGTGCGAGAGAGACAGGCCACCCCGTCCATTTGCAGACCAGCAACGACACCTCCGTGCCTTCGTGTCGCTCGCCAGCCCATTTGTACACCGGCGGGCTTGTTGTTGTTTCCGCGTACCTCGCACAATGGCCGTGGAATTTTTGTTGTTGTTGAACGAAGCCGGGCATCCGAACGAAGCAGTGTTTCTTCGCGGCGGTGCCACCCCGACGTGCCGGTGGGGTGGTCGGACGGGGTGGGGGGGCTAAAGGAGGTGCCCAGCAATCCCGCCATCAGCTTGCCTTATCTGGTAATGATACGGCTCATGTGGCATAGCCGGGCATTGCATTGCGGAGCGAGAGAGACAGACGCACTGCAGGGCGAGGCGGAGCGGCGCGGCGGGGCAGGTGGGCGCCGCTTGGCCCCGGAGCCCCCCTTGCGTGACGCCTGGCCGTCTGCAGGCCCGCCCCGCCCCACCCCACCCCGATGCGGCAGCACGGCGCGGGGTGCGTGGCGGCGCCGCCACGGCCGCCACTCCCGCCCGTCCAGGGCGTCAAGCAGCACGATGGAGGCGCCGAGGTTGGTTCAATAAACCGCGAGCGCCGTCTGCACTGCGCGTCTGCTACCAGCTGACCGGCCCGCCGGGCCGACTTACGGGCCGCCGAACCTACTCCCCCCCCCCTTCCCCGCCGCCTCGACAGTTGGCAGCGGCCCCGGCCGGCGCCGTGGCTGGGTCCCTTGTCTCGAGGTCCACCTGTGCGTAACCCCTCCCCTCCGCAACCTCCCCCTCCCCTCCCCCGCCTCAGCAGGAGTTCGCTCATCTCCCTTTGTTTCTATATATACACCCCCTCCGCCGGGCTACGCCGGGCTACGCCGGGCAGCCAGCTGGGCCGGCCTCCCCCCCCCCCCACCTCCCTCACGGCGACGTAGCTTGACTGCTTCAGTCAGATGCCGTCTACCGTCCGCGGAGCGTGCGCGTCACGCCGCCAAGGGCCACCAAGGGCCTGACCTGCACGCGCGTGCTGGCCGTGCGGGCCACGCGTCACCCTCGCTCTCTCTCTCTCTCTCTCTCTCTCTCTCTCTCTCTCTCTCTCTCTCTCTCTCTCTCTCTCTCTCCCTCTCTCTCTCTCCTAGGCGTCCCGCAGAGCAGCGAGACAGAGAGAGAAAAGGCGACGAAACGCGCAGTTCGGCGTCGGCCTGGGGGCGGCGGGCGCCCCTCTTTGTGTGGCCAACAGTTTTGTCGCCACCCCCACCCCGGCCAACCTCAATCAGAGAGATTGCGAACACAAGATAATTACTTTTTCTCGTCCGAGCAGTGCGGAACCCCGATATAGTCCGGGGAACTCGCCGCAGTAGTGCTCCTTGCCCACGCTCACACTTCTTGTGACCCAGGCGGGCATGCAGGCGGACAGACAGACAGACAGACAGACAGACAGACAGACAGACAGACAGACAGACAGGCAGACAGACAGACAGACAGACAGACAGACAGACAGACAGACAGACAGACAGACAGACAGACAGACAGACAGACAGACAGACAGACAGACAGGCAGACAGACAGACAGACAGACAGGCGGCCGGGAGACGGGTGGACGGACGTCTCTCCTGGCACGAGAAGACCAAGTTTCATTATTACGCGAGCTTGATGGGCACGGGCCAAAGTCCGAAAAACGATGCGCGCCGTGCTGCGGCGATAGGGGTGCCTGGGTGGGCCTGGCAGGGCAGGCAGGCCGACACACAAGCCTCAGCGTTGCCGCCAAAAAATTCAAGTTAGCACCGAAAAGTCCCGCGCTTTCCCCATAGTTGCACCCTCGCCAGCACCGCCATGGGCACCACACTGGTACCACTCAGAGCACGTCCCAGCCCCAGCCTGCCTCCTCGGCGGCCTCCTTCCGCGAAAGGACACACGAGTCCGGCGACACAAAATCCAGCGACGGCCTGACCTACTACTCCTCTCTGTGAACACTGCCCCGAACCCTTGTCAGTGTGGTAACGTCCTTAGGGACTCCCAGCCCCGTAAAGGGGCTGCCCTTCTAACGCCCTTTTCTTTCTTTATTTCCACTCGCCCTTCCCCCCCCCCCTCTCTCTCTCTTACACACGCACACACACACATCACGTGTCACTGGCGGGGGAGAAATGAGTTTCAGGCGTCTATGAGATTCAGGTGGCCCTGTTACATCAGCACTGCGGCAAATAAGTCTCTGACAGAGAATCGCGAAAAAAAAGATGCGTTCCAAAATTAATTGGCTTCCTCGCCGCCTTATTGTCAAGAGCGGCGATTGCTAATTCCAACTGGCCGCGGGTAAAAACACCGGCCGCTCCGGCGGGACTTGAACCCGCGCCAGCTGCCGTTCCTAGCAGTGCGTCCGATAGCCGGCGCGCGCGAGGCTGGCTGGCTGGCCTCGGACCAGAAAACTTTTTAGTCCGCCTCGCCTTATTATGACTCTCCGAACCGAACTGCCCCGCTGTCCGTTGGATCGTGTTTATTTTTATGAAAGTAATAAATATATCGGGCGGCAGAGCGAGCGAGCGTGCCTTGTTCTGCGATCCGCTCTCTCAATATCGCGATTCGCCATCGAAATGCCGCGTGCTCGAGACTTTTGTGCGAGCGGGGTCGCGAGGCGCGTCTTCGCGGTGGTTACCCCCACCCCCACCCTCCCTGCCGCGGCCCCCCACAACTTTATACACCCCTGGGCGCCCACCACGCCCACCACCACGCCAGCCGTCTCCACTACTGGACGGTTTCGCCCCGCCAACGCCAGCCCGATTCCGCTTGTTCGATTTTGGCTTGTCACTTCAAAGAAAGATCAGCAGACCTGATATGCACCTCGACAACAACAACAGTGGCGTGCGCGTGTCCACTGCCGGCCCACACTCACGTCACTCGCTGGTAAATTCCTTGTTGTTTTTTACTCGCAGTGTATCGACGCATTTCCTTTTCTTTCGTATCAAAGACACAAGCGGCTTTCGGAATGAAGTCATACCCGCCGCTGCTGCCTGCACGTCCCCATCCAGCACACTGGGAAGCCAGCGCGCGAAACACAAGGCCGGGGGACTCCTTCCTCGACACAAGTACTTGTCCCGTGAGCCACGAGAGGGCACACACACTGACACACACACACTGACACACACACACTGACACACACACACGTCGTCGAGGAGGGTGGAGCAGCGGGATTTGCACTCGGCGAAAATGATAAGAGGTGAACGTTGGAGAGGAGGAGAGGGTCTCACACCGAAATAAGCGGCCTCTCGAAAGACATACACGGTGTTCCTGGTGGTCACGTTATTCCCTGCCATGCCTCTCGGAAGCCATACACGGTTTTCCGAGGGGCCCGGGGTCCGGAGCTCCGGATCCGGAGTCTCGGATCCGGACCCCCGGATCCGGACCGACGGATCTGGAACTCCGGATCCGGACCCCCGGACCCCGGGCCCCCGGATCCGAACCCTCGTATCCGGACCCCCGGATCCGGCCCCTTGGATCTGGAACCCCGGATCCGGACCCCCGGATCCGGACCCCCGGATCCGGACCCCCGGACCCCGGGGCCCCGGGTCCGTGGGTCCGGATCCGGGGTTCCAGATCCGAGGGGCCGGATCCGGGGGTCCGGATCCGGGGGTCCGAATCCGGGGTTCCAGATCCGAGGGGCCGGATCCGGGGGTCCGGATCCGAGGGTCCGGATCCGAGGGCCCGGATCCGGGGGTCCGGATCCGGAGATTCAGATCCGGTGGTCCGGACCCGGGGGGTCCGGATCCGAGACTCCGGATCCGGACCCCTTGACCCCGGGCCCCCGGATCCGAACCCTCGGATCCGGACCCCCGGATCCGGCCCCTCGGATCTGGAACCCTGGATCCGGACCCCCGGATCCGGACCCTCGGATCGGGATCCGGTGGCCCGGATCCGGCGGTCCGGATCCGGGTCTCCGGATCCGGGGGTCCGGATCCGAGGGCCCGGATCCGGGGGTCCGGATCCGAGGGCCCGGATCCGGGGTCCGGATCCGGAGGTCCGGGGATCCGGATCTAGGGGTCCGGACCCCCCGGATCCGGACCCCCGGAGCCCGGGCCCCCGGATCCGAACCCTCGGATCCGGACCCCCGGATTCGGCCCTTCGGATCTGGAACCCCGGATCCGGACCCACGGACCCGGGGCCCGGGGTCCAAGGGGCCGGATCCGGGGGTCCGGGGGTCCGTATCCGAGAGTTCGGATCCGGGGTTCCAGATCCGCGGGGCCGGATCCGAGACTCCGGATCCGGGGGTCTGGATCCGAGGGTTCGGATCCGGGGGTCTGGATCCGGGGGGTCCGGACCCCTAGATCCGGATCCGGGAGTCCGGGGGTCCGGATCCGGAGGTCCGGATCCGGGAGTTCGGGGTCCGGATCCGGAGGTCCGGATCCAGGGTTCCAGATCCGAGGGGCCGGATCCGGGGGTCCGGTTGTCCGGATCCGAGGGCTCGGATCCGGGGGGTCCGGATCCGAGGGCCCGGATCCGGGGGTCCGGATCCGGAGGTCCGGGGATCCGGATCTAGGGGTCCGGACGCCCGGATCCGGACCCCCGGATCCGGACCCCCGGATCCGGACCCCCGGATCTGGACCCCCGGATCCAAACCCTCGGATCCGGACCCCCGGATTCGGCCCTTCGGATCTGGAACCCCGGATCCGGACCCACGGACCAACGGACCCGGGGCCCCGGGGTCCGGTGGTCCGGATCCGGGGGTCCGGATCCGAGACTCCGGATCCGGACCCCTTGACCCCGGGCCCCCGGATCCGAACCCTCGGATCCGGACCCCCGGATCCGGAACTCCAGATCCGGACCCCCGGAGCCCGGGCCCCCGGATCCGAACCCTCGGATCCGGACCCCCGGATTCGGCCCTTCGGATCTGGGACCCCGGATCCGGACCCACGGACCCGGGGCCCCGGGGTCCAAGGGGCCGGATCCGGGGGTCCGGGGGTCCGTATCCGAGAGTTCGGATCCGGGGTTCCAGATCCGCGGGGCCGGATCCGAGACTCCGGATCCGGGGGTCTGGATCCGAGGGTTCGGATCCGGGGGTCTGGATCCGGGGTCCGGATCCGGAGGTCCGGATCCGGGAGTCCGGGGGTCCGGATCCGGAGGTCCGGATCCGGGAGTTCGGGGGTCCGGATCCGGAGGTCCGGATCCAGGGTTCCAGATCCGAGGGGCCGGATCCGGGG
The DNA here is from genome assembly GCF_012932325.1 of Thrips palmi. NCBI lineage: Eukaryota > Metazoa > Arthropoda > Insecta > Thysanoptera > Thripidae > Thrips > Thrips palmi. Next base: position 5,705,671 of record NW_023144622.1, read on the forward strand.
GTCCGGTTGTCCGGATCCGAGGGCTCGGATCCGGGGGGTCCGGATCCGAGGGCCCGGATCCGGGGGTCCGGATCCGGAGGTCCGGGGATCCGGATCTAGGGGTCCGGACGCCCGGATCCGGACCCCCGGATCCGGACCCCCGGATCCGGACCCCCGGATCTGGACCCCCGGATCCAAACCCTCGGATCCGGACCCCCGGATTCGGCCCTTCGGATCTGGAACCCCGGATCCGGACCCACGGACCAACGGACCCGGGGCCCCGGGGTCCGGTGGTCCGGATCCGGGGGTCCGGATCCGAGACTCCGGATCCGGACCCCTTGACCCCGGGCCCCCGGATCCGAACCCTCGGATCCGGACCCCCGGATCCGGAACTCCAGATCCGGACCCCCGGAGCCCGGGCCCCCGGATCCGAACCCTCGGATCCGGACCCCCGGATTCGGCCCTTCGGATCTGGGACCCCGGATCCGGACCCACGGACCCGGGGCCCCGGGGTCCAAGGGGCCGGATCCGGGGGTCCGGGGGTCCGTATCCGAGAGTTCGGATCCGGGGTTCCAGATCCGCGGGGCCGGATCCGAGACTCCGGATCCGGGGGTCTGGATCCGAGGGTTCGGATCCGGGGGTCTGGATCCGGGGTCCGGATCCGGAGGTCCGGATCCGGGAGTCCGGGGGTCCGGATCCGGAGGTCCGGATCCGGGAGTCCGGGGGTCCGGATCCGGAGGTCCGGATCCGGGAGTCCGGGGGTCCGGATCCGGAGGTCCGGATCCGGAGGTCCGGATCCGGGGTTCCAGATGCGAGGGGCCGGATCCGGGGGTCCGGATCCGAGGGTTCGGATCCGGGGGCCCGGGGTCAAGGGGTCCGGATCCGGAGTCTCGGATCCGGACCCCCGGACTCCCGGATCCGGACCTCCGGATCAGAGACAGAGCACACATGGTTCAGCAGCAGCGGGTTGCGCGAGAGAGAGAGAGACCCAGTCCCAAAAAACCATGGAGCACATGGGGTCCCATGGATGACTTCCCACGAGACGATGATCTTTCACCATGGAAATTTAGGAAAACACCACGAGCACTCTTACACCACGGCATGGGGCGACAAATAATTCCGTGGTGAAAGAACCACCATGGTGTCTATCGTCATGGTGAAGCATGGCTTCCCCATGGTGGCGCTCGCACCATGGTAACGTGCTCTTGCCCGTGCGTTGAAGTCTCCAGAGATTATTCAGAATCCCTCTGCAACTTGAAAACTACTAGAGATAGAGTGACGGCGACCGCTCCATCGTGTTCAGCATCGAATTTTTACGTGGGTGAAGAGTATAGATGAACGCCTCGTGTCTCTTCGCTTGACTTTGTGACAAGGCACTTGGCACGCCATGTGTACGAGGGATGTCATGGGACCAGTACACCATGCAAACCAGACACCATGGAATTTTCTCATGGTAAAAGGGGCCAAAAATGAGGGGTGTTTTGGACACCATGGGATTTTGCTTCCCATGCAATCCCATGATGTCCCATGCACCATGGGACCCTCCATGGTTTTTTAGGACTGGGGAGAGAGAGAGAGAGAGAGAGAGAGAGAGAGAGAGAGAGAGAGAGAGAGAGAGAGGCAGAGGGTTGAGAGGGGCCCGGATAAATGGGAATGAGGAGCCGCGAGTTGAAACATGCATGTAAAGTGGGCAACTGCTTGCACGCATGCGCTCTGCAAGTGCGCAAAAAAAATCTTTAAAAAAAAGTAGAATGGAAAAGATCAAATATGCAGGGAGAATAAGGCTCGGCCCGTGGACGGTCCGCAGGTGCAAAACGGGTCGCGTCGCGCGAAGAGTGCGCTCTGGGGGTCTCCAGGCGTCATTAAGCTCAGTTCGCGGGTGGTTCTGTCCCTCTCGCGCCCCTGGACGCCCCGTCGGCGAGAGAGAGACGGAGCTCCGACGTCCCACTGACGGCGAGACGGCGGCGGAACTGCACCAGCAACTTTACTTCAGCCCATGCATGTCCCGAAGGAGGTGCTCCAAATTGAGTGCACTTTTGCAGCCGAGGAAAAGTAGTTCCCGGAGCACTTTATCGAGTTTGAAAAGAGCGCGCCACTGTAATGGCCGGAGGACCCCCCCCCCCCCCCTTTCCCCGGTCACTCATCTGAGCAATCGTTACTCGCAGTGGTTTGCCTCTTGCCTCGCGGCGGTGTGTCTAAAGAGGGCAGATTTCCTCGGGGACCAAGATTAACGCTGTGGTTTGGGGGCCGCCCGCCCACCGCAAACGCCGGCGACGCGTTGCCACTGAAAGGGCCGGGCAGCAAGCCGAGTGATATGGAGAGGGCTACGCCTGGACGGACCGGGCAGCACACTGGACCGACCGGCACCGACAGCACGCCAAACAAACAAAGGGATCTCACTTACAGAGCTCACTGAGCCGGCGGGGACGGGCGACTGGCTCGGGACAGCCGCCAGGGCCCGCCCCGACCAGCTCCCGGATTCGGCCTCATGCAGGTTCGGCGCGTGTGTGAGCCGCCCAACCGTGCTGTGGATTTTTCAAGTGAAAAGGAAGGGAGCTGGATTTAAAACAGAAAAACTTGAGAGCCTTTTTTTGGGGGGGTTGGCGTTGTCACTTACACATTATGATCCTTGTTTGAACCCCTCATGTCCGCTCACTCACCTGAAATCAGAATAAGACATCACAAATGAGTCGCCTCTTCCAAAAGCACTTCGCCTTTTGCTTTTCTTTATTTCTTTATTTTTCATTATGTTTCGTCCCAGTACAACGGCTCGTCTCTGCACTGCACAGGAACAGTATCACAGCCGAGTCTCTTTGTCCGTCCCACGCCGCCGGCTCGGCCGGCTCGGCTCCCTGGCGGTTGCTAGGCGACCGACCATCCGTCTTGCGGGCCATTGGATGCTGCTGGTGGTGAAGGAAGGCAGGACAGGCAAGGAAAGAGGACAGCAGGGCGTCCTTGTCGCTCAAACACGGCGAATCTCATAAAGATGGCCCGGGCGGCTGCCTAGCCCGCCTGGCCTGGCCCGCCAGCAGGTGGCGCTAACTCGGCCACTGGATTACCAGGCTCGGCTCGGCACGGCTCGGCTCGGCTCGGCTGCGCTCGGCTCGGCTCGCTCTTTTCTTGTGACTGATAGAGCCGTGCACAGCGCACAGCGCGGGCCCTGAATCGGCAAGCGACCCGGGCGAGCCGAGCCCGGAAGCATTGCGCTCGTTTCGCGGCCGTGCCAGTGTCGCCACACAAGCGGGACGAAATTCCCTTGCCTCGATGTGCCGACCGGGCTGCCAACCTCAGCCAGTCAACGGGCAGATGTTGCTTGGTAGGCTCACTGAGGTTGGCAGCCCTGTCAAGACGAGTACGCCCCGTGGGAACTTTTGCCTCCTTGTGTGGCAGCACTGCACCGCGGGACAACGGAGCCCGACAGCCGCAGAAGCGCAGAGCAGAGGAGCTGAGGAAGCCGATGAAGCAGCTTGACCTATTTCTGCCGGATGGCCCGGCCCGCTTTGTCCGGGAGGCCTTCTCCTCTCGACGCCAACCGCTTGAAATTCACACCGACACCACGACATAAAGGGGGCCCCCCTTAAATCCCGGCGAAATTCTGCCAACTTGGCAGCATCGCTGCTGTGCCGCCCAAACACTGGCAGGAAGGGCTCCGCTTTCGCGAGGCGTCCGCACTGCCGGCCCTGCCTCGGCCCTGCCGCTCCTCGGGGGGCAATACAGACTCACCGAGTGCCCGTGCGTCTATCATGACCTCCGCGAGGACACATATCGAGCCCCCCTCCCCTCCCCGGCGAGCTTTTACGCGCGCTCCGCACGCGGACAGAATTTTAAGTCGCGCTCCGGTGTACGGCGAACCGGCCGCTGCATTTTCTGCCGTTTCCTCGTCTTTTTCTTTTACTACTCTCTCTCTCTCTCTCTCTCTCTCTCTCTCTCTCTCTCTCTCTCTCTCTCTCTCTCTCTCTCTCTGCCCCCGCGCCGCGCGTCGCCTGGTTTCCCTCCTCGAGTTTCCTTCCCTCGTGCCTCGCGCAATTATTGCGTTGGTTGCGGACTCTTCCGCCAGACGGAGACAACAACAACAACACACAGTCCGGAAAACGCGGCAACTTTAAGGCGGCAGGCAGGGCGCCTGGCGGGTAGGCAACCCGGTTGCACCACTGCGTTGCGGTGCTGCCTATCGTCGAGTCCACAGGCGCTCCCTCCCCTCCCCCCTCCACCTCCCCTCACGCGGCCTTGCGTCGGCCAATCAGGGCGCAGCGTTGCGCCGACCGGGAGGCCACAATGTCCGCACTAAGACGGCTTGTCTTTCCGGCACACAGCCCCGGGCCTTCCTTTCCCCTCCCCTCCCCTCCCCTCCCCTCCCCTCCCCTCCCTCCCCGCCATCGACTGGGTTGAGCCTCGTGACCGCGCGCCCTCCGCGCTCGGACCAACTTTGATGCGACTTGATGACGCCATGCTCCGCCTCGGCCGGGAGGCGCGCAGATTTTCTCCGGGGTGGCGGTCATCCGCGGGAGTGCGGTTGGGACACGGCGACGAGGAGGAGGAGAGGAGGGGGTTGATGACGAGGGCGAAGAGCACACACATCGAGTTAGCGGGCGACGACGGCGGCCTTGCTGCAGGCGGTGCCGGCGTCCCACAGGGTGAGCGAACAGAACACCCCCCGCGCGGGGCGGGGTGGGGTGGGGCGGGGGAACTGGGTAGCAGCAAGCAAGGCCAAAGCGAGGCGACGCCGAAGGTCACCGAGGTCCCCGAGTTCCAGCACAACCACCGCCACCCTGCCGCCGACAGGACTCAAAGTCACGAGCGTGCCGACCTGCTTTCTGCAGCGACTGATTCGTTTTTCGTCGCTCCGTCTCTCTCCCACTCACAGCGCGTCACGTAAAGAAAGGCGCGAGAGTGACAGTGCGACAAAATCGGTCTTCTGGTTATCGGTCCATAATGATGCCCTTGAATCAAAAATAAAAGCGAACAGGGGAAGTAATTGAAAAGCGGATTGCGGCGCGGCATGTGGGGCGATGTGGGGGCCGCTCGGTACATAGACACAGGGGCGGATTGCCGTCGCGAACATCCTCTCTCTCGCAGATGGCTGCGTCCGGCCCGCTCATCCCCAGAAGCCCATCTTCCCCGCGTCCTCGGCAAATGTGTGTCAAATCACCTCCGGCCGGATATCGCGCGCTCAAGGGCTGGGGGCCGAAACGGCGCACCCGGCCGCCGCGGAGCCGGCCCGGGGACTCGGACAGGGCGGGGCGGGGCGGGGCGGGGCGGGGCGGGGCGGGGCGCCCAATCTGCCGTATGGGTAAGCCCCCGGCGCTGCGTCGCGCTGCGTCTCTAGCAGAACAGAATGGGAAGACTGCCTCCACTCCAGACGCGGACTGGAGTGCTTGCAGTGTGGCAGCGCGTCCGGCCACTACGACGCGACTCGGAAGAAGCTTGGACAACGATTGATCGGCCACGAATAATTGATGCAGTCAGCGAGACCGTGACATTGGAGCCGCCGCTTGCTTCTCGTGCACCACACCGGAAAAAAATACCAACAATTCAATTAAATCACGCAGGAAAAACAAACTTTGAGGCAACAACTACGTAATGAGTGGTGCCGAGACGGTCGCCTGGCTAGACTCGGCTAGACTCGCCCTGACTCGCCACCCCAGTAATCCGGTTCGCCCTTCGCCCGGCCACGCCGCCCTCCACCGTAAATCTTTCACGAACTGATTTCAGCGGGACGGCCGCGCGTCGCCGCTACTTTTGCTGGAAAAGCTGTAAAAGCTGTTGCAAACTGGGCGAGCCTGCGACGCGCCGCCTGGCGCCGCCCCGCCGGTCGGCCGGCAGGGCCAGTCCCAGCAGTCCTACTGCGTCAGGCCGGGCGGGGCAGGGCAGAGCAGACAGGCCAGGCAGCGCCGCACAGCTTTCTCAAAGAGATTATTTATGAACCGCAAAATGGTGGAGATGGGCCCGGGCAAGCCCAGGCATGCCCCGGCCGGCCTGTGGAGCGTCAGCGCCACGCAGAAAAGTGCGCGCCGAGGCGCACCGCGCAGCCACACTGCAAACGGCCCGTTAAAAGGAGTCGCTCACCGCAGGCGGGGCGGGGCGGGGCGGGCGGGGCGGGGCGGGGCGGGGCGGGGCGGGCGGGGCGGGGCGGGGCGGGGCGGGGCGGGGCGGGGCGGGGGGCACAAAGCGGGCTTTCTTTCCGATCTAGACACACAGCCGCACGCCGCAAGAAAGGAAGAGAATTAAAACCGGCGGCCGGGCCGGGCGGGGCCCGCCGCAATGCAGTTCATTTTGCCGCGCCGCCGTCTACACTCTAGACGCGACCGAAATACCTCTGGCTACCGTCGGCCTGCCACCGCGCGCGCCCGGCCGGGCGGCGGCAGCGTCCTCGCGGCCAGGGCGGCGCCGCGTCGTCGCTCCGTCTCCCTCGCACCCCTGCGCGACGCCCCCGCGAGTGCGAGGGAGACGGACGGGTTCGGAATCAGACAAGGAGCGTCAAGCAATTAACCCGCGTCGCCGCCACGCCCTTGAGGACGGCGACGACGACGCGCGGGAACGCCAAACGCGGATGTCCCGACCGGCGGGCCGCGCGGCCGCAGCGCACGGCGCCTCCACGGACAAACAGACGGACACACAGACAGACAGACAGACAGACAGACAGACAGACAGACAGACAGACAGACGTTGCGATGCGGTTTCCATAGTCGTCGATCCTTTGGCCCTGTGCTGCTGGAAGGGGTAATTGCAGGCCCGGCCTGTAACTGGCACTGCAACCACACACACACACACACACACACACACGACAGAAGTACTTGCCACAATTACCCCGCGCCGCGATTGCGCTCCGCCACATCGCTCAAGTCCTATTTTCGTTTGTAGACAAGTCGATTGCACTCCGCCGCCGCGACTTTGACATTCCCGTTCCGCCGATACGATAGAGCCCAGCGAAGCGGTGTAGTACTACGATGGAGTCGGCGGAGTTTTACTCTGCGTCTTCTCTCTCTCTCTCTCTCTCTCTCTCTCTCTCTCTCTCTCGCACTCAAACGGCGTCCCGCGTTCGGGTGCGACGGAGACAGCGCGCCGCCGCTCCGGGACGGCTGCGCGTGCTTCAAAAAGTGCACCGCCAAAAAAGAGGCGTCATGGAACTTAAACAAGAAAAGTTGTGTGCGGTGGATGCGGTACGGCACACTGCGGCGCGGCGGCGTGACGCGTTTTTGGAGGCTGGGCGTAATGCCGCAACTCATGTGGTTTACTCTGTGAATGTGTGTGTGTGCCTGTGTGTGTGTCAGTGAGTGTCTGTGTGTGAGTGTCAGTGTCAGTGCGGTCCTCTGATGTAAGTGACCCCCAACCCGGAAAGGACCTCCCATCCCAAACAACAGGACGCGCAAACCGCAGCCAGCAAAGCGGAGTTTTCCGCGCGGCGCGGGCCGACCTGCCGCCGGGAAATCAAATCCTCCGGAAAAGTGCCTTCGCCGTAAAGCCAATTAGTCTTATCCGATTCCCGCGGTCCTTACCACATCGCCCGCTTCGATCTGTAATTATTAATTTGGCCGACCTCGTCAACCAATTACCGATGACGCAATTATAGCCCGTCGCGACTTGGGCGGCGATTCGAGGAAGTGGAAACGGGCAAACAGGCGAAAATGAAAGTGCGGCGTAAAAAAAAAGGGGAGCGGATAAAAAAATAATGGAAATGATAAAAAAAGTGCATTTCGCCTGCATGCGGCGGCAGCGCCGGGCTCATCGCGATACGGAGCGCCGCAGCCCCGCGCGCAGCCCTTCGTAACGAGACTCATATAAAAGTTTGGGGCTGGCTTCGCTGGTTCGGCCCCAGAGGACGGTAGGCCGGCAAAAGTAAATATTTTATGGCCGCTCAGCTGCCCCTCAGGTACTCATCGTGTGCATGAAGCCACGCCAGCCAGGCCTCGCACAGACGGCGAAAACTCTCCTCTGTTTTGAGCGCCAGAGTCGCTAAATGAGACTTGAACCGAACGTGTGACCCCACCAATGGATTGCTCTCCGAACGAGGAATCCACTGGTGGGGTCACACGTTCGGTTCGAGTCCCATTCAGCGACTCTGGAGCTCAAAACGCGTGTAGAGTTTCCGCCGCCTCTGCCGGTCGTCTGGCCCACTGTGCGTCCGTCTGGCCGGCTAGCCGGGCCGCCGGGCCAACGATAAATAAATATATCGATGCGGGGATGGGCCGAGTGGCTGCGTGTCTTATTGAGTCCGCGGCGGCCAGAAAAAAAAGAAGAAAAAAGGAAAAAGAGGCTCCTAAAGGGGCGCCGTTTTATGTGTCATTCGGGCGGGCGAGTGACGGCCGGACGGCCGCGCAGGCCGTGCAGGCCGTGCAGGCCCCGCGGGGGGCACACTTTTATATTCCCAGAGTCGTGGCATCGGCTTTCTTCCGGAGGAAACTACAGCCAGGGATGCACCAGGATGAAATTGGAGGAATATCTGGTTATTTTAACTTCTTGTTTTTGCGCCGTTTAATTTTTCGTTTTTTAACTTTTTTAAAAAGAAATTAAGTAGATTCGTATGCAGTCTGTCCAGGATCCGCTGTCCCCCGGGGAAGACTCTAACCCAGCGTTTCTCAACCTTTTTCGGTTCGCGACCCCAAATTTGTAGCGAAAAATTTCCGCGACCCCCAGGAAAAATTTTGCGACCCCGCCCGACCCCTCCTTTAGCATGCCTTTGATACGAAGTGCGATAATCCACCTTAGTTTGGAAGCAGTATTGCAGCGAAAATGATCAAAACGGTCACAAATGTCTTTGAAAAATCGTGTTTTGGGCCGACTTTAAGCAGCCACTGCTTCCAATCCGAGGCGGTATTTCGTCCTCCCTCAACGGGCAATTGGTCTTTGAGCCTTCCTTTAGCATGCCTTTGTTACGGAGTGCGATTATCTGCCTTAGTTTGGGAGCAGTATTGCCGCAAAGTTGATCAATACACGATTTTTCAGACATTTGTGACCGTTTTGATCAACTTTGCGGCAATACTGCTCCCAAACCAAGGCAGATAATCGCACTCCGTAACAAAGGCATGCTAAAGGAAGGTCCAAAGACCAATTTCCCGTTGAGGGAGGATGAAATCCCGCCTTGGATCAGACGCAGTGGATGCTTAAAGTCAGCCCAAAACACGATTTTTCACACACAATTGTGACCGTTTTGATCTACTTTGCGGCCTTACTGCTCCCAAATTAAGGGAGATAATCGCACTCCGTAACAAAGGCATGCTAAAGAAAGGTCTAAAGACCAATTGCCCGTTGAGGGAGGACGAAATACCGCCTCGAATCAGACGTAGTGGATGCGTAAAGTCGGCCCAAAACACGATTTTTCAAAGACATTTGTGACCGTTTTGATCAACTTAAAAGTTGTTCCCGCCAGTGCTCGGCGTGTGGGCCAGCTGGGAAACCGCCGCCACCCCAAGCGACCCCAGTTACCTCGCCGCGACCCCTCGAAATTTTTTCGCGACCCCATTTGGGGTCGCGACCCCAAGGTTGAGAACCTCTGCTCTAACCAGTCGAGCGAAAATGCGACTCTGCCCTTACAGTGGCCGACGTCGAGCCCAGGGCGTCGGCTGCGAAGTATGTCCAGCCCGGCGCGGGCGGCTTGTTTTGACAGGTTAACGGTGGCGCAGCATTGCGCGTCGCCGTCTCAAAGGGCGCGCGTCACCGCCAGACGACTTGACCTCCGCCCGCTGTACAACAACAGATGTAAATCACCCCGCCGCGGGCAGTGGATCACGCCGATCACCGCGCCGGCCAACGCAAATCGAGCGACAAGGATGGACGCACCCGAAGCGCCGCCACATCTCTCTCGCACTCACGGCGCGGTGGACCTCCCGTGGGAGTGCGAGAGAGACAGACGACAACAAGGACGACTCTTCGGAATGACAGAAGCCAGGCCGTTTCCCCTCCCGAAGGGCCGCTCATTCCAGTGTATCGACAAAAATGGACTTCCCTCTTGGGGACAATAGAAGCGGAACAGACAAAAACTCCACTACCAATCGCTTGTGCTGCCCGCGGCGGTGGTGATGGTGCTGTGTCTGGCCGCCAATTTTGAAAACTCCGCACTCCAAAGTGGGCTAGGAGACCAGTGGTGGTGGCTTCAACGCGGTTTGAGCTCACTTAATAGGGCTCGAATCAAGCGTATGACCCCACCAATGGATTGCCAAGGGGTAACCAACTATAGATTTTCATGTACACTGATTATATTTAGAGTATGATTACATGTGATTTCTTTTGATTATTTTAGTATTTATCACTGATTATAGGAGGTTATTATGTTGATTATTGGGAAATATTGGGGATTATTTGAGCGGCGACCTCAGAAAGCTGTTAAAGTGTCGGAAATTCAGGGTGACTTTGGGCAGCCACTGCGTCAAATTTAGTTGCGGTCATGGGCCTTCCTCGACGCCTTACTATTCTGAAGGCTCTACTCTTTCATGTCCCGCCTCGGGAAGGCTTTGACCGCTGATAGTTTGGGAGCAGTGGTCTCGCAAAAATGGTCAAAATGTGAATGAATTTCAGAAAATCACCGTTTTTGCTTACTTTGAGCGGTCACTGCGTCCAATTTAGTTGCGGTCAAAGGCCTCCCTCGACGCCTTACTATTCTAAAGACCCTACTCTTTCATGCCCCGCCTCGGGAAGGCTTTGACCGCTGATAGTTTGGGAGCAGTGGTCTCGCAAAAATGGTCAAAATGTGAATGAATTTCAGAAAATCACCGTTTTTGCTGACTTTGAGCGGTCACTGCGTCCAATTTAGTTGCGGTCAAAGGCCTCCCTCGACGCCTTACTATTCTAAAGACCCTACTCTTTCATGCCCCGCCTCGGGAAGGCTTTGACCGCTGATAGTTTGGGAGCAGTGGTCTCGCAAAAATGGTCAAAATGTGAATGAATTTCAGAAAATCACCGTTTTTGCTGACTTTGAGCGGTCACTGCGTCCAATTTAGTTGCGGTCAAAGGCCTCCCTCGACGCCTTACTATTCTGAAGGCCCTACTCTTTCATGCCCCGCCTCGGGAAGGCTTTGACCGCTGATAGTTTGGGAGCAGTGGTCTCGCAAAAATGGTCAAAATGTGAATGAATTTCAGAAAATCACCGTTTTTGCTGACTTTGAGCGGTCACTGCGTCCAATTTAGTTGCGGTCAAAGGCCTCCCTCGACGCCTTACTATTCTGAAGGCCCTACTCTTTCATGCCCCGCCTCGGGAAGGCTTTGACCGCTGATAGTTTGGGAGCAGTGGTCTCGCAAAAATGGTCAAAATGTGAATGAATTTCAGAAAATCACCGTTTTTGCTGACTTTGAGCGGTCACTGCGTCCAATTTAGTTGCGGTCAAAGGCCTCCCTCGACGCCTTACTATTCTGAAGGCCCTACTCTTTCATGCCCCGCCTCGGGAAGGCTTTGACCGCTGATAGTTTGGGAGCAGTGGTCTCGCAAAAATGGTTAAAAGTGATTGAATCCCCGAAAGTATGATTGTCATTTCATTGGATGATGTTGATTATTTCACTGATTACCAACTAGACGTGCAATGATTATCTTGAGTTGGGTACCCCTTGTGGATTGCTCTCCGAACGAGCAGTCCATTGGTGGGGTCACACGTTCGATTCGCGTTCGATTTAGCGACCCCGGAGCTCAAAACGGGGTCTGGAATTTCGTCCGCCCACTTCTGGCCCACTGTGCACTCGTTCGCCCGCCGGGCAAAGGTAAGTCGAGGTAAGCGAGAGGCCGGCCGGTCTTAATGGAGGGAGGCATTTGGGGGCGGAAAGGAAAGGGGTTTCGCGGAGGGGAGCGGGACCGCGCCGCCGCGCCGCCAGGCCGCCGAACTTGCCGCGCGGCGGAATATTATTCAGCGAAACGGAACAATAATTGAATGCAAACGACTGTCGGTTTGGAAAGACGCAAACTAAGACGGCTCCGACTCCGGGCGAGCGGAGCGGCCTCCACGCGATCAACGCGGCGGCGTACGCGGCGGCAGCGAGAAAGGGGGAGGGGGAGGGGGAGGGAGGCGGGAGTGATGAAGGGCAAAAGAGGACTTTCGCTAATGAGGGCAAAGTATGTACCAAGTGCGTTTAAAAGCCTTAGAACGCCTCCCTTCCCCGACATATCATGTTGTGCCCTTCTCCTTAATCACTCAAAAGACCGTCCAAATTGTGATTTCGTTTTCACATTTTTTTTGTGCAACATACACGCAAACACATACATACATACCCTAGCAAAATATTTTTCTAAAAAAATAATAACTTAACAAGAGTTAAATTTCTTGCCTATCAATCATTTTGTGCGCGTGTGTGTGTGTGTAAGTGTGTGTGTGTGTGTGTGTGTTGATTTATACACTGTAAATTTTATTTTCCAGCCTGGCTGCAGCGCGCGCATCCTATGACAGCGGGCCGCCTATATGCAGAGCGCGGCGAGCGCCCCGCGTCTCCGAAACGACTTCGTAAACGGCGCGTGTGTGTGTGAGTGTGTGTGTGTGCGCGTGTGCGAGTGTGCATTTTTGCGGCCACTTTCGCCCGCTCCATATGTGGCGCTGGAGCTGGAAGGTCGCGGCGCCGAGTCGCAGCACCGCGGCCTGGAGACGGGAGAGGCAGAGCGGAGGCGGCCTCGACGCGCGTTCAGTGCACTTCTCCCCTCCACGCCACTGCAAGTGCAGTGCAGTGCCTGCAGCAGCCAGGCGGGGCATACCTGCGCATGCAACAGTTGCCGCGAGCAGGCCGCCGAGGCAGCAGCACTGAGAGTCGTTTTCGCCGCTCTGTCTCGCTCACACCTACACGGGACGCCCCATGAGTGCGAGAGAGACAGAGCGACGAAATCGGCCTGCAGGACGCGCAGGACGTCGACGCGCCGAAACCGTTTTCGCAATGATGTATCAGAACGTTAAACGGCGTGAGAACACGCCGAAGAAAAATAAAAACCCGGGGGGCATCCCCCGCCGGGGCGAGATGGGATGGGCGCCAAGGCGGGGGGGGGGGGGGGGGGTCGTCCGGCGGCACGTTTTGTTCTGAATAAATGAGCAGAAACCGCATGAAGAAGTGGGGGATCGGAGTGGCGGGCAAGGATGTATGCCAGCGAAGAGGAGAGGGGGGGGGGGGAGCAGCCTCAGCGGGAAAAGAGGAATTCTTGCTCCTTGGTGCGGGGCGGGGGTGCTGCTAGGGTCCCGTCCTTTGGGAACCACTGTAGAGGGGTCGGCTGTTAGCTTCCACTAAAATACGCTTTTGAATACTTGAAGTGGTCAGCGGAAGCCGCTACACTATTGATTTGACCGAGTTGGCACAGTTTTAAGCAAGGTATAATTTAGATTATACTTTTTAACCTTTTTTTTTCGAGGTACTCTCTTAAAAGTGCCCCCTGGCTTTTCTCGGCTTTTCTACCAGAACGTCGCTTCCGCACGGTCCCTGGCGGCCCCTCCCCGGTACTTAGCCTCACAATAATATTGTTATTGGCCGCGTTGCGTCACAGGTCGCCAGCCTCTCGAGAGTCTCGAAGCGAGCTCTCGAAGCGAGCTCTCGAGCGTCCCGCGATGTGGCGATGTCACAATGGCGCATCCACCTCGTCTTTTTTTCCCGCCCGCGGCGCTCCGGAGCCGTCGCACGCTTCGCCCTCTAATTTCATTCCGCGTCCGTCTCTCTCGCACTAACCAGCGTCGCGCCGGTGCGAGAGAGACGGAGCTAAATTGCCGTCGAGGTGTATTCGCGTCTGCTCGGATTTACCGGCGTGGAGGGACCGAAGGCAGCCCGCCCCCGCAGCACCAAGCCACAACCTGTCGGGTAAATATTGACTGAGGGGGATCTGACAAATGCAAAGCTCTTTGTAGCCAGCGCGTCTATAGAGCTCTGCCCGGCTGGCTGGGGCAGCCTGGGGCAGTCAGGGCCCCCGAGGGGCAACGGGTGCAGCGGGACTGCAAGCCCTTCTGCTCTGGGTAGGCCGGCCTATGCTTCCGACTTCCAGAAACGATCCAACCTGCCGTAACTCTGGCAGAGGTCACGGTGCAGGTGGCCACAGTCTCTCTCGCAACCCCACGGAGCACCCTACGAGTGCGAGAGAGACAGAGGGTGAGCCTCACAGGAACACACGCTGCGCTGCGGCCGAACCGAATAACGATATCGGAAGGGCTGCTGCACTGTGTGGCTTTACAAGGCGGTGCCGCAGAGTATTATTGGCATCCGCTGGCAATGCCTGGCATCCGTCTTGTCTTGTACAGCACCGCAAACGAGCACGCCCAGCCGCAGTGCTGCCACGCGGGCAGCCAAAAACTCCCGCGCACCGACAGGGTTACCAAGGGGTCCAGAGTCGCTGAATGGGGTTCGAATCGACCGTGTGACCCCACCAATGGATTGCTCTCCGAACGAGGAATCCATTGGTGGGGTCACACGTTCGATTCGAACCCCATTTAGCGACTCTGGAGCTCAAAACGCGTCTGGAGTTTCGGCCGGCGGCGCCCACTGCGCGACGCGTCGCGTCCCCGCCCTCCGATGCCGCCGAGCCGCGCCGTGCCTTCGTCCGCCATTGTCTGGCATTGTCCGGCCGGCGTCATCATTTCGCCCATCAATTAACGGCCGGATGAATCGCGCGGCAAATAGAAACAATGTGGTGGCCGTTCCGCGCGCAGCAAGGCCGCGGCACTGCGAAAAAAACAACAACAACAAACGGAAAAGTGGGTCCTTTTAGGGGGTGAATAAATTGATGTATACGGAATTAAAATGGCTCCCGGTAACTATGCTGAGGCGATATAGCTGGTACAAGCTCGCCTGAACTTTTCTCCGGAAATCTCCAGATCACCTAGCAACCTAGTTCGAGTATAACTTTTTTTTTTCTCCTTTCGGTGAAAGCTCAGCTTGGTGCCAGCTCTCCTCTTCCAGAGCACCTTCCACTACTACTGCACCAGTTCAATCTTTTGCCGTCACCATAGTGGTGTGCCAGGAATGCTATAAAACCTTTTGTACATGCATTATTGTATCAATGTCTCACCGACACTGCGGAACAGAGCGCCACCTGTTGCCGGTAGGCTGTACCACTCACTCACACACACACTCACACACACACACACACATCGGTAATTCGGAGCGTTGGCAGCATCCGAATTAAGGCGTCTGGAGGCCTGGAACCCTCTCTGCGGCGCGCGCAAGAGGGAGAGAGGGAGGGAGGGAAAGAGAGAGAGAGGGGCGACATAAACTTCCGACCCGGAACGTGGGTGACTTCCGGAAGTTGAGTTGAGCTGGAAGGCTGCTGTGAGGCTGGAAGGGGTCGCACGAAGGGGTGTGCCCTTTTCACCAGGACGCCGCGACACAAACGACTAGACCACTTCATCTTCCTTTTTTGACACTTTTTTTTTTCATTTTTTTCCCGCCCCCTACACGTGCTTCAGCCAATCCCTGCTGCGCGACGACCGGAGCGACGTAAAACGAGAGGGATTTTTTTCAGCTTTTCTTTTTTTTTGCGGTGATGCGGCACGCGTCGCTTCGCGACTCTCCGCGACTCTCGCCGCGGCCGCACGGTATTGAGAGTCGAGCGAGAGCCGCCGGAATGCGCGGGTTCGATTCCCGGCAACCTCCTTTTTTTCTTTCAATTTTTTTTAAATGAAGTTTTTCATAATCGGGCCACGCCGAGAGTTCAGAGAGTCCAGTTCACTGCAAATGTCAGTGGCGTCGACTGCCGACTTTTTCATGCAACCGCTTGGAACTGAGAGTGCCTGTCCCCGCGGCCGCGGTCGAATGTTGCCGCCAGCACCGCGACTGGCCGCGCCGTCACGTCGCCGTGTCCGGGAAGTGTCCGCGGCGTGTCCGGACGGACACTGCATCAAAGGGCGACCCGCGGCTCCTCCCAGCGGTCGCTCTGTCTCTCTCGCACTCGAGGGAAGGCCCGTCGCGGTGGGAGAGAGACAGCGCGATGAAGGACCGTTTGGAATCAGCCTGCAGGACCACGACAGGCACATTGTCACCTACAGTGACGCTCCACACTCGACGTCAAAACTAGTACACGCGGAAACTCCGAAAAAAAAAACTTGGAAAAAAGTGGAATCTCGCGCGGTTTCTGCGTACATCGACGCGGAAAAGAGGCCAACAGCGATATGCTTTTCGCATTTTCTTTCATTTCTTTTCCTTTTTTGGCAAGTCCCTCTTTGGGACAGGCGGCGAGATGGCCCACGATGTCGCCCGGTGGGGACCGCCCCGCACCGCCCCGGCCCTAAAACAAACTGATGGAGCCTGCGAGGAGCGGGGGCCGCTCTTCAGGAGGCCTCGCAAAAATATATATTCATAAATACGGACCCCACCCGTTTTCGAAAAGCACGAAATAATGAAACAATTAAAATTTCGCATTTTCAGCCACAGACACGCTTTTTCCTGTGCCCTTTTTCCTGTCTCATTATCATCCCTGCCCGGCAGGGTTAAAAAAAAGGAGAACGAAACACAATTTGGAGTTCCCGGGGCTCGAGCGCGAAGTTTTGTTCATCTTCACCGGGAAATGGGAGCCAACTGTTGGAGTTGGCACGCGCGCCGCACCGCCTCACGCACGGGGCAAAA
Organism: Thrips palmi; assembly: GCF_012932325.1. Classification (NCBI taxonomy): domain Eukaryota; kingdom Metazoa; phylum Arthropoda; class Insecta; order Thysanoptera; family Thripidae; genus Thrips; species Thrips palmi. The sequence goes on from NW_023144622.1 coordinate 5,722,150, forward strand.
AACCACACACACACACACACGGGCCGTGGATTCGCTGGAAACTTTATAGGATTTCAAACTTTGCCGCCACGGCCATCATGCACCGCGTTGTCGTGCCGGGCCGCCTTGGCGGACTCCGAGAGGCGTCTGTCTCTCTCGCACTGCAGGGCGTCCCGGTCGGGTGCGAGAGAGACAGAGCGACAGTAAGTCCGCAGGACGGGCCGATACGGCACGCGTTCCAAATTACGCGCCAGCAGGAAAGGGATCGAAAATGGAGAAACGAGAGGGCGAGAGGAGAGAGAGGAGAGAGAGAGAGAGAGAGAGAGAGAGAGAGAGAGAGAGAGAGAGAGAAGACGAAACAAATACTAAATCCAAATGTAATTTCTTTTCCCACGCGGTGCTCCTATCTGCAGGCCGGCCTTGATTTCCGGGAAAGCGCGCGCGGGGGAAATGCGGGGAAAAGCGGGGGAAAGGGGGGGGGCAAAAGGAGGGGGTGAAAAACAGGGAATAAGACTCAACACGGCGGTGAAGGATGGCGGAATGGCAGGGCGTTGCCGTTGGCGATGATGAGGCTGCCGAGGAGCGGGCAGCGGCATTACGGACGCGGACGCCAGCTGGCCATCCGTCCGCACGCACACGCACACACACACAGAGACTCGAGCGCAGGGCCAAGGGGAAGGCAACCCGCGCGCGCTTTTCGGAGGCGGCGGCGGCGAAATATTACAGAAAATAAAAGGGCGAAAACGAAAATTCGCGCGCGCGGCGCGCGGCACATCGTCGTCGTCGGCAGGGAGATGGATGGCAAGTGCAATCGTGTGGGGAAAAGGGGGGGGGGGGGCCTCGCGGTGAGCACTTCGCTTCCGCGAGGAGCGCGTGCAAAGCGACGCCGTCTTGTCGGAGACAGACACACCGACAGAGAGACGTGCAAGCAGACACGGAAGGGCGGACGGACGGACGGACAGACAGACAGACAGACAGACAGACAGACAGACAGACAGACAGACAGACAGACAGAAGAGAGAAGAACGGGTGGAAATAGAGGCGTTTTCCGCGCGCTCTCCCCGCCCCGCGACAGCAGAACTGGACTGGGCGGTCACGCGCGTCTCGCGCCCCGCGCGCACGCCGACGGCGCGGCACGGCGCGGCACGGCGCGGCACGGCGCGGCTCGCGAGAACAGGTGGATCCGGTAGATCTCTGGCGGTGTGCTGCCGCGCTGCCGCTCGCTGCGACGCCCTGCTTCGTCTCCCCGGCGATGCGGGCGTCGACGCGTCGCCTTCGATAGCACCGCCTGGCCTAATTACGTGAACGAAGGCGAAGGCAGTGCACCGGCAGCACCGGCAACCACCCCCACCCCTTCCCTCCCAGTCAATGAATTTCGCTTAGCGCGGCCGGGCGGCTTGCCGTGCTAGCACGCCAGGGCGGCCACCCCAAGCAGCGTGACGTGGAACGAAAAAAAAAGCGGACTGCGCCGGTATTCGAACCCGGGCCCCGCGACGCGAATGCGAAATGAAGCGATTATTTGGGCGAAAAAAGGAAGGACACGGCTGGTCCCTTCTGCTGCCATTCTCCGGTTTACAATCAAGCGGCTCAATCTGCTCGTCGCGTTGCAGGGGCGGCAGGGGGAAGGGGAGGGGGGAGATAGGCCCCTCGCCGTCTAGGATATCAATACGGAGACGAAATCCAATCCCTCCAGGCCTCCAGGTTGCATGGACGGACGGGGTGAGGCTGCAAGGGGTAGGGCAGGACGAAAAAAAACAAAACAGAAAAAAACTAAAAAGGGGAGGCACAGCAGGGGGTGATCGTTAACGGTGACGGTCTGCTGCTCCAAGGCGCTCGCCTCGGCTTCTGCGAGTCCCCGAGTCCGAGCCCCGCGAGCACCCCGACGAGAGCGTGGCCGTGTAGGCATGCCGGCGGGGCGTCAGCGGGGTTGAGCGTCGCTCTGTCTCGCTCTGTCTGCCCCCGGGGGAGCGAGAGAGACGACGCAACGACGCGGGCGGGAGGTGGAAAAAAGGAGGCAATCATCCCCAAAAAGCTGTCGCGCCGCGGACACGGCGGCCCCTTTTAGACTCACGTCAATTTCACGGCGGCTAATTACTAAATCGAATGACCGGCGGACGGACAGTCAGACAGACAGACCGACAGACCAGGAGGAAGTCATTTCCCCGCGACCGGAACAAGGCGACGAGGAGGAAGGAGGAAGGCGACGGCGCGGAAAAATCATTTTCCTTCTCGGACAATGAATGCCGCCTGGCTGCTTGGCTGCCCCGGCCGCCCCGCGCGGACTCGGCAACGCGGCGAGCGAGCGCGGCGAACGCCCCGGGCTATTATTCCGGGTGCGCAACCCGTGTTTTAATTTACTGCCCCTATCGTCTTCAACCCCCTCCCTCCACCCGCGCGCCTCCTCGGCCCGCCCCCGTTCATCACGTTTGACGGATGAATTGAGCCATTTTTAATGTGAGAAACACACAATGGGCAGCCGGCTCGCGGCCTCCGCGCCCCGGGGCCGCACATAAACCAGGGCCTTCCCCTCGCGCGCGCCGGAGTGTTCCGGTGAGGACGGCGTCGACGGCGGGGCGGCCACCGAGGACAGCGTCGTGGACGGCGGGGCGGGCACCGAGGACGGCGTCGTGGACGTCGAGACTTATTGGTCCGATCTCGCGAGGCGACACATCACAGCGGGCCTGGTATACATTGAGGAATGGCGGCGTGGCGGCACGGCGGGGCAGAAAGGGGGATACAATTGGATTCCTTGGCGGCAGGGCGCGGCACGGCGCGGCGAGAGAGGGCGTAGACACGGCGGAGCCTTGGCGGCGCCTTGCCAAACTTTTTCGAGCTGGCTTTATCGCCGCTGCGGTCCTCCCCCTGCTCGTCCACCCCGCGGGCTGCGCCGGGCCGTGCCGGGGGCGGCTGACTGACGGACACGGCGAGACGCGCGGGACAAACCGACAAAACGACAAAAAGGGGCCAAACACAGACAGACAGAGATGTGCCGCGGAGGAGGATCTGCCAATGAAAGGGGAAAATGATTCCCCGACGGCGAGGGCTTTCGCTTCGGCTTCCGCCCTTCGCGGCGTTCGGCTTTCCGGGCCGCTCGGTCGATGCCAGATCAGCTGAGCGCCGGAGTGAGCGGAGTGAGCGGCACGCCCGGCACGCCAGACCTCGCCGAGGAGGCCAAAGTGTTGGAGTCCAAGGGGCGCGGCGGCGCGGCGGCACGGCGGTCAGCCCCAGCGGGACCAGTGGCGCGCCACGGCGGGGCCCGACGGGCTTGGCTTTTCGGCCCCGGCGGAGGGGTGGCCACTTTACTGTACAGTGTGCACACCGCGCAGTGGGTTGCTGCCGTGTCGCTAAAACACTAGCCGCTGCCCTGCAGGGCATGCCGCCCCGGCCAGCACTCCGTCCACTCCGTCATCGTCCAGCTTGTCCGGCGGGGCGGGCTGACAGCGCGACAGCGGCCCCGTCGAGCCGCCCCGACGTGCCGCCCCATGTCCGCGTCGACACCGGGCGGATTCACGCACTCACGCACCTTCATGCGAGGCACGCCTCTGCCGGCCGACGCCGACGCCTGCTGCTGCTGTTGTTGCTGCTGCTGCTGCTGGTGCTGCTGTTGCTGCTGTTGCTGCTGCTGCGTGGCCACAAAGGAGCGCAGCGCGGCCAGGGGCGCGGGCGCCATCCCCAGGACGCCGGCGGCCATGCCGTGGACGGGCACGGGGCCCACGGAGCCCACGGGGCCCATGGGGCCCACGGGGCCCAGGTGGTGCGGGTGGTGGAGGCCCTGCAGGGCGGGGTGGGGGTGCATCTGCACCGAGTGCACGCCTTGCACGCCGTGCACGGGCACCCCCCACGGCAGCAGCCACGACATCTGCGGGTGCTGCATGTCGTCTTCACTCACACACTCACTGACACGCACTGACGCACTGACACACTGACACTACTGCCGACGCGGCATGTTCGTTGTCGTCACTGGTTACGCCGGCGGGCGGTGCGCGCCACGAAGTGCGGCACGATGTGCGCCACGATGTGCGCCACGATGTGCGGCACGCTGGCCACTTGGCATTCCACGCGCAGAGCGGACCGCCTGAGTGCGCGCGGGGAAGCACCAGAGCCGACTGGCGGGGCTGGCGAGGCTGGCGCTAGCGCCGCGGCCCCAGCGCGGCCCCAGCGCGGCCCCAGGGCCCGGCACGGCACAGCGTGGCGGCGCGGTGCGGCGCGGCCCAACCCCCACCAGCCAGCGCAAGCTAGCACAAGCTAGCGACGGCCCCGTCAAACGCGCCCCGCGCCGCCCCACCCCCCGCCACCCCCCGCGAGGTGCACGTGTGGGCAGAACAAGCATTTAACAACGGCGCCTCGTTATGATTAAATCCGTTGCAGCGAGCCCGGCCCTGCCGCCGGGTGGACAGAGACACTGCGTTCGAGGACAACGCGATGCACGCGGCTCCGCTTTGATGGCCTCGAACTTCCTCGAACCCCCACCAAAGGGTAGCCAGCCGGAAAAAAAAGGGAGGAGGTGAGGGTAGTCGAACGCCGGACTGAGCAAGTGTAATTCTTCGTCTCTAACCGCTCAGCTAACGCACTTAATGCGACTTAATGCGGGAAAAATGTTCGTTTTAGCTGTACCAGGTTAGGGGCGTAGAATGGCATTAGCACAGGCCGGTGTTCGAATACCAGCATTTCAATTATTTTTTTTCGACTGACTATCCTACGGGGGGCGGTTTGAGGCCATCAGAGCGCAGCCGTGTGCATCAGGCCCACAAGTCGGAGGCTCAAAAAAAAAATATTTTTTTTTCACGAAGTTGAGGTGAAGTCTCGGGAAAGCAGGTCGAAAACACACACACACCGAAGCAGCAAGGTTATAAAACTGAATCGACGCGTTGCCGCTTTCCATTATTCATAAGATTTGCTACCCCACTGTAAACGTCCGGAGACAAACACCCCCGTGACCCCCCACCCCCACCACCACGCGGAGGGGTGTCAACCCGGTGGCGCGGTTTCGTCGTCCAGCAACAGCAGACGACGCGCCGCCACCCGCACTGTAAAACAGGACAAGCCGCCCCCGTCATCTTTCCCGCCTTTTCTTTCGGTTTGTTCAAAACCACGCGCGCACACACACACGCAAACACACACCACACACACCACACGCACACTGGCTGCCGCAATCTTCCACTCTGGACGAGGCACCATTACAAGCCAGCGCGCCCCATTAAACTCCACGCGAAAGGAGTGGAGGCGCGGCGGAGGCTTGGCGGGGCCTCGAGGGAGATTCGGGGGAGGGGGAGGGGGGCTTCCTGAGGACCGTCGACGAGAGGGGGGGGGGTGGATTGGGGACAGAGACAAGAGACAAGGAGAAGATGCAGCAGCAACGGCCCCTGATGGGGGCATTTGGCTCGGGGAATGAAAGGTAAAGGCCCTGTTTGCCTGAAATCACAACAAACGCGCCCCAACGACAGACAGGGAGACGGACGACAGACAGACAGACAGACAGACAGACAGGGAGGTGAGTGAATAGGGACGTCACACACGCGCGTCATTAGAATATTATTGTCAGGTGGTTCCTCCGAGTGGCGCCTACCCCTGCGCGGCCTGCGCGATGACGTCACGATATGACGTCATGATGACGTTAATGTAGGCAAAGGCACGTCACCGCCTTCCACGATATGAATGCAAAACACGGCGGACGTGCCCCACATTCTGATGCTTTAAAATCCGCGGCGCAAACACGGCCGTCATCTGGCCGAATCGCGCCGATCGGTGCAGAGCGGCACAACAATCGCGCGGCATAATAATTTCGCATTTTCCCGCCAAAAATGATGAGTTTGAAACAGTCCATTGCAGCAGCGTATCCGCAACGCGCATGAGGTTTCGCCACACTGTTCCAACCGTGACTGGCATCCTGGCGGCCTGGGCGGTCTACCGACGCCCATATCTGCAGCGCTGCTCCGAGCGCTGCAGACAGACGCAGCCCGTCGCCGGGAGCCGTTTGACAAATAGACGATCATGGCAGTCTTTATTTGCGCTGCCTCTCGGTCCGACCCGCTGGCTGCCAGCACCGTCTGCCCGGCTGGCTGGCTGCCTGGGAGTCCCTCGGAGCATCATGCTCGGAGGGACAGACAGGGCAAACGCACCTCTCCGGAAGGGGGCCTCTCCTGCCTCTGGACTCCAGCCCGGGGGCGTACGCTGCACACACACACACACACACACACAAACACACACACGCACGTCAAAAAGGACCCACCATGCACTAGTGTCGAAAGTTTTGCCAACCTCAGTCTGCCTACTGGGCAATAATATCTCGACTCCGCTATCGAGATATTGGCCGGCAGGCAGGCTGACCAACACTCTTTCGGGAGCCTCATCGCGGTCCTCGCGGTGAATCCGATCCGGGTGGAGCCAGTCCGGGCGAATCGTCAAAGGCAGCACGCCGCACCGCGGTGCCAGCCAGCGCTCCGCCACTGCCAGTTCAATCTCTCTCTCGCCCCAACTGCCGCATTAAGGCCCGCGGTTACGCCGCTTCAAAGGTCGCGCCGCCGCCACTGCACTGTCATGGCGCCGACGGAGAAAAATCTTTCCCGGCGGAGGAGAATTTCCGGTTCCTTCGTCCTGATAAGAGCTGCCAACTGTGTAAACAAACAATTTTTGGTGTGTTTTCAAAAACAAATTAAACGTTTTTTTTTTTTCAATTTTTTTTTTCGTTTAATTTATGTTTCTGTCTGGTTGTCTGTATTGATGCGGACTGTGTCGATGGCGCTCAAAGTCGCGCGCGTTATTGGAGCGCGCCAACTTAAAGATAGAAGAAGAAAAACAACAAACGCCGGATGTGCCCGGGATGTGTGCCGGTCGCTTTTTGGCGGCTCTAATGGACCGTGGCCGAAGGAGCCGACAGTGCCGGAAGTACAGTCCGCGCTGTCGCACACTGCCGATTTAAATAAATTAAAATGTTTTCTTTCTTTTTTTTGTGTGTGCGGACTTATACTCTCACTGCGCTGAGCGAAGTCTTACGACGACGGACGCGCCACTGCGTCCAATCGAGAGCAAAAGTGCAGCGTCGCCATTCGGAACTGAGATTGCTCTTTATAATTGAAAGTTGAGGGGCACTGTGTCTTGCCGAACCGGGCCGAGCCGAGCCGAGCCGAGCCGAGCCGAGCCGAGCCGAGCCGAGCCGAGCCGAGCCGAGCCGAGCCGAGCCGAGCCGAGCCGAGCCGAGCCGAGCCGAGCCGAGCCGAGCCGAGCCGAGCCGAGAAAGTGGCGTGGCGCAAAGTGAGCAGCTAGCAGCACAAGTTTGCCATTGGACAATAATTGAAATATGACGGTAAGTTGTAATCACATTAACGCTCTGCTGGCGATTCAACGACAAGTCCGACGAGTGGAGCCTAGCCTCCGTCCGGGCGGCACCCGGCAGGGGACCTCGCGGGACCGTAATGCTGTGCAAATATTTGCCGCAAATCCTCTATAAGGTAAACATTGTCATCATCTCTAGGCGGCGGCGGCAAGGCGGTGCGGCGGCAGGATACTCAGCTGCCATGCTTTCACTCGCCGTGCCAAGTCCCCGACCCCCCCCCCCTTTTTCCTCTCCCCTCCACTGCTAATCAACTGCAGCCGCACAATAAAGGGCATTAGAGTGATTACTGGGCGACCCGGCGCGGAACTGCACTGTTCAAATTTTCATTTTCAATTTCAAGTCTTTTGTTTTTTGTCACAGGTGTTTGTTGCAAATGTTCCGGTACACCGCAAGCTCCGCGCGAGTGTCAGAGGAATTGGGTACACTGGGGGGCAGGACGGGCCGGCCGATCATCAGCAGACAGTAGCGCGTCGCGCCTCGCCGCCAGATTGCCAGATTCAAACACCGAACAGCACTTTGAGCGCCATGCGGCGGGGCGGGGCGGGGCGAACAGGGGGGCCAGCAGTGCCAACCCCCCGGCGGCACACACATCACCGACCAGCAATTAGGCGCTTTATGCCGAAACGGAGCCGTTGTGACTCCCCGCCGTTGGCTGGCCTGGGCGGGGCGGGGTCCTTTGGCGCCTTTGGCAGGTGCTGCCAACCTCGGCGCGCCGAACAACGGCCCGCCGCGAATCGGAATAACGACCTGCAGTGTGACGGATTGTCTTTAAGTTGGCAGCACTGGGCGCCGCCTTATTGCCGACCCACACGAGGGTTGCGCGCCGCGATTCGAAAGACAAACGCGTTCACACACGGACGCGCACGGACAGAAAAACTGGCCAAATTTTGCGGAGCGGTGGGGGAGTGAACTCGCGGTCCTTTCGTTATCCCGTTTTGCATTTTGCTCATTTTGGCGATGAGGTTCTGATGATTGGTAACGAAGCCATTCAGTGGCGCCCCCGCTGCGCCCCGGGGTGAAAAAGGGAGGGGGGAGGCTCCCGAACGTCTTATTCTATTCAAAGGCGGAGAGAGGAGGATTTCGCCAATTGTTGCGCCATTCAATAAGGCTGCACAATGTTGCCTTCATTTTGGCGCGAGGCGGGGCGGAATTTCAAACGCCAGAATGCAACGGTACCTCTTTAGAGCGCCCGCCCGGGGGGGCGCGCTGCCGCCGCGCTGCGAGCAGGGCGCTTCTGCGGCCCCGGCCAGGCAGCCAGGCAGCCAGAGGGCCAGAGGCAGCCCCTTCTTTTGGACCGCGCTGCTAGATCCTGGTTCCTGGTGGGGACAGTTGGTGTCCCGGGAGCTGTGGCGCTCCAATATTTTAGCCAAACCAGCCTGCCGGCCTGAGGGCCGCCTGCCTCCACCTTGGCCCTTTCTACCTTTTTACCTTTTTACCCCCCGGCTATCGTCGAATGCCACCTGTGAATTCCATTCCATCCCCCACCCCCAAAGTCCTTCGCGCTGCGCCCTGGGTGCGCCACGCTTCGCTTCGCGGTCAGCGAGAACAATATACAGCACGATGCGCCGTCGGCGGCGCGGCAGCGCCCACAGGGCCACCCGGCATCCCTCGCAGCACGCATTAGCCTGCACTCAAAGAAAAAAAGAGCAAAACTTAAAAAAAATTTAGCAGATTTCACACTTGAACCAACACAACCAAACGAGTATTAACCGAGAAATTTGAAAGGGAAAAGAAAAAATTTGAACTCTACACCCCCTCCCCAGTCTTAATGGGGAGGCCTCCTGCTTTACTTCGGTGTTCGGGATGGGAACCGGTGCTATCAGGTACCTGGGGTTAATCCCGTCAGCGACCCAAGCGTTCGCCGGGGGACCCAGTAGGACCCCAAAGCTCAGGCAGCTGGGTGAGAGCACCCAGTACGAAGCTCTTTGAGGGGCGGGACGTAGAGTGAGACGACAGAGAGACAGAGAGAGACTCAGACAGAGAAGAGGTTTGGTGGGAGCTTCTTGTTTTCGTAGGGTTGGTTGTGTACCCCATGGTACCCCCACTGTCCGGCGCTCCCGTACCGAACATACAGCGTTTTAGGCCAGCTTCAAAGGACTTATCATCGCCTCCCCGACGAGTCAAGGAGGCACCACCCGCAACCACACACCGGATGGTCTGGATTGATGGATCAAATACTCCATCGCTCCAGTGCCGAGGCCAACCCGCCGAAGCGGATTGCTTTTTAGACACCCACAGCGGAGTGGCCAGGTGAATGTGACTCTGACCACTACGCTATCACGCTTGTACGTCTGGCAGCGTGTTGGACGACGGGTTTGAGTTGCACTGGGAGGAAGGCGGTCGAAAAATGTAATGAAATGATGGGATTCGATCCCCGGACCCCGCCATCGGGATCACACGACTTTACGCTCTCGGCCACCACGGCCCATGATGAGGGGATCGGCGTGAGGTGGGTTCTTGACGCAACAGGACTCGACCGACCCGGTCAAAATTTCGCAAGAAGTTGGGGGAGTCGAACCGCCGACCCTAGCACTGAGAACCGACGCCTCTACTCCCTGGACCACCACGTCCCATGCTCGGAGTGGGCCCACGTTTACGGGTTTGAACCGCACTGGGTGAGGCAGTAAAATTAAATGGAAATATTTGTTAGGAGTCGAACCTCCGGCATGTGGGCCTGTTGCACACGGCTCCGCTCTCATGGCCTCGAACCACCACCCTTAGGATAGCAAGTCGAAAAAACTTTTGTGACGCTGGTATTCGAACGCCGGCCTGCGGTAACTCGATCCCACGTCTCTAACCTCTCGGCTATCACAGCAGTTGTGAAACGCGATGGATCATCTGCTTTCATTAACGTTCGTTGAATGAGATTTTTGGAGAAAATTCACGTTGTTTGCTTTGGTATTTAATTTTTATTTAAATCGTTTTTAATAATTAATACGCTTTTTTTTAAAAAAAAAAGTGTTGGTGAAGAACTTGAGAAAAATTAAGCAAAGAAAGCAGGCAGGCAACTAGTAGTCGCTTGCGGTGTAGGCAACGTGTCTCTCCACCCGCGAAATCGCGCCCCTCACCGCACGCTGCCGCTCCACCCCGTGTTCGGGCCAGACGGCCGCCGAGCGACTCCGAGAGTCGTCTGCGAGGGGGGAACAGCTTTCCACATTCGTTGTACAAAATTTGACCACATTCCACATTCAGGAGGCAAAAACGCCTGTAAGTAGGCAACATGTGTGGTAAAAAAGCAAGAAATCTTGCACATTCTTGCACATTCACACAATCATTGTACACAAAATTTTACAGTGGGTCACCCCTCGGTCGTCTGTCTCTCTCGCACCCCTACGGGGCCGTAGGGGCCGCCCCGCGAGTGCGAGAGAGACAGAGCGACGCTCTTCGGGTGAGTCTGCCGCTCGAATCGCCGCTAATCAAGTAGTAAAAACGCGCCCGGCGCAGACACGCCCCATAAATCGGCAGCGCCCCGTCGCAACCGGCTGTCTCTCTCGCAGCGCGGGGCGTGCCCTGGGCCTGCCCTGCGGGTGCGAGAGAGACAGAGCGACGAGCACAGACTCCACCACCGCCACGCCGTCGCGGCCGCCAAGCAGCCTTTGTTCTCCCGCGGCCGAAATAGCCCGTGCTTTCTTTCCGACGTCTCCCTCGCCACCACGACCACCAGGACGGCGACGTGCACGACGACGACGTGCTCGACGTGTCCGCGACCACGGCCTGCGACGCGGCGACGTCCGGGATGATCGAATATCACTGACAGACTCATCCTGAAGAGTCGTTTCGTCGCTCTGTCCTTGTCGCGCCCGCGGGGCGGCCCGTCGGGGCGCGAGAGAGACAGAGCGACGAAACGACGTAATCGCTCGGCGGCCCCGTTCTGCTCGTCCATCGGCAGCCCCGCCTTGAAACGGAACGCCCTGGACGCCGGCCGGGAGTCCCACCTCCAAATCGTGACGCAAACGGGTCAACCCGATGAAAAGAAAACGTTAACGTTGGCAAAAAAAAAACGCGACCGTGAACGCCCGTGTGAAGTTTCAGCATTGTCTCGTTTATCATTCATAGTGCATCAGGAATGTCCGTGATTGGATCTGTATGCACGAGAAACGACGGTCTCGTCTGCGACCGGCGCATGGCGCGCGCGTCTGCTCCTACACTCTGTGTGTGTGTGTGTGTGTGTCTGTGTGCGGAAGTGGGGAGGCCCACGGCAAACGACATTGTCTTGGCAACTAAGGGACTGCTCCACTGTGCTCCGCTCTGCTTCGCTCGGCTCCGCCATCCCATCAGATAGATATACACGTGGATACCGATGTCTGAGTCAATTAGACGCGCCTCAGTAAACTTCGCGGCGCTTCGCTCGGCACCCACCCACCCACAAGTCTCCGTCCACTGTCCACTCCGCGCGCGTCCACTACACCACAAACATTGCTCCCACGCACACTGGGACACGAAACGCGAAAAAGGCGGTCGGGTGATTTTCAGCGGGCTGCCAAGCTTTGGGTTGATACCGGCAGGCATCCGAAAAAGAAAGAGAGTCCATCGGAATAAAATGGAGTGAGATTCGGACCTCCCACGCCACTGTACAGGGGCGAGTTGGATGAAACTGCGCTGGGGGTATCTCTCTCGCACCCCCACCGCACACACAGGAGTGAGAGAGCGAGGAAGAGGCCTGTCCGAACGCACAATGAAATCACACAGGCCCGTCCAGGCAGCCGGCCAAGCCGGCCACGCCGAGGCCGAAGTAGTGCGTAAAGTAGGTCGATCCGTTCTGTAATTGAGCATCAAAGGGGTGCAAACGCGCTGTACCCCCGGGTCGTCCTCGAGTTGCCGGTGCGGGAAAGGGTTGCCGCGCCGCGCTGGCCGAACTGCCGAAGTTGACGTTTTCACTTCGACGACCACACCGCGGCACCGCGCAGCCGGGGTACTAATAGAGTGTAGGAACAATCGGCGGGCGACTCGGCACCGAATTACAGGGAGGGACTTGCCAAAGGGGCGGATCAAGGAGGGGGGGCACTCGCGCCGTCTCTCTCGCCGGCCCTCCGTAGGGCGGTGCGACGGAGACAGAGCGGCGCCTGCTGTGGGGCTGGGGTCGTCTCATGACGGGACCTCAAACTGCGGGCCGAGCGGGGCGGCGGGGCGAGTCTGCCTTGCCCACATCAGACGAACTAGCGGCCCGGCCGCCTCGCGCGTCTTCGGCGACCGGAAGGCAGGCAGGCAGCCAGTCAGCCAGCGCGACCAGCGAGCCAGAGGGGTTGCCTACTTGCCAACCGGCAGGCGGCTGGGCGACCGCGCAAAACTCTTCATTTTAGTGCACTCACGTATCATTTCGGCATGAGCGACTTCAGTTATGCAACCGAATTGATTAACGTTATAGGTGGCGGGGCGGGGCCTGTTTACAGTGTAATCAGATTCATCATGCAGATCAGGCCCCGCATTACGGGCTGCCATTGGGTCAGCGTCAGCCCTGCCCCGCCCTGCCCCGCCCGCACCGAGCGGCATGTGGTTCGGGAACAAGGCAACACTGCACTGTAAACCTGGGCTGCGTAAAATATATCCGAAGGCATATAATCCCGTTATAACGGGAAAAAAAGAGACGCCCAACGTGGGGCTCGAACCCACGACCCTGGGATTAAGAGTCCCATGCTCTACCGACTGAGCTAGCCGGGCTGATGACACTGGCGGCGTCCCTATTTCTGTTTTGTCGCGGCGATGTCACGCTCGACGGCGTCACCACGGCCTGCCTGCCTGCCGGCCACTGGGCGCGGCGGGCGACGCGGCCGCGGCCCGCGGCCTTGCGATTTGTAGGGCGCCACGCCGCGCCACGCCGCGCCACGCCACCGCCACACTCCACCGCTCGCGGCTCGAGGCTCTGCGCGCGGCACTCGCGGCGGGAGGGGAGGACGTTTTGCTTTCTCGACTGTCTTCCATGCATGTGGACGAGGTGGCCGAGTGGTTAAGGCGTTGGACTGCTAATCCAATGGGCTCTGCCCGCGTGAGTTCGAATCTCATCCTCGTCGTCCGTTTTTGTGGTGCGACGACGACGTGACAGTGTAGGTGCAAGCACGCCCAGCACGGTAGCCACGCCGAATATTCCCCCTGGCCACTGACACGAAATCCCCCAGCCTCGCGTTATTCACTCTCCTTTTCCTTCGGACCGAATAGCATTTCCATTGTGCCGCCGCGGCGAGCTTTACAGGGATGGCCGGTAGGAACGCGAAGCCGCGACACGGGATTTCACCACGTGATGCAGGACCACTGCTGTTCTTCCCCTTGTCTGTCTGTCTGCCTGTCTGTCCGCGCGCCCCGGTTTCGTCGCTCCTCAACCTGTCTGTCCCAGCATTGAAGGATGTGCGGTATTAAATTTCGTTCCGAGGGACCCGCCGGCAGTCGGTCGGGGTGCTCAAATATTGACATCACTGCCACCGCGCGGCGTATTTCTTTCTCACTTCAACTTCCTGCCGCGCTGCGTTCGTGTCCGTCGTGTTCTGCGGCACTGCCCGCCCGGCGACCCACTGCCGCCCACCTTTCTGCCGGCCAAAGTCAGTTTCGAAATTATTTTTCAAAGTGGGTACAGCATGAAAGGGTGCTAAAGAGTTCTTGTTGACTCGTTTTTTGCCGCCACAGCGTGGGCCAGACCGGCAGAGGTTAGGTAAGGTTAGGTTAGGTTAGGCTTGGCCTGGTCGAGTTAGGTTAGGCTGCAGACAGGTTCCGAGAGTCCCTTTCGCCGCTCTGTCTCTCTCGCACTCGTGGGGCGTTCCCGTATAGGTGCGAGAGAGACAGAGCGACGGGAACGACTCCCGCAGTCAGTCTGCTGGGCTAGGTTAGGGCGACGGGCCTCATTCAAATCGACCGCGCCATTCGGCCATTCCCCATTCATCGCCACCGTAATCGCGATAAAATTGTTTTGCGCTGTCACTCCCTCTCTCACTCACTCTCGGTTCGGCGGCGCCGCGTTCCGAAAACGGCATCGCAGTCGGGCCAGGCCGCCCAGGCAGGCCAGCCATCGTGCGAACGCGAAATAAATCAAAAAGTGTGCGCGTGTCCGCAGTGCTGCCAACCCCGCCGCGCTGACACTTCGCGGCGATGATGTGTTTTTATTTTATTCAGGGGTTTTGCCTGCTGCGCCACATCGGCCCAGCTGGGCGCGCAGGTACACCAACATCACACATTCCCTCACCCCTTGCTTCTCGCACTCACACACACAGCCTGCTACACACACGCACGCGGCGCGTTAACGGCAGGACAGGTAGTCTCTAGTGACCACACACACGCACTAGTGTATGCAGGTACGATCCACCCCCGCATACAAATACACACACTCACACAGAAGCACGCTCGCACACGGAACGGTCTCTGGCCATCGCCTTATGCGGCCGCGATGTCTTCACAGAAGCCCTCCTACGCAGTGAGCTACCTTCTTGCGCTGCCATGGCGGGCAAAGAGTGCGAGAGAGACAGAGCGGCGGACCACTGCTCAGTATCAGGCTGCAGGCAAACGGGGTGCCGTCCCTCTCCAGGGCTTAGAGCGTCCCAGTTCGTCCGGGGGGCATGCGGGCTTCCTCGCTGGCTCGGCAGGCTCGGCCGTGGCTCGGCGGCGTGCTCCAGAACCCTGGCCCTGCGTGCGCGACGCGAGGTCGCGCGAGGTCCAGGGGGTGCGTGTACAAGCGGCGACGCTTTGACATCAGAGCCTCCACGGCCTCGACCGCAAAGCAGCTTAGTCTATCCGGCCGGCCTTGCCGGCTTGCCCCGCCCCGCCCCGCCGGCCGGTCTTCCAGACGCTTAATAACGGCCACATCCTCCAGCAGCAGGCAATTTACGCCTAGTTAAGCTGGCTCGGCCTGCTGGGGCTGCTGGGGCGAGCTAGGCCTGGTTAGCCGGACGGGCTGAGCCGCGCCGTGGGCCGGCCGTGGCTTCGTCGCTCTGTCTCTCTCGCACCCCCACGAGACGCCCCACGAGTGCGACAGAGACAGAGCGACGAAGGGCAGCGGCAGCGAGGCATGGGGTGCACCCCCAGTGGCGCCCAATAAGCAGACAATAAATTCTCGCGACGGCGCCTGAAAGGTGCACGCATTCTCAGTGGACTGATTCCGAACGCAGTGCCCTCTCTCTCTCACTCCCGCGGGACGCCCCGGCGCCCCATGAGTGCGAGGGAGACAGAGCGACGAATCGGCCTGGCGGCGCCGTCCGCACTGCGCATCTAATTTCGCGTTTTCGCGCGCGCTGGGTCCATCAGGCGGTTCTCTGAATGCGAATTAAGTTCGTTAGCCGGATGCCTCTGCAGCGGGCTCGGTCCGAACGTCGCTGTCATCGCCCCGTCTCTCTCGCACGCCTGCGGCGCGCGCCGTGAGTGCGAGAGAGACGGAGCGACGCCGTTGGGATCCCGCCGGCGGTATCACGGTGTCTGTCCGGTCTGCGCGCTGGGCGGCGCAGGGCGGCGCTGGGGTGGCGGTGGCAACGGGGTGCTGAGAGATGAGAAACACCGGGGGAGGGGGGCAGAATGAGCAAGCGAGGCCGCACGGCAGGTTTACGCCAACGGTTTAATCATGGGCCAGAAGGCCGCGCGAGGCGAGGCGAGGCGAAGCGAGGCACCGCAGCGCACCCGCAGTGGGGATCATCGGGGAGCTCAGAGCACCGCGGTGATGCAGTCCCGGTGACAGCCTCATCAGCGCGCACAAAGAACGAACACCCCCACCCCCTTTCCGCGCGCACAATGTAAATATTCATTATTTTTTGTTGTACCTTATTTTCGGTAAAGGCGAGACCGCGAGACTGTCCCGTGCATCCAGGTGGCGAGGCGGCGGCGGCGGCGGCTCCCGGTGGACCTCATCAGGCGCACGCTGCACATCAGCATAATTGAACTACATTTGGAAAATTGGGAAAGGAAAAGCAAGGGGCGTGGCGACACGGCGACACGCTCTTTTTGCTCCACCTTCCCGACAAACACCTTGCCGTCCCCTCCACCGCCCCGGTCGTGTCGTCTCAGCAAGATGAAGCTGCTCTTCGCTCTAAGTGGTGGGTATTGCGAAAAGGGCCTCTTGTTCTGGGTCGCCTGCAGAGTCGAGCGTAGGCAACACGCGCGCAGGCTCGGACTGGCCCCCAAAAGGCCCCAGCGGATAAGACCGCAAAAGGCCCCCGATCATCATTATGATTTTACCCTTCATGACCAACTTTGTGAGGCTACCGCTCCCAAACTAGTTGCGGTCAATAGCCTTCCCGATACAGGGCATGAAAGAGTAGGGTCTTAAGAATACTAGGGCGTCGAGGGAAGCCTTTTACGGCGACTAGATTGGTCACAGTGGCCGCCCAAAGTCAGCAAAATCAGCAAATTTTCGAGATTCAACCACTTTTTGACCAACTTGGTCGAAAAATCGTTGCGGTCAAAGCCAAAATCGTTGTGGTCAACGTCTTCCCGATACAGGGCATGAAAGAGTAGGGTCTTAAGAATACTAGGGCGTCGAGGGAGGCCTTTTACGGCAACTAGATTGGACACAGTGGCCACCCAAAGTCAGCAAAATCAGCAAATTTCCGAGATTCGACCACTTTTTGATCAACTTGGTCGAAAAATCGTTGCGGTCAAAGCCAAAATCGTTGTGGTCAACGTCTTCCCGACACAGGGCATGAAAGAGTAGGGTCTTAAGAATACTAGGACGTCGAGGGAGGCCTTTTACGGCGACTAGATCGAACGCAGTGGCCGCCCAAATTCAGCAAAAACGGCTGCTTTCGGAGATTCAATCACTTTTTGACCAACTTTGTGGAGTTAGTGGCCCTAAACCCGAAGGCCCCGGCAGATTTTTCTGCCTGTCTGCCCTGGCCAGTCCAAGCCTGCACGCGCGGAGAACCCGACGTTCATTTCCAGTGTAAATGCCGCTTGAACTGCGCCTATCACTGTTGCGCTTAAGCGTAATCGCATCTTCCCTTTCCCGAGCAGCAATCCGCGGCGGGCTTGAAAATCCGCGTGCCTCTCCGCGGGGCCACGGAGCAGATAGGCTCCCCCGGCACCCCAGGGGCCCCCTCCAGCCCCCAGCTCCGTGGCCCCCGCCCCCCAGCCCCCCGCGAGACGGCACGGTATCGGCCAGCCAGGCCATGGCCGCCGTGGCGAGGGAGAGCCTGGAAAAGACTGTCCTATAAATTTGTCATCACTAAGTGAGAGGTAAGCTCGCCCCCGGGACCAGCCCACCCTAGGCCACGCCTAGGCCACCAGGCCGGCAACCAAGTGGCGCTATTGGCAGTCCTGGCAGTCCGTTTGCAGACAAGGCGGGGCGGAGTCTCGCCACGCAGCGAGAGGAAGGCCGTTTCGGGACGGCGAATACTCTTAGCCATCTTGGGAAATTCAAAACAGTGTCCTCGGAATAAAGTTTCGGTGGTTCGAGGAGTTGAACCTCCCACCCCTTCAGCTTGTTACGTGTAGCCGTTATTCAACGTGTCACAACGTGTCACAAAATCTAACGTGTGTACCTTTCTTTACCTCATCCCCTCATCTTTCCATTGAGTTCAGCGGCAGCGTCTCAAAAGGCTATACCCCTTGCCTCAGCAACCCTGCAATACTCCACGACCAAGGGGCGCGCGCGGAGTATCTGCAGCGCCGGCAACGGGGCGTTAGCGGCAGAGTGCCTGAGCGCCGGCTAAGTAGGCAACCCATCCGGCATCCATGACGTCACTGTCTTGCGAATAACGTTTAAGCGTGTCGTTGAATTTTTCATAGTCAGCTATTGCTCTACATATGATTTCCGCTTGGTTATGAAGGCCAATTCCTTTTGTGTACAAGTTTGTTGTTGAAAGAAACTGTCAATGGAAACAGTTAAAGAGAATGAAAGGACGATGAACGCGTGAAGTGTAGAACACAGTGTTACTGACTATGTTTTTATGACGTTAGGTGAGTATTATTGAGAGAAATTCTTGTGGTCTTTACTTGAGAGCTGGAGCAGACACTCTTTCTACTAATTAACGACTTGGTGTGGCCTTAGTCAGCGCAAAAGGGGCGTTCACCGCACCACAATAATGTTTTTCGAAAGTCACATTTGATCTTTCATTTTAAAATTCGCCTCCAATCGGAGTTTTGTAGTGTCTGTCAAACGCCGTGGCGTGTTATGTGTTATGACATAACCTTGTGTTGTGACATATTTCGTAATCTTGATTTACCACGCACCTATTAACTCGCTATCCATCTTCTTTTCCGTTTTACAGCTCAATGGATCTTTTCCGTCCTCATCAGACTTCATCCACTGCAACTCAAGGTCTTGAAAACTACTCCTTTACCAATGAGCTAGCTGTATCACTAATGGCGTGAATACTGACAGCTGACATTTGTTTTTGTTTCTCAATTTCAGGTGATACTCCCAGCACATCTCAGGGTCATGAGGAGCCAACAAACCCATCTAGCACCGTGCTATTTCGAGAAATCCACAAGAATGCCTGGCTTCGAAAACTATCATCCGCTGAGAAGCGAGTTGGAGCAGCTCCAAAGGTGGGTAATTAATTCCCGCCTTTGTAGTCCAGTGGTCCTTGGGTAGATTGTATTTTTTTTTTTTTGTCCTTGATAGAAAGGAGACCGTGTATGGGCTGTCTTCTGTGTCCATGACGATATCCATCCTTTCCTGGAGCTGTACATGGAACAAAAAATGGCAGCAGCTCACAAACCCGACTGGTGTGTCTCACTAAGTTCTACTCTTCATGTATCACCTACCATTGTCGCTCACGATCAAGAATATGAGTTCGTTATTACACTTCCTTCTGATGTTGTCAGATTAACTGCTCCATCATGGTAAGTGCCGTTTTCTTTATCTCTATTTTTTCTTGTATTAAAAATTTATGAGATTTTACGTTTGACTCTTCAATTAATTTTTTCTAGGGAAATCATGATGGAGTGGGTTGACACAATTCGTTCCAAACTGAGAGAAATGAGAATACTGTGCCCTCGTGAGAATGTGTATAGTCGTATGCCAGAGCCTCGCTTGCCTCTCCTGCCCACCCGTGATCCAAACTCACCACTTCCACCACCACCACTAGGTCCATCTGCTCTGGTCCCAGGAGTCGAACCAGTACATCTTGAAACAGCAGGCATTTATCGTTTTGGTTTTATTTTAAATTGCTCTTCCTTTAGGTTTAGCTAATTTAAAATCTTACTTTTATTCATTTTAATAAATTTGCACTATCAGATACTATTGGAAGCTCAAGCAGTGCAGCTCCAAGTCAAACTAGCAGTGCAGGGCCTAGTCACAGTGCAACCAGTGCAACTCGGACTGTATCTGATGCAACACCTCAACGGACCATTACTGCAACTCCCTCATCTCTTGTGGCAGTCCAGGGAGATGTCCGAACAAGACATAGGTCAGAAACATTTGACTCTTATGCTAGTAGCAGGGTGCTAGTAGCATTAGATGCTCTTAGTGGTAATGCATTTATCTAACATAATCTCTTTGACTGCCTTCATGTAGGACCAGAAGCTCGTCATTATCTGAAAGTGCAGTCGCACACTCTTCTTCTTCCCCAAGAAGCCCAGGGATCAATGGATCATCCTCTCGTACTCCTTTGTTGGCTGCAGCTATCTCACCAAGAAGCACCCCAAACCGTCACCCGGTGTCACCACTGCCTAGCCGCTCTTCTGCATCTTTCCGAAATCAAGTGACAAATGGAAATGTTGGCGATGCACCCCTGAGTCCCGCTCCTATTCAAGCCTCATCATCTGCAAGTACACCAGCTTCAAGACCTATCAGAAGCCCTGTACCGCAGACTTCTGCTTCTTCGACGCACGCACGAAGCCCTGGGTTAAACAGTTCTGGAAACCATAATGTGACCGTCATAGAGGTGGCTGACACCCATCACACTCCAAATGACATATTTAATTTTAACTTTATCCGAGATGCTCTTCCCCAAACTGATGGTGATGTTGAGCCACTAGAGCAATTCTTCACTCCTCCTATTACACCACGCAGCAGAGCCTCCATTGCCCATCCACCTCAGACAGACCAACTAGCTGCTACAACATCACCTCCATCAAGACTATGGCAGCAAATTACTCAAGTTGTGTCTAACCTGATTGGTCAACCGGCTCAAAGTGAGGTCATCAGAGTTAATCAAGGAATTACTAATATCACTATACCTTCACATCAAGATGGAGCCTCTGAATCTCAGTCTCGTAATATGAATGTTTATGAGCATGTGTACCCTATTGCTGGAAACGACTCAGCTGTGCCAACATCTGCACCAACGTCTACTCCTGCACCTACACCCACCCCTCCTATAACTACCTCTGGGCCAGTGGAGGAAGTTAGAGCTCGACCCTTACAGCCATCTGTCTCTTCAGGCAGACAAGAAGCCTCAGAACACCATCAGAGAAGGAGGCGAACTTCTTCAGGTTCTGAAATTCTCAGTCCAAGGTCTCGCAGTGCCGCAAATGTGACCCGTCATGCTGCTCCCTTAGTTGATACTGAAAGGCGCCTTCATCCTGTTCCACATCCTTTTCGTCAGGTATGTGTCCCATTCCAAACAAGTCTAAGATCTATTTGCCCTGCATCATGAATCATACCTAATTGTATTGTACTTTGCTTTTCTTTAGGAGACACCTGTTGGGGAACAGAGCAGTGGTCTAGCTCAACGAGTCACTCTGAGAGATCAACAAGTACAGCAGTTGCGCAAAGAGAAACTGCATCCTGGTGGTGTAAGACTTCAAGTGCGTCGCAAAGATTGCACCAATTCCATAGCTTTTATTGATGCATTTGGACATGTATGGTATGTTGTTTTTGTTGTATGCTTATTTTCTTCAATATTTGGACCTATTTTAATTTTGCTCTTTATTTCTACCTCTAGGATTGCCGGATGGAAACAGCGAGAACATCCAATGTTATACAATGCCCTGCACATTGGCGATCAGCTTCTTAGTGTTGCGGGACTTTCTGTTGTTACTGCTGCCGATGCCCATCGTTTCATCAGAGCTAGCAATAGTCTTTATGTGAGTTTAGACCAACCTAAAAGTGAAATGCTAAGGTCTATTTTCTCTGTACTACATGTAAGTTTTCTTTTTATTGCAGGTACCATTTATAATCCGAAGAGTGCCATTTGGACATGTCTTCGCATTCCGGAGAGACGCTGAAGGCCAATCCTTAGGAATCAGTTTGGAAGGTGGCACAGCAGAAGTCAAGGAGGTAGCAGCGGACAGCCCTGCTGCTAGAGGCGGTTTGCCTTCACGAGCGCCAACTTGTGATGGTTTGTCTCTCACCCCATGGGTCATCACTGAAATCAATGGGCGACCCCTCAATTTGTTTTTCAAGGATGGCGAAGTTCGAGATAGGTTGAATGCTGTAGGAAAAGAGATATCTGTCTTGGTTCAACCGTTTGACTTGATAAAGCAAATTAAGAAGCAACTGAAGACCATACGTGGTTATAAGCAATTCATTGTTCAGTGACACTTGCATACTAATATTTTCATTCATGTTTCGTGTCAATCATTGTGCAATCTATTCATTCTGAAAAGTGATATTAGGTATTCTTCTACTCCATTATTTGTTTAGTCATAATTGAATTCTTTCATATGTGTGTGAAGCATCTAGGAACTTTTTCTAATTTACCCTCTTGCCAAAGTTCAACTTTTCGGCCTGCTTTAGTGTGTTTAATCACATCCCTATTGGCTTCTGACCCTATTTTCTTTTCTAAATGTTATATAGTCTATGGTGGAGATAGCACATGTGATTAAGTTACCCCCATTCCAGTTGTGTGTAAACTTATTTGTTAATTTCTAAGCTGTTAAGTTTATAAAGATAGGAACATAATTTTATAACTGTACAATCTTTCAGGAGGACGAGTTGGGCTACTAACGTTATCAATTTTTTACTTCTTGACGGAAGGAAAACAACAAATCATAAGGTTTAATTTCACTTAAACCATAAGTGCAGTGCTTCACATCTTCTCTTCTAGGTGGATGCTTATGTTTCATTTGAATCTTTAATTGCACTTCAATCATTGTGGTAAAGAAAGAAAACAAACTCATGTTTTCTGAAATTGCAGTGTTGATTTTAAACAAGGTGAATATGTAGCTGATGCCTGTGGGCCATAACTTTTGAAATTTATATGAACAGCCGTGTAGATATTTTAAAGTATGACTATGAACTGTGTATAATTTTGCTGTATGATGATCATGATGAATGTTGATGCTCTGGAAGGATGGTCAACACTGATAGGTTGATCTTTTCAATAATGGCTAGTCACAGCATAAAGTGCATGAAATAATTGTGATTGATTTATTAATGTAGTTGTGGAGGTTCTGTATGCTAATGAATTTTTCCGTTGGTTAACAAACCCACATAATTTTCTGTTATAAAATTTTGTTTCCAAATTGGTGTTTTGTCATAGTGACAGTGACAACAATAAGCTTGACTGACTTTAAGTTTGTGAAACCAGCTCAATGACATTTTCTCACACATCACATAGCATGTTTTATCTTGAAACGATAATTGTTATCCAATATCATAAATTTTTTGAGTAACGCATTTTTGTGTATCATGGTGGTTTGGTTCCACTTTGACTGGAGCTGCCAATTCCTACTGGAAAATGTAGTCTCTTCAACTTTGCTCAAGTGTGTTGGAAGTCATACATATCACCCCACCTAGCATAATATTGTACTCATACATTCCACAATTGTTCCATACTAACATTACCTTTAACAATAATGTAATCCTGGTTTTGTCTGTTGGAGGTAATTGTGATTTACTAATAATCTCTATGTTAGTTTGGATAGACAAACGCTTTTTTTTTATCATTTTATTTTGAACAGTTTAAGAATTTAAGGTTCTTAGCCCCGTCTTTTTGGGTTCTCTTATAGATTCAATTTCAAAATGCCTGAAGCAATTTTAAATTTGGACTTGCAAAGCCAAATTTCTTTTGACAATGTTGAATGTTGTCAAAAGTTGTGTTATTTTTATATCTTGTCATACTTGTAACTTGAAAGTTCTGAGACACTGGTATCTGTAACCATTTCAAGAACTTGAAGTTACAAAATGTATCAAATTATGTGAAATCTGTGATTTTTACTTGTGTAGATGTTTTGAAGATATTGTGAAAAAATTAACTTAGGGACTGTGCAAGGCTCAAAAGGGACTATAAAATTTGCTATCTTCTAAATTTTTTCCCAAAAGAAAGCAATTTTTTTCTTGATTTAAAAAGAAATAATGCACGACCTGTGTGAGCTTTATTGAGCTCTATGTGACCAATATACACATGATGTAACCCAAAAACAAGCAGTATTCATTGTTATTCTAACAATAAAAAGAAATGATTCACTCTTTTTTTTGTAGAGGAACCGTGTTTGTGATTCTGTATTTGTAAGACATATCTGATAAATGAGCGATGTCTTTGTCCATTTTCAACTAGGCAATAAAGCAAAATATTTTTGTACAGATTTATTCGTTGCGTTTTATTTACTTTGGCTAAGACAGTCAGACGGGAGGGGCTGTGAGCACTGGGCGGCCACTACACTACACAACACAACAGCCTTCGGCTGACTGCTGGCGGGGCGCGGGGCGCTGGGCTCGGTGCCCCCACCCACACCCCCACGGGCCGGCGCCGCGCGCCCCCCGCCGACCACGGACACGGGCTCCGAGCGACGCCACGCCAGACCAGTTGGCAGCGAGTAGCGCCGGCGTCCACCCGAAGGCCGAAGCAACCCTCCAGCGCCTCGCACTCCGCGACGAGCAGCGCGAGCGATAGCGACGTGCCGCACCGCGCACCGCGCACCGCGTCCCCCCAGTGTAGTGGCCGATCCTGGAAGCCGGAAGCAGGGAGCTCGGCGTGCACAGCGCAAAGTGCCGCCTCGCTGCCGCCGGCCCCGCTCCGCGCTCCGCTGCCTCGTCGGGGAATGACGGATACAGACCCAGGACACCCAGTGCGCCATGCAGGTGAGCCCCGAGCGGCCGCGAGCGTCTCCGACGGCCTCCTGGAGCACGCCGACGACGACAGAGGGCGATCCTGGCCCCGGAAGTAACGCAATTACACTCGCAGTGGCTGTCAGTTCGCAGCAGGCTGTTGTTGGAAGAACGCAATTACCCCCACCCGCAGACAAAAAGTTGCCGGAGGAAACAAAGGCTTAAACTGGAGCGACGTCGCTGTTTGGATAGATCCACTGGGGAAGTGAAAGAAAAATGTTGGCGTGCTGTGCTTGCTCGGAGCTGGCTCGTGTTCATCCCGACCGATGCTCCAGTTCTTTGTAGTCATGCCCGCCTGCCTGTCTGCCGGCGGCCAGGCGGCCAAAGCACAACCCGCTGGCACTTTGGATCACGGCTGCCTCCATCTCCGTCTCGTTTCCCTTCGCTTCTTTTACCGCGCGCCGCTTTTCCTTGGAGATTGCTGATACAGCGATGACTGATGGACGCCTCGCGCTGCCACTGCCCACCGGGTGCCCCTCGTTCGTTCCAGCGGGCCGCCTGCCACATTTTCCCATTTTTCTTCATTTCTTTTTATCACCGTAGAGAGTTTTTCTTGGCTGCTTGCTGCTGATTTTCGGTTAGCCGCCACAGGATCCTCTCCCTTCTGGGGCAGAGCGCCTGTGGAGTCGACGATAGGCAGTCCTGTTACGCAGCGGCGTTTGGCGGGCCTGCCTACCCTGGACTCCACAGGCGTTGAGGCGTTCGGCGGGCCTGCCTACCCTGGACTCCACAGGCGTTGAGGCGTTTGGCGGGCCTGCCTACCCTGGACTCCACAGGCGTTGCCGTGTCCAGCGGGGCGGTTTCTGACCTGCCGTCGTTGTGCTTTTACGCGCTGCAAATGTCAACCCCGCCACCCCCGACACGTGTGACGGCCACACGTGGGCGAGGGCGGTCGGCCTGGCAGTGTCTTGCAGTGCCGCCGCGGCGGGTCGACAAAAAAAAGTGTGGCCGGTCATCGATCTATGATTGACTGCTGGCCGGACTCGCCGGGCTGGGAGTGACAGCGTCACTGCAAGGGAAGGCCAGGGTCAAGGCGTGTCTCTCTGTCTCTCTCGCACTCATGGGTGATCCCGCTTCGGTGCGAGAGAGACAGATCGACGGAGTACTGCTGGCCGGGGAATGATTAGCGACTTGTTTCTTTGGTGACACATTGCCCCCGGATTCGTAGCGGCCACTGGCATTGTCTGTCTCTGTCACACTCATGGGGTCCTGGGGGCCACCCCAACGGACGTCCCGCCGTGGTGGCAGCAATGTGTTCCGATGGAGCGAGAGCGCTGCATGACCGGTCGTTTTCTGCCAGTGACGAGGCCGTAAAAAAACGAGGGCGCCAACGTGAACGCGGCGCGGCCACCTTACCGCAGCCACCAGGCATCGGCACCCCGCGCCGCGTAGGACCAGCAGCGCTTCCCAAGCCAAATTAGAGTAGCTTTGTGATTTCAAAGTTGGCTTCCCTTGGAGCTCCGCCCTCTCAGCCCCTCCCGGGAGCCGACACACGCAGGCCACGGGGGGCAGCCTTACAGGCGATGCTTGACGGAGTTTCCAGCCGGTCGGTGGCCGGGCCGGGCCGGGCCGGGGCAAGAAGCAGCCCTTGAGAGCGGCTCTCGCTCCCCCCTCTCTAACTAAGCTTCCCTGCTCTTGCCACACCGCTCATTATCCCCCCTTCAACTCGCCCTGATGGTCGCCCTGATGACCTGCCTGGCTTCACTGGCTTCGTCGCTCATTTAGGCCGCTCCCAATCGAGACAACCTCATAATTGCTGCGGACGGCAGCGCTTACGGTGTGGTGTGCAGCGGCCGGGCTGCAGGCCGACTCTGTCTCTCTCGCACTCACCGCGCGGGGCGGGGCGGGGCGCAAAGCCGACTTTAAACCGCTACGAATAAAAGGGGCAGACTTCTTTCACCGCCGCGGTCGCGGCTCGGCTCGCAAAACAGCTCGACCCCAGCCCCTCCGGTCACGGAGGGGATGAGCCTGCTTGTAAATACCGGAGCAGCGGCCAGGGCAGGGCCGGACAGAGAAGATTATGGAGGGAGAGGTTTTAAAAGCTTTAAACTCCCCGCAGCGTTGGGCAGAAAGAGGGGGGGGGGCGTCGAGAAGACAGGTGGGGCGGACCGGAAGGAAGAAGGGGTAGACGGGGAAGCTGTAGAGATGATGGAACAACAAAATTTCGCCGGCAGGGCCACTGTGTGTTCGCGGCGGTCGAGACTATGCCCACCCCACCAGCAGGCCCACTCCGCGTCGAGAAATGGAAGCCTCCCGCCATCTCATCATGACGAGTGCTGCTCCCCCCTCCCCCTCTCTTTCAACTCTCCTGCAACAGGGATGCGATGTGTCTCTATCCATCCACGTCGTGTCCTGGCCAACCTCGAAGCTCGCATCCCGTTTCTAGGAAAATGCGCTGCTCACGCACACACCGGCACTGCACCCCCGCAGTGAAACACACACACACAATGCAGACACACAAAGCCAGGCATCGAACCATATCCCACGACCGTGTCGTCTGTGTGCCCCGCGGCGATGCAGCGGCCGAACTCATCTGATTGACACTAATAACCATATTGCGATTGGCGATCGCTTCGGCTGGACCACAACTTTGATGGGAACACCCCCACCCCGGCAAGCGAAAGCCGCTGCAGCTTGGCGTCGCCTGGCGGGGTGGGGGTGGGGGTGAGGTTGGGGGTGGGGGTGGGGGTGGGGGAGGGGTTGAATCCGCCGCGGCGGTCCTGTCCTGAGGGATGGTGCGGTTGGCCGAGCCGGCCGACCTGGACGAGGATTGTTGTTTGTCGGCCGTCCGGGAGCGGGATGTGCCTGACGCCGCGCTGTCTCTCTCGCACCCCTACGGGCCGCGCCGTGCGTGCGAGAGAGACAGCGAAGTTCGGCATCGGCCTCGGCAGGCCGCCTCATTCCCGGCCAACAAGTTCATAATGGAGTTGCTCGCGGTCTCTCTCCAGGTTCGCCAGGCTCTCCAGATTCCAGGCTCTCCAGGTTCTCCAGGAGGAAGGTGGATACATTACGTAACCCTGCCTCCACAATCAGACCGATGTTGGCGTTGGCGCGACCGCCGCGCGAACGGGGCGGGCTGCCCGAACATCCCCGCCAACAACAAGATCCCCAACAACAAACACCCCTGCCGACAACAACAAAAGTGGTCCTTCCCTTCCGCTCAACCAGTCACGACGCGGAGAACCCGCGCGCGTGTCCGGGGCTGGGCTGGTTGATTCTGAACAGCCCTCTCGCTCTGTCTCCCTCGCACTGACGGGGCGCCCCGTGCGGGTGCGAGCGAGACGGCGCGACACTACACTGGGAGGGGTGGGAACCCGCGGCCCGCCAACAGGTGTGCGCCCCGCTGCGTGCTGCAGTGTCCCACCGCGAGGACGGCGCCTGGACAGCCCGGCTGGAGCGCCCCGTGAGTGCGACAGAGACGCCCAGTGGGACGGAAGACCGGCGCAGGCGGACAAAACTCCAGAGGCGCTTTGAGCTCCAGAGTCGCTAAATGGGACTCGAATCGAACGTGTGACCCCACCAATGGATTGCTCTTCGAACGAGGAATCCATTGGTGGGGTCACACGTTCGGTTCGAGTCCTGTTAAGCGACTCTGGAGCTCAAAACGCGTCTGGAGTTTTGGCCGCCTCCACCGGTCTTCTGGCCCACTGTGCGACGGAGGGCTCATCCACGCCGCTTAGCCGCTTGGCGGTGTAGGGAATCTATCTGGGCATTAGCATGAATGTGCAAATGGAGCCGGGAATAAAGTCGGCATGGCGGTCACGGTGGAATGGCGGTATGCAGTATGTATGAGGCGGCGGCCGGGCCGTTTTACAGTGTCACCGTAACGACTACACTGGCCCTACACTGGGAGGGGCGGGGCGACGCGACGGACTCGCCGCCCGGGCTGGCCGGAGTGGCGCGGCGCGTGCGGGGTGGAGCTGTCAAAAAAAAAAAAAAAAAAAAGGTCACAGCTTGCGTCGTCTACTGATGACGACGGACTCTGAAGGGCTCGGATATAAATAAACAGCAAGCGAACTTTAAACAGAGAGCGTTTAGCGACTCTGGAGCTCAAAACGCGTCTGGAGTTTCCGCCTCCACCGGTCTTCTGGCCCACTGTGAACCGCCCTGATGAAGGGGAGGGCGTGCGTGGCTGCGTGGCGCTTGATTTCCCTGCGGAACGAATACTCGCCGTATGCAGTGTGGTGGGGGGAGGGGGTGGGCGCACTGGATGATAGTTTGCTGCCAACAAAGTTGCTTCAAAAACAAATCAAAACCCAAGACTTTTTTTTAATGGGAGAAATAATCAACAATGAAACAGTTTCGTAGTTCTAAAAATGAAGTGCCTTGTTGTTTTTTGTCCATTTCCGGCGCGCGTTCGTGCGACTGCGACTCTGCGGCCGCCCCAAAGTCCAGGGCACTGTTAATCCTGACGAGGAGGACACCCTCATGGAGTGGCACCCTTATCATGCGCCGCGGCGAACCGTCCCGGCAAAGCCTTGCTGGTAATTGAAACGTCACTTCAACTGCGCCGCGACAAAGTCGGACAAAGTCTGCCGTTCGCGTCCGCTTCCCCCTTCTCTCTCTCTCTCTCTCTCTCTCTCTCTCTCTCTCTCTCTCTCTCTCTCTCTCTCTCTCTCTCTCTGCTGATCTTTCATTCTCTGTTTCTCGACTCGAGTTTCAACTCGACCCCGAGCCGCGCTGCGGTGCATTCGGAAGGAGGCACACCTTTACCCTGACGGCGATTCCACCGCTCGCTGTCTCTCTCGCACTCGTGGCGCGCGCCGTGAGGGTGCGAGAGAGAAGGAGCAGGCGAAAGTACGCTGTTCGGGACGGGCTCGTAAAGGCGGTGGCGCGTGAACGCCGCAAGCAGCGCCAACGGCCTGACAGCCTCGCTCCAGTGTCTGGCCCTCGTGGAGGAGGGCCCTAGGCAGCTCACTGTCTGTCTGCCTGTCTGTCTGTTTGTCTGTCTGTCTGTCTGTCTGTCTGTCTGTCTGTCTGTCAAGGAGTAAAAACGCGCTTCCAGTGAACTTTGACCCCCCCCACCCCCCACACGGTTTGGACCTCCCGTAGGCAGGGTCCTTTGCGCGTGCAGCCGTGCTGCCGTGCGTCATAGCAGCATGGCACTCCATTCGCACGTTTATGGGTCACTGCTGCTTTTCATCACATGATTGAAGCTGCCCCTTTTCTCGGACACACACACACACTCGACGTCACAGCCCTCTATTTCTCCCCGGCAGTGACGCATATGTGCGGCAAGGCCAGGCGAGGCCAGACGAGGCCAGGCAAGGCCAAGAAGTCCATGAATAAGTTGCTCGGAGCAGTGCAGGGCGCACGGAGGACGGGGCGGACACGGACACGGGATGGCGTGCAGTGGAGAGAGGGCCGATTGTTTGGATCGGCCGGCCGGGGGCCCCCCCGTTGACATTGGCTCGCCATTGGCTGTCGTCGCTCTGTCTCTCTCGCACCCCGTCCGGATCGGCGCACGGGTGCGAGAGGGAAAGGGCGAGCGAGGACAAACCACTGTTTGGGAACGGGACGGGGCAGGCCTGGCTGTCCCAGCTTTCAATTTACGAGCGTAGCGACAGCATCGCCGGAGCCTCGCGACGATTCCTCCTTCCTCTTTGGACCGTTCCATCCCTGGCAGTCAAAGCGGTGCTTTAGACCGAAACACGGCCAGATAGGCAGAACGAAGAAGCAAAACCAACTTCAATAAAAATCAAAAGAAATGCCGGGGTTCGAACTCCGGTCCTCAAAGGTTCCACGGTGGAGTCGAGACTGCGACTCACGTAGAACGAGTGTCTTGAGGCAAAGCGGGCAGGATGTCGCCTGAGCTCCCAGCTTCCTCAATCCAATTTAGATCACAATCTCCATGACGGCCCTGCTTCCAAATCAGTAATTTCGGGGGAAATACAACCCTCCCTCTTCGCTTCTCCACTCCGCGTGTCCCGTCGCCCTCAACGCGCAAAACGCGCAAACGCAAAAAGTGGGCATGCATGGCGAACCCGTGAATCACGGGCATCAGGGCCTGCAGGGCCTGGCCGGGCCCGGCATACATTTATCCCTGGATGTAGTTGGCAACACGCCATTGCACAACTTTTTTGGGTCATGACTATTCGCGGTGCCACTGCAGCCACTGCAGCTTGATTAACTGATACGCTTCTTGTTTATTTTGCTTTCCTCCCGTCTTCCCATTGTTTTCCCATGCAAAAAAGAGAGAGAGAGAGGGGGAAAAGAGAGAGACGGAGAGGAAAGACCGAAATCTGTGGAGGCTGGGGTGCCTGCGGTGGTGGAGTGGTCCCCAACTATACGACCACTAACGCCCATACAGAAGGGAATCTGTGACATAATTCCCAGAAAAAAATCTCCGCCGAAAGAGGGGACTTTGGAAAAGAGTTATGGATGGAAAAAGGGAGAAGGCGGCAAAGGGATGAAGCCTCTCTGGACGCGCGGACTGACGTCAGAAGAGTCTCTTCTTTAGCGGCAGGGGAAGCGCGACAGTGTCGCGGCAGGGGAAGCGCGACAGTGTCGCGGCAGGGGAAGCGCGACAGTGTCGCGGCAGGGGAAGCGCGACAGTGTCGCGGCAGGGGAAGCGCGACAGTGTCGCGGCGGGGCGACAGTGTCGCGGCAGGGGAAGCGCGACAGTGTCGCGGCAGGGGAAGCGCGACAGTGTCGCGGCAGGGGAAGCGCGACAGTGTCGCGGCAGGGGAAGCGCGACAGTGTCGCGGCAGGGGAAGCGCGACAGTGTCGCGGCGGGGGAAGCGCGACAGTGTCGCGGCGGGGAAGCGCGACAGTGTCGCGGCAGGGGAGCGCGACAGTGTCGCGGCAGGGGAAGCGCGACAGTGTCAGCGGCAGGGGGAAGCGCGACAGTGTCGCGGCAGGGGAAGCGCGACAGTGTCGCGGCGGGGAAGCGCGACAGTGTCGCGCAGGGGAAGCGCGACAGTGTCGCGGCAGGGGAGCGCGACAGTGTCGCGGCAGGGGAAGCGCGACAGTGTCGCGGCGGGGGAAGCGCGACAGTGTCGCGGCAGGGGAAGCGCGACAGGGGAAGCGCGACAGCGGGAATGAGACTCTAGCCGTCGCCGCCCCGAAAGTACCGCGAAGAGAGCGTTGAACATGAATTAGGAATCGGGGTGGGAAGGGCAGCAGCGAGGCGCGTGGTCGTCTGGACCGCGCCGTGTGTGTGTGTGTGTGTGTGTGTGTGTCTGTCTTTGGCCACACCCGCACAGTGAAAGCAGTGAGTATTTTTGCCATTCCCCACAAAACACCATTTTAAAAAAAAAAATTTTGCGGGTGGCTGGTGCCAGGTGGCCTAATGAAGTGCTTTGTTACTGCTCTCGGCGCGGGGCATCGTCGGGGCGGCACCGCGGCACCACCACTAGAGGGCCAGGCGCCACCATGGGCCACCAGGGGCCCGGCCGGCCAGCCCCACACCGTAAAGACGCTGCCAACGAGAGAGAAAAAAAACCACCACACTGTCAGCACCGCGGCTAGCGAGGCGAGTGCGAGAGAGACGGATTTGTTACGTAGTTCCTGGACGACCCCCGAGGCCCCGCCACCGCCGCTGCCATGCACTGCTGTGCCGGCCGATGCATTCGCAATGACCGTATTCCAACGGGGGGCGCAATAAAATAATAAAATAGTGAAGAACCATCAGCAGAGCCGAGCAAGCAATGCTAGCAAAGCTAGCAGTGCCTGAGGCTGCGGCCGTGCCGGGCCGTGCTGCCGCCGCTGCAAACAACCCCCACCCCCTGGCCCGGGCTCTGGCCTTCCAGTGCCTCCAGCTCCAGTGGAGCGAGCCTCGTCGCGGGCACCATTCTAGCGCGATACAGTGTAGCGGACATCATGGCAGCCACTGGCCGCCGATACGTACACTGTAATGGGGTGACTCAATCAGCAGACCGAAAAGGATGGACTTCCATGGCGGGGAGTGCCGTTGTTGCGAAGCATGTGGCACTTTTATTGGCCGAAGTGTGTGCTGGGCGTGTGGGGAGGGACATTAAAAGTGACCGTCCGTCTGTCCGTCTGTCTGTCTGTCTGTCTGTCTGTCTGTCTGTCTGTCTGTCTGTCTGGCACTGCGGTGACAGTGCAGTGGACGGGGTGGCGAGCAATAAGACACAGTGCTGGTGCACCGCAAGTGAGGTGTTCGCGCGGAAGTGGATTGAAAGTGGATTTGCTGGAGGTGGTGGAGGGGGAAGGAGGGTCAGAAAGTCCCTCCGCGTCGCCGTGGTCTCGGTGCTGATAGGGCACACCTTGGCTGGCGCTAGCACGCCTCGGTTGGTACACCTGCTGTTGGCCCAAGTCGTTATCTCCGGGGATGCAGTGCCGCCAGTGCTGCCAACCCCCGCGTATCGAAGATAAGCTCTATTTAGGCTGGTTAAGTTGGCAGTGTGGGGGTAATTGGCGCTTGCTGTGCTGCAATGCGGCACAAACTTTTTGTTTTTTGTTTTCGTCCTTTTTTTCGCACCGGCACGGCGAGAGGGGTGAATATCGAGCAGCTGCGATGGCAACTGAATCCCCTTCATCCGAAGAACGGGATAACGCGCCAAAACAAACAGACAAACAGACAGGCAAACAGACAAACAGACCGGAAAAACGAAACCGAGCGCGCGGCGGTTTATTTCACCCTTCTAGGCTTCCAAGGTTCCAGGCGTCAGCAGCAGCTGCTGTCCATTTCACTGCTTGGTCTCTCTCTCACACACACCCTTGCAGGATGCAGGACCCGCCGCACGAGTGCGAGAGAGACAGAGCGGTGTACGGAATCAGCAGCCCTTTGCTGCTGACGACCTGCTTTTGATTTGACACGCCGCCTCCAGTCGCGAATGCGAAAGCGAAAGCGGATGCGAATCTTGCTTGCTAATAATCCCTTACGGTGGCGCGGCCCCTCCGCCACGCTCCGCCACGCCCCCACCCCCACCCCCGCCACGCTCGGCTACGCTCCGCCACCCTCCCCGGGCCCCGGCCGCCACGCTCGGCGCGTCGCTGTGCCCCGCGTCTTGCGGAGCGAGTGGCGGGTAAAGGCCACTTCATAAATATGTGAAGCGCCGCGCGCGGGGCGGAACGCAACGCCACGCAGCAGCGCGGCAACGCGGGCCAGATGAAGCGAGAGGGAGGGAGGGGGAGGGGATAAAGTCCATGGAGGGGAGGCAGGTGACGGCCGGGGCGCACAGAAGCTCCACGACGGTAGGTGCGCGTCGACGCTTCGCCCTGGGGTCGTGGTCGTCTTGCTCTCGGGGATGATGGAGTGCGTGAGGATGCAGGACAGTCGTTATTTCCGTCGCTCTGCCTCTCTCGCACTCATACGGAGCTCCGGCAGAGCGACGAAAACGACTCTCGGAATCAGTCTGCTGCTCGGCGCTCCGCCTCGGTTCCTTCGCTCCCTTCCGAGTGACGGGCCGCAGTGTGCAGTGTAAGCAGATTCTTGCCGGTTGGGTGGGTCTGATGTGTGTAGGCGTGTGTGTTGGTGTGTGTGTGTGTGTGTGTGTGTGTGTGAGTGTGCCGCGGGTTAACCGGAGGGCCCTGAGTAGCGAGCTGAATTATGCGTGCCGTTTGCTGACTGCGTGCGTGTGTGTGTGTGTGTGTGTGTGTGTGCGCTTATGTGTGTGCACGGCGACGTAGCTAAGGAGATCAGTGTGAGATTTTCCAATACTGAGAACGCACTCGTTAGAGAAGCTGCATAAGAAAATTATGCCTATGACTTTCGAGTCAGTTAAAAACTCGCGTTTCTGTTTCTCCCAAGTGGTGATAATTCCAGGTAATGGTTGTGGGTGGAAACTGGCGAGCCGAGGGAAGGGCCAGGCCGGGGACCTAGGAACCGGGACCCGGGACCCGGGACCGGGACATGCGCAGAGACCGAGAAGACGAATGGCGCCCCAAGGGTGGCGGGGCGGGGCGGGGCGGGGCGGGGCGGGGCGGGCGGGGCGGGGTGAAAGCTTTCCAGCCGCCACCTCTCGTCCCCCAGGACAGATTGGTCACGGAAAGATCGGCCATTATTCACAATTCGTCCCGAGAGCAGAGAGGGGGAGACAGAGAGCGAGAGATAGAGGTGCAAGACGGTCACGGGAGCAAAGACAGCAGCAGAGCGATTCATCGCTCTGTCTCTCTCGCACCCCAAGGGGCGTTCAGGTATCAGCCTGCATAAGGTAAGCACGTGCCCGGGCTTTGGTTTGGGGAGGGCAGTGGAGGAAGGGGTGGCGAAATAACAACACACACACACAGACGCAGGGCGCGCACACACAGACGCACTGCTTCGCGCTTGCCCCGCCGAACCCCTGGTAATTACAATGTCCGCGGAGAGCGGCAGAGCGGCAGAGCGCTACCCAAGGTTTGCTTAGGCGACGCGCCACCTGGCAGTGGCCTGGCGGGCCTGGTGGGCCTGGTGGGCCGCTGGGTAGGGGTAGAGAGAGGGTCTGCTCTAAATCGGCAAACGTGGTGAGTTTGCTCAGATGGTTTTCCATTACGCGTTCCCCTCGCCGCACGTGTGTGCCCCGCGAAAAGTGGCCCCCGGTGGGATTCGAACCCGGGAATGGAAGATGAAAGGCACGTCGCCTCCACGTGGACGCCCCCGCGACACGCCCCATCCGCCCACCGCGAACAGCTGCTTGATCCAACAGGCGCTGGGCAGTCCCAGTCCGTCCGCTGCTCGATGACCGTCGCCACGTGGACACACACTGTCTGTCTCTCTCACTCACACACGCGCCGAGTGATCCCTATCGCACCTGCACACGCAAGACCAGTCGGCCGGAAGTAAGATCGAACGCGCTTCACTATCTTTGCGGCCCGCTTCCGGAGTTCCGGACAGTCGGCCGATAGGTTAATCGGATTTTGCAGTGCGGTGAGCGGACCTCTGACTTCGCGGTGAGCGTTGCGTCGTCCGCGCGCTGGCGGCGGCGTCAGCGTGTTGGAAGCGCGCGTTGGCACTCGACGCACCCCCAAGGGCTGGGGAGGGGGTACTCATCACGCGACCGCATCTTGACCCCTCGGCCCCCTCCCCTCCCCCTCGCCGGCATATCTCACCGGCCCGCCCGGCCCCCGGCCCGGCCCGGCCCGGAGGGCAGCAGTGGTCAGGCTTAACGGTGGCGCTGCACGTGAACTCGCCGTTTGCTTTCGGCCAGGGCGGGGGGTGGGGAGTTGCAAGGGGTGGAGCGGGGCGGGCAGGAGCGTTGCCCGCCACGCCTTACCTTCCTCGCGGTTCCCGCCAAAAAGAAACGCCTCCCCGACCGGGAATACGGCCGGCATTCCGCACGGCGCCCGCTCCGCCACCTGCGCCGGGTTCTTTGTTATTGAAAAGAGGCGGGGAAATGTTTCAGCACGTTCGCCGCCGACCTGACGGGCTTGGAGCGGCGCGCAGCGAGGCGGCGCCGCGCCGCCAACGTGACTGTTGGTTGGGAAGCACACTGTGATCGACCTGGCCGGCCGGGCCCAGGCCGTGGTGGCGCTGCCCCGGGCCAGCACAGCACAGCCCGCACGCGCCGCGTCCAGCCTTCAGCCGTCAGCCTTCAGCCCGCCGTCTGGCAGCCCCCACGGCCCCGCCCCGCCCCGCTCCGCCCCGCCCCGCCCCGCCCCGCCCGCCCCGCCACGCCACGCCCCGCCACCCCCAGGCGACACGGCCGCGGACCCCGTAATTTCGCCGGGCTCAAGGGGCTGCGAGTAATTTGCCGCTTATTCACAGGAAAGCGGAAAACGGCCGAATGATTCAACGCGGCCGCCTGATTTACTCTTATCGCCATCGGGGCACGCCGTCGTCACTCTGCCCACTGTCTCGTCGCTCTGTCTCACTCGCACCCACTGGACTCGCCCCGCGAGTGCGAGAGAGACGGAGCGACTGCGGCCGTGGCCATGGCGGCAGCCAGCCAAAGAGGGCAACCCCTTTCGGGAAATTGGAGCTGTAGGCCGGCACTGAAATACGCCGCCGGCCGTCCCGGCGTCGGGGCTGCCAGGCGCCGTCCCCCCCGCCCTGGGGCGTGCCTGGGGGCGGGCACTGCGAGGCCCTCGCCGTCCAGGACGACCTGTTGACGGCGTCGTCGCCGAGGCAGACAGCGGGAGCGTCGAGCGGAGCCAGAGTGACGCATGCGTGGGCGGTGCAACCACTACACCACGTTGCACCACGAGCTGGAACTGCAACTGGGGAGCTCAACGTTCACAGTCCGTCTGACCTTGAAGACGTAACAGCGACCGGAGCGCTTCGGGGTGCACTCACGAGGCCGCCGTCAACAACGGCTTTGCCCGGTATGACGTGCACCGTCTTCTTCGGGGCGCGCTCTCTGACCGCCCCGCCCCCGCCGCCCCCGGCCTTGCCACTTGTGGCAAACGACCATCGATTCGGGGGCTCGTAATGGCCTCCTCGAATGTCCATAGAGCGGCCCCCTAGTTCCACTTCGGCCTGTAAAATGTTGCCGGCCCTTGTTTCGGTCGAGTTCGCTTGCTGTTAGTTCGCTAATTATTGTCTCTCTCACGCACACACACGCACACACACACACACGCCGGCGAGCGTGTGTGTGGTGTGTGTTGGTGTGTGTGCGGCAAAACAGGCGTTTAGCCAACCCATCGACGCCCATAGTTGGCAGCGATAATGGATGCCCTGCTACGACCTCAGGGGACTTTCCGGTTAGAGGGGTTTAAAGACATCCCACTAAAATCTACCCCCTCCCCTCTCCCTCGTTCTCCCTGCCCCCTCCCCTCCCCCCCTCTCTCGCTCCGGTGGCGGCCCGATCCATCACGACGGCAAGTTGCCCGAGTACTCTATGGAGTGTCCGCCGCGGCGTTCGGAAAGCGCTAACTTTGCGGGCGGCGTCCGCGGCGGGGCTTTCCGAACGCCGCCCTCATTGCCATTGTAGCGCCGATCGCCGGAGCCGGCAGGAGCCTTGAAAGCCCCGCGAGTGCGCTGAAAGCCGAAAGCCCGCGCTGCTGTAACCCTGCAGTGTCTCGGTCATGTCCGAACCTGCTCTGTCTCTCTCGCACCCTGGCGGCAAGCCCCATCAGCGCGAGGGAGACAGAGCGACGTGCTGGCTGGTGGAGCTACGCTGGTGGAGCTGGTGGAGCTGCAGGACATTTATTCATGTCGCCCCATAAAGTGGCGTGGTGGGGCTGCGTCCCCATCCCATCATGCGGCCATGAGGCGGCCATCGGGACCCCGTCCAGCTGCCCTTTATTTACTGCCACCATTTTTTTTTAATCTTTATTTTAAGGTTTGGAGCTTGCTGGGCTGGCGGCTTCGCAGCAATTTTACCTGATGTGTAGTTTTCAGCGTCGAATTTCGTCCAAAGAGCGTGGCTTCGTCGCCGCCCCAAAGCGAGGTGCGCGTTGACGGCGTTGACCTCCACGACCGCGAGTTCGTCGGGGCAGTCGAGCCGGCCCAGCCTGCAGGGCAGTCGCCGTTGCAGTTGTTGCCCCGGGGTGGTTGGCCATTCTAGCACACACTCCGCGCTGCCATTTTACCTACCCCCCACGCCTTCCAGCGCCAACCCCCGCCGTCGCAGCGCTCACGCTCACACACACACACGCGCACGCACACACACACACACACACACACACACCCTCCGGTAATGTGATTCTCGGCACTCGAGTCGTGCCTGCTGCTCCGCCGAGCACCGCTGCTGCTCCGTTTTGCCTGTCTCTCTTTTTGCATATGTAATTACTCGAGCAAGGGGAGGGGGCACCGACAGGGGCGCCATGCATACTGCTGCGACGGGCCCACCTGGACGGACGGGGTGCAATTGCGCCCACACTGCCAGCGGCGCTTCATTCCATTGCGGGACGGCCGCATGCATATTTACCGAATATTTACTATGAGCGAGTGCGTACGCGGTGCGTTTCACTGCTCAAAAAAAAATCCTGGAAATTGTTGAGAAATAAAATAGCCTGCGATGATCGGGAAATTCCACGAAGTGCCCAGTGTCTCTCCATGCTGGATGGACTTTCCGGCAGGCTTGTTCGTTCTGTTGATGTCGTTTCGCCGTCGCGCGCGGTGAAAATCCGCGGCACGAAATAACCTGCTTTGTCTGAGGCTGGCTGGCTGGCAGCCTCGCATTCCAACGTGTGCGCCACACCGCGCCGCACCGCGTCACTCGCACAGTCTCACCGCCAACGCGAATGTGAAAGTAAATGTGAGCTCCGCCGAAAATGTTTTAGCAGCGCGGTGGGGGGTTCGTTTTCGTCTCTCTCTCTTTCTCTGCGCTCGCATTGCCACACGACCGCGGCGGCCGCGGTTATGGAGCGAAATGTGACCCCAGCAGACTGATTCCGAGAGTCGTCGCTCTGTCTCCCTCGCACTCACGGGGCGTCCCGTCTGGGTGCGAGAGAGACAGAGCGACGAGAACGAACTCTCGGAATCAGCCCGCAGGCCGCAGGCCGGGGCAATGTCAAAAGCGCGCCCCCAAGCCACCAAGCCGCCAGGCCGAGAACCATTGTGACTTTTGCACGGCGTCGCGGTGAGCGCCGCGCTGAGCCGAGCCGAGTGTCGCAACCTCGTTAGGCACACGTGCCGTGCGTAGCAGCGTAGCGAGGCCCGCCTGGAAAACGACACACCATGCAAATCGGGCATTACCCAGCCACTGCCGTCGCCACGTCGCCCTGGAGTGCCGCAAACGACTTTTGTAGCACGTCCATTACGGCCTCGGGTTTCGGTACAACACAAAACACGGCCACTGGAGCCCGAACTCGTCATCAACAGTAAACTGGTGAACTGGCGTCGATTTTTTTCATAAATGATCCTGGTTTTTCAAAAAACTGTTTTGTGTTGTTGCAGGTGCCTCTGAAGGAACTGAACCTGCGCCGCCTGTGGTCCGGCATCAAGCCCTCGTCGTCCTCCTCGTCCGGCTCGTCGCAGGGCCGCGCTGACTCCGCCTTCCGCGGCGGCGCGGACGGCGCGGCCGGCGCGGCCTCCGTGGAGGATGACGACGGCGGTGGCGGCGGCGAGCAGCGCGCCGAACAGTGCGGCGAACAGCGCGGCGAGCAGCCTCAGCCGCCCTCCGCGCCGCGGTCGCTGCCCCTGCTGCAGGTGTGGCCGTCGCAGGACAGCCCCCGCGCCGAGGCCGACGACGACGAACAGGCCTTCGTGTTCCCCAAGCCGGCCGGCTCCACGTCGTCGTCCGCCGCGCTGCACGACTCGGGGATAGACTCGGTGCAGGTGAGCCGCCAGTCCCCAGTGTGCACGCAGCGCCTGGCGGGTGGGTGGGCCCGTCAAACTGACGCGAGGTGGGCCCGCTGTGGGACCGTATACGGCATGCAAAAAACCGTATACGGTAAACAGAAAGCCGCATTGGTCTGGAGGTTGCAGCCCGGCGAGACGGCGGGCACTATACCGGAAGTTACTACTACACCAACAATCCCGTCGCCCATAAATAAATGGCGCAGCCTGGGGATTAGGCATGTGCCGTGAACACCAAGTCTGGTGCCCCCCCCCCCCCCCCCGCTCGGCATCCGCGGACCGCTGCGGCTGATAAATATTTCTTCGCACCCCTCGGCGAACTTCGGGCCGCATCGCGTCGGTGCGGAGCGGGGTCACGACGGGCCACTGGTAAATAATAGGCACCGCCGCCGCCCTCCGTTTCGCTCACACACACTCACCCACTCCTTCTGCCTCGGCACGTCGCTCGGCACAACGCGTGCTTTTCGCACAACAAAACGCGAAAAAATGGAAGAAATGGAGAGGAACGGTCGGCAAATCTGGGTTGGTGGTCCGGCGGTCGGCCACTCAACGGCACGCATTGGGTCGATTCGCATTGGTCTGGAGGTTGGTTCCATTCGGCGTGAGACCGCGCCAGCAGTGCCAGCAGTGCCAGCAGTGCCAGCAGCGAACGGCCAACCCCGACCAGTGGACTGGTTCCGGACTGCGGTTTCGTCGCGCGGTCTCTCTCGCACTCAAGGTAATGATGAGGGAGCGAGCGAGACGGAGCGATGGAAGCACTGTTCGAAATCGCTCTGCAGCCACTCCAGTCGTCAATGGTAATGCCCGACAGGCTCCACGACTCCCCGCCCCACTCCGCCCCGTGTTGATGGTCCGCTGCGGTCGGGAGGGGGGCCGAAGCAGACGCCGTCCTGGCGGTGTCGTCCGCTGGAGACGCTGGAGACAGCCAAGTGGAAGCGGCGCGGCGGGGCGCTGCGCGGATAGTGCAGAGATAGCGGTCTGGCACAAAGTACCCACGCCCAACTGGTCCCGCTGTTTCACCCGAACGCAGTTGGACGCGATTGCAATTATTGCCGCCGAGCTGCCCATCAAGGCCGATCCTGCACTGTCGCTCCGTCTCTCTCGCACTGCCGGGGCGTCCCGCAGGGTGCGAGAGAGACAGAGCGACGCCGCTGTACCCTTCACGGCCTCCGCCCGGCCGACTGCGCACTGGGGCTGATCTGGTGGCTTGGAGGTCCTGCGGTCGAGACGGACCGCACCCGCGGCAGACTGATTCCGATCTCTCTCTCGCACTCGTGGCGTGTGCGAGAGAGACAGCGCGAGTGCAGTCTGAATAAGACAGCAACGGGTTCACGGCCCGGCCACCCTCACCGACCTATCCGCTGACCTTAAGAAGGATCAAAAATGCAGCCGCGTTTGGGCCGGGCATCTAGCTCAACGCCTGAATACTGCATGCGCTAGTGGGGAAGATACCACAGCCTTCGCGTCGCTTGATTCTCACGCAGAAGAAAAAACCGCCGTGGAATATTTTTTTTTCTCGACCGGAATGGAGTGCAAATTGGCGTGCGCGTGTTCCGGTCCGCGGGGTCCCGCTCATCTAGTGATCGTGTCGGGTTGCCGGGTAACGGGGCGTTCAGTTTCATCGCCCGATCAAACACAAGGTCGACAATGACGGGTTGATCACAGTGGCGGAGCTCCCCGGGGACCCGAAGGGCCGAAGGGCCGAAGGGCCGAAGGGCCGAAGGGCCTAGGCAGCAGCCCAGG
Source organism: Thrips palmi (assembly GCF_012932325.1). Taxonomy (NCBI): domain Eukaryota; kingdom Metazoa; phylum Arthropoda; class Insecta; order Thysanoptera; family Thripidae; genus Thrips; species Thrips palmi. The sequence continues at coordinate 5,763,232 of NW_023144622.1, forward strand.
GCGGAAAGGTGTGATGAGGGCTCAGGGCTGCTGGATGAGGCGGGGAGGGGAAGGAAGCCGCTGCTGGAGCGAAAACTCAAACGCATTTTCGTTTTATGAATGCTTGTCTTCCACGCGGTACCGGCCCTCACATCCCGGAACTTTTACAGATAAAAATATTAATTGCCAGTTTGCAGCGTTCGGAGGCGTTTATTTACTTACAGTGTAGATTCGGAGGATTGTGGCCGTGCTGGACGAAGCTCGGCCGCATTGATCGAGTGTTCAGTGCACGGCAGTGCATGGCCAGTCCCTGCACGGCCAGCAACAGCCCCGCCAATAATGCATGGCTTCCTCCAACGGGATACATCGGCGCTGCGCGCGTGTCCTGGTTTCGTCCTGGTTTCCGGCCAGCACGAGGCGCCATTAATGTTGCAGTGGTGTCGCGGGGGATGCCATTCATGTCGTGCCTAGCGTGTCGCCGTGTCGCCGCTGCCGGCCTTCGGTTGGCGGCCGAAGGACGCGTGTTACGTCCTTGGTAAACACGCGGCGGTTTGATGGATTGTGCCCTCTGCCTGCAGGCCAGCCCCACGCCATGCCCGTGCCCCGCGGCGCCCTCCAGCCCCCGCACGCCGCCCAGGACGCCGTCGCCGACGCCGGCGGGTCCGCGCCGGTCGAGCTCGGCGCTGAGCTCCGCGCTGCTGCACCCGGACCACGCCCGACTGTCCGACGCGCACGTGCGCGCGCGCCTGCTGCGATGCACCAGCCCCACCAGCCCCACCAGCCCCACGCAGGACCACCACCACTCCCACGACGACGTGAGCCTGGCCGCCTCCGCCGACTTCCCCTTCCACTACGGCGTGTCCAACTCGTCGTCGACGGCGTCCTCGCTCAACTCGGTGACGACGGGCAACGTGACGGACCGGTCGTGCGGGGCGCGGCGGTCGGGCATGGGGCGCACGTCGGACCCCTGGCTCATGCCGGGCTCGGACTCGGACCGGCGGCGTCGCTCGTCCACCATGACGGCCCGCTTCTCCCTGCTGGACGCCCTGGACCTGGACTACGCGCTCCGGGCGGCGGCGGCGCGCGGTAGCGTCGGGCCCTACAGGTGAGTGCGAGTGCGCCACGGTGCAGTGCCTTTCCGCGGCCCTCTCTGATGACCGCCTTCGGCGCCTTCCCCTGTTGCAGCTGGTCCGAGTCCCTGCACAAGCTCACCTTCACGCAGAGCTTGGCCTTCCCGGCGCTGGCGCGCGGCCGCGCCGGCTCCAGCAAGCGGCCGTCGTCTCGGCGCCGCCTCCACGACGACGGCCTGGACAGCGGCATGAACGCCTTCGCCAAGGTGGTGACGGCCCTCGTGCTGGTGCTCGTGTCTGTGCTCGTGTTCCTGGTCGTGTACAAGTTCGTGCGGACGTGAGGGTTGCTCCTGTCCCCCATGGGGCACCACGTGGGGCCCGGGGGACAGGAGAGCAGCAGCAACAGCTACAACCGCGGCGTCGGGCACGGCGTCGGGCACGGCGTCGGGCACGCCGACAGCGACAACGCCGGCAACGATTCCTCGCCCTTCGGCGTGCACAGCGTCCCCTGGCTGCGGCCCGACAGGTAGCAGGGGGCGGGGGCGCCCGCCGCGCCGCAGGCCGACCAGGGCGACCCCCACAAGGACAAGGACTACCTGATGGAGCACTTCCTGGAGTGGCGGCGCCGCGAGCAGGCCAAGGCCCAGGCGAAGGCCAAGGCCAGGGCCGGCCTCCGCGACGCCATCCTCCAGGACGACGACGCCGGCGTCTCGACCGGCAGCAGCCACCTCGGCGACGAGGACGTGGCCGACGACATCGCGGAGGACGACTGGCGGGACCAGATCCACCCCGCGCCGTGACGCAGTGGCGATGCGTGCGACAGCCGCCGGCAGTGTGGTGACAGTGAACTGCCCGAACTTTGTGCAGTGTACCCGCCGTGCGCACTACAGTGCTGCAGTGAAACGAACCTCGCGCAGTATACACTTTTCTTCTTGTGTTCTACCGGGGGAGGGTCAACCTCGTAGAATCGAAGCAGTGTAAGCTGGTGATAAGAGTGTGGTAGTGGATAAAGAGTGACCTTCTAGAGTTTGTGGTTATGCGGGCCAATTCTTTGTAGCGCTGCACAAAATATTGGCTCTACCGCTTAGCCAGATGAATCGAACGTGAGTGAAGCTTTCTAGATAAAACCATGGTGTCAAATTTTGTACGTGACGGGTACGGTTGAGTACGCCGGCCTAAACATGTATTTTTCTTTGTTTTTTTGGCGGACTGTACTACGGGCTACCCCTAAAAAAAAGCAAAAAGGTAAATAGCATTTCTGTAAATAAAGCGGAATCGTCGTCCCTCATGGCAAATAGGAGTGTGTGCCAATTTGCCATGAGGGACCATAAACAAATCACATGGTGATCAACCGCATTCATACTATCCATACTCGATATTTTTGTGTTCATGAATAAACTACCCTGATACTCGTGTAGCAGTATTGCGTATACCAGATTATATATTCCACTTTAATGAAGGAGGGATCATTTTTTTCATCCACCTCCTCGAGAAAATATAAATATTTCTTGTTTCTCTTCATTCTATTTGTATATTCTCAGTTGTTAGAGTACTATTTTCTTAATAAATCTAATTACTTATCAGCCTCTGAACTTGGATTGCGTGTACTTAGTAAACGAAAAATTATATAGAATTTCGCAACCTTTTTGAACGACTTTTTATTACCATTTCACTCACTCACCAGCTCACCACATGCGTTTAAACACGGTGTTCAAAATGCGATTTTTAGGCACGAAGTAGCCTTATTTTTGGTTGGTACGTAGCGGCTCCACTCCTCCAGGACACGGGCTGTGCGTCGAGAGTTAAGATTTGAGGCACTTGAAGGGCCCAGGCTTCAGGACTGATTCCGAGAGTCGTTTTCGTCGCTCTGTCTCTCTCGCACTTACGCGGGACGCCCCATGAGTGCGAGAGAGACAGAGCGACGAAAACGACTCTCGGAATGAGTCTGCTGGTTTGCGCGCCGGAACTAGGGCCCCGGGAAGCAGGCGGCCGTGGCACGCGAACGCACGGCGCGGCACGCTACGCTCGCGACGCACGCAACACACGCAACGGGGGGCACGCACTCGCCCCGAAAACTGTGACCGCCGCGGGCTAAATTAACAAGGCTCAGCTCTTAACGATTTTTTCCTAAAAGACCCCGTTATTTATTTTACGGTGGGGTGCCCAGTTTGCCCGCGAACACCGACCACTATCGATAGGTCGATCTCTCGCTGGCAGGGGTAGTATTCCACTCCACCGTTTGACCGGCGGATCAGTGCAACCTGTTGGATCGCGGGCCCCGAACACGTCCGCCGACGTGCACCCCGCGGCCGCGCAAACTCCGTTCTTCTCGCGCATTAACGTAATCCTATTACCCGGGAAAGAAACAATCCGGAGAAGTACGGGCGGGGCGGCGCAGTCGCCGCTAATTTTGTAATGGGCGCGAAGGGGGCGGTGCTAAAGGGGGCGGGGGGCTGTTTGGCGTGGCAATGGCCTGGCTGGTCAGGGAGTGTTGGGCTGAGGGACGCTCGATCCGGTCAGGACGGCTCGCCGATTCCAGGTACGCCACACACAGTGCGCCCACGCGGTAAGTCGGCTTGGCGACGGCCCGGCGTGGCGGTGACCTGGCGGGGCGGGGCGGGGCGGGGCGAGCGATAGCCGCCCCTTTGTTTGGCGTGCTGGGGGAGGGTCGCATTCCCTAGTCCCTGTGCCCGCGCTGCCCGCGGTGCCGTCACCAGAACGCGTTCCGTCCTTGTCGCTCTCATTAAAAACACAATGAGTAGACGCAGCCCCCCCCCCCTCCCTGCCCTTTCCCGCCCTTTTCCAGCCCCTTCCAACCCCCCACCACACGCACGCAACCTTTGTACGGCCTCGAGGTCAAACGCGCAGAGTAACGCTCGGTAATGTTTTTCACGCGCGTTGCCCCTCCCCCCGGCCCTCTCAGGCTGCCGCAGCACGCGCGGAGCCGCCAAGAGGACGCGAGTAGTATGTGGCGCGCAACGCCGCGCAACGCCGGGCAAGATGTGTAGTTCGAATCCGTGGGCAGGGCGGGCGAGGCGAGGCGAGCAAGGCCAAGGGCGCTGCGCAAAACTCCGCACTCCGTACAGTGGTTTGTCGCTCTGCCTCTCTCACGCCCCCAGCAGCGCCTAGGAGCCACTGCTCACAGTACGGGACTTTTCACGATTTTCAGGACCAACACCCAGGCGCAGCCCGGTAACAGGCTGGCTCTCTGTCGCGACCCTGCACCGTAAAACTCAGGTAGAGCCGCCTTTCCCAGCTCCAAGTTTTACCCTGGCTCGAGTCAGAGCGACCATTTTTCGAGACGGCCTATAAACGCTCCATATTGCGCGTTACCCTGCTGCCTCGCTCCTGCAGAGCGATTCTCCGCCTTGTCGCTCTGTCTCTGTCGCACCCGGGCGCGACGCCCCACGAGTGCGAGAGAGACAGAGCGACGAGGCTGGCAAAGCCGCCGCCAGCGGGGAGCGCCTTACCAGCGGCGGGTAGGCAACCCGATCGGCATCCGTGTCCGCGGCTTGCCTGCCTTCCCGGCGCTCGTCTCGACGCGTTTGGAGCTCCAGAGTCGCTAAATGGGACTCGAACCGAACCTATGACCCCACCAATGGATTGCTCTCCGAACGAGGAATCCATTGGTGCGGTCACACGTTCGGTTCGAGTCCTGTTTAGCGACTCTGGAGCTCAAAACGCGTCAGGAGTTTTGGCCGCCTCCACCGGTCTTCTGGCCCACTGTACCGCGAGGCGATCTAAGTGGGCGGGGCAGTGTAAACAGGGACGGGGATCGAAGGGCTGGCAGGGCCGGCAGGGCTCAGGGAGAGCAAGTGGCAAGTGGGGTGGGAATGGGACAGCAGCTTAAGGGCCTGGGCGTGGGCGGCCACATCCGCGGAGCACAGAGCGGCGGCGATGGCAAGCCGACGTGCAAATCCATGCAAGCGACCCGACATTGTTTTTCAACCTTTTTTTGCGTCGGGGCCAGGCGAGGCCATGTGGCTGTTTGACTACGTCGTGCGTGGAATCGTTTCACGCTCCAACGGCCTCACCGTTTTTCACTGAAATTTGAATTTGGCCACTGTGAGTTCGGCGCAAGCATTCAAAGAGAATCCTTCGTACATGCTACAAAACAAACTATATTCGTGTTCGCCATTCCCTTCGTAATATGAGAATTTCGTCGCAAGACACGGTGACGGCCACCTGGCCGGGGCCAGCGCAGATAAAAAGTCACAAAAGACACGATTTTTTTTCTGTTTTCTTTTTCCCCCTCTTGTCTTTTTGTCGGGGATGGCTCCGACCGACACCGCGCGGTCTCTCCGGGAGGACGCGAAGACGCCTCTCTTTTCTTCCAGCTTCCGAGATCCTCGAGCGTTCCCTCAAATTGCTTCCTCGTGGCGAGAGCGAGAGAGCGAGAGAGAGAGAGAGAGAGAGAGAGAGAGAGAGAGAGAGAGAGAGAGAGAGAGAGAGAGAGAGAGAGAGGAGAGAGAGAGAGGAGAGGGAGAGAGAGAAGAGAAGCGAGAGAGAGAGAGAGAGAGAGAGAGGAGAGAGAGAGAGAGAGAGAGAGAGAGAGAGAGCGTGTGTGCACCTGGCCAACGCAATCTGCGTGTACCACTGGACCACATCCGCACCCTCATATTTTCATCCCCGTCTCTGACTATATGTCTGTCTCTCTCTCTCTCCCTCGCGCCTCTCCACTCCAGCGAGGTTCCAGCGAGGCTCCAGCCAGCCTCCAGCCGGCCGAGACGAATGGGCTGCCTACCTGTGCGGCGCAACCGCTCGGGGGAGGGAGTCTGGGCAGCTTGGCGGCACGGCCAGCCCGGCGGTCGTCCGTCGTCCACACTGGTTGTTACGCGAGTCCAGTTGCCCAGTTCGGCCAAGTTCGGCCCGGGCGGCGCGAGGCGAAGCGAGGCGCGTCTTGGCGGCAACGGTGACGTGTGCGGTGTGCGGGGCAGCGGAGCGGCGACAAATGAAATGCAATATTCATGCGGGAAAAAGAGGACAGAGCTCTTCGCTCCTCTGTCTCTCTCGCACTCGCACTCGAGGGCCGCCCGACGTGCGGGTGCGAGTGAGACAGAAGAGCGAGGAGTGCAGACGGCCGAATCGCGCGACAGACGCGTATTAGCCAAGCGGCCTCACCCCGTCGTCGTCTCCGGGACCGGGGGACTCTCGCTTTCTTTCCTTCTTTTTATCTTTCTCTCTCTCTCTCTTCGTTCATTTCCTGATTATGATTTCATTCCGGCCGTACTATATTCAGTTAGTCACAGCGAAACTTTGTTCTCGTCTCCGAGACCGCGTCTCGCTTCGAGTTCGAGTTCGAGTTCGATTCGAGCTTCTGGCTCCGGCTTGCGCTTCTTGCCGATCCAAGCCAAATGGGTGGCGTCCTTCACAAAAAAAAAAAAACTTCACGAGTTCATTATTTCTGTGTCTCCCGCCAAACGACTGTAAACGCAATGGGAAAAAAAATCGTGAATAAAAATGATTTTTCCGAAGCAATAGCTTTTTTTCCGGGCGCACACATGCATTGTGTGGGCGTGTTGTGGCTCCCCGCTGGGCAGTGCATGCGGGGCGTGGGGAGGGGGGGGGGGCCGCGCTGGCCTTCGGGAGGCGCCATGCCCCGCCCCCCGCCCCGCCCCGCCCCGGCCGGCTAAAGCGGGGCCGCAGCGGTCCATGTTGAGTAATCGACCGGAGAAAAGGCGAAAGTGGATAAGAGGACCAGAAACGCGTCAGGTAGTCGATATCAAACGTCGGTGGGCCCGCCGTGCTCCTCCGTGCTTCATGTGTGTGTGTGTGTGTGCGTGTGTGCGTGTGTGTGTGTGTGTGTGTGTGTGCGTGTGCGTGTGTGTGTGCGTGTGTGTGTGTGTGTGTGCGTGTGTGTGTGTAAGTCCGCTGCACCCCAAGCATGACACTTACAATTAAAACGGGAATCCGCGCGGGAATCCCACCATTGACGAGATGTACTTTTTAAGTAGATATCTTTATTGATTTTTTTAGAGCTGTACGTGTGCGTACGGTCTTGCACACTGCCCCCCCCCCCCCTCTTTCTTTCTCTCTCCCACCCACGCATTCACCTGGCCGCGGTTTATAAATAATTTCTTTGGAAACGCTCGCAGTCAAGGTCGAAGAAAACAGCTGACATCGCCTCCTCCGCCGCCGCCCAACGGGAGCAGCGGAGCGCGTCCGCTCTGTCTCTCTCGCACTCACGGGGCGTCCCCACCGGCCGCAAGGCGTGCGAGAGAGACAGAGCGACTGTTCGGAACGGCCCGGCGGTGTCTATGCCTTCCCGTGCGACCCGCCGCCGGGCCGCCGGCGCGGTTCACTCAACTCGCAAGGCATGTGCAACGAGAAACCGTGAACGCGTGTCGGCCGGTGTCGGCGTGTACGTGACCCAGTGTCTCTATTCACACCGTTCCAGCACCGTTCGGCGCCGCGCCGTTTTCACAGTTTTTCCGACCGAATAATGGGATGCCTCGCTATGCTTTCTCCCATGCCGAGTGCGCCAGTGTGCCGCCTTTGCTGTCCCTTGTTGGTCTGGCTTGTTTGCGCTCCGCCTTCCCAGGGCCTTTCGATGCTCTCTGGTCGATGGTCGCGTGGCAAGGCAATGTCACGGCCCGGTCACTCATTGCTTCCACTGCACTGTTAAAAAAAGAAACAGAAAAAAAAGATAAACAAGTCTTTACGTCTTAACTCTGCCCGGTATCGAGTACCCATTATTATCAATCGACGAATAGAAATGAGAATCGACTGATCTGAACCACGATCAAAAACTGCCAACGTTTTGAGGAGTGTTGGCCCCTCGCTTTGAACGAGGGACACGACACCGTGGGACATGAGCGGACTGGACGTATGTCTCATCGATCGGCCGCGTGGCGACGGACGGATGTCGTTTGCTGAACGGCCCATTTTTCCCCGTGCCTGGCCCGGCCTGGCGTGGACAGTGTAAGTCCCCGCCCCGTAAGGCCCCGCCGGCCCTGCAGAGCACACCACTTTGTGGCGCTTTGTGGACGCTTTGTGGTGGCCGCTTCGATCCGCGTCGTCCCTTCCGCGTGGCGTGGCGTGGCGTGGCGTGGCGCTGCAGCGTCGATGCAGTGACAGTGGCGCTGCCAAGGACGCCGGCAACAAGTGGCGTACGCCGTGGCGTTTGGGGAGCAGAACGTCCCCATCCCCGTCGTCGTGGACCTGGCCGTCAAGCTGGCCGTCAAGCTGGCCGTCAGCAATGGAGCAGCAGGCCAAACCAATTTCCACACATTTTGTCATCCCAGAAATTTTCTCTCCGGGAAAGAAACGCGCGTGGCACTGACAGCACTGACGGCTCTGACAGTGCAGTAGGATGTGCTCAGTCACTGCTAGGGTCATCGGCGCGCTGCCCGCCGTCCAGGAGCCCTCCCCCCCCCCCCCCTTGCTTATCGATGCAGGTCAGGCAGCAAGCACCTCGCGGGCTGGCTGGGCAGGGCCGGGCAGAGGCCGAGGAGGGGGCGAGGGTGAAAGGTGGAGAAATGCTGAGGGTGTCCCTGGCCCTCGTACAGCGCGCTCGTCGCTCTGTCCCTCTCGCTCTCACGGCACGCCCTGCGGTGGAGAGAGAGAGAGAGAGAGAGAGAGGCTCGGACTGGCACTGGCCCCCAAAAGGCCCCAGCGGATAAGACCGCAAAAGGCCCCCGATCATCATTATGTTTTTACCCTTCATGACCAACTTTGTGATGCTACCGCCCCCAAACTAGTTGCGGTCAACAGCCTTCCCGATACAGGGCATGAAAGAGTAGGGTCTTAAGAATACTTGGGCGTCGAGGGAGGCCCTTTACTGCAGCTAGATTGGACACAGTGGCCGCCCAAAGTCAGCAAAATCAGCAAATTTCAGAGATTCGACCACTTTTTGACCAACTTGGTCGGAAAATCGTTGCGGTCAAAGCCAAAATCGTTGTGGTCAACGTCTTCCGGATACAGGGCATGAAAGAGTAGGGTCTTAAGAATACTAGGACGTCGAGGGAGGCCTTTTACGGTGACTAGATCGAACGCAGTGGCCGCCCAAAGTCAGCAAAATCAGCAAATTTCCGAGATTCGACCACTTTTTGACCAACTTGGTCGGAAAATCGTTGCGGTCAAAGCCAAAATCGTTGTGGTCAACGTCTTCCGGATACAGGGCATGAAAGAGTAGGGTCTTAAGAATACTAGGACGTCGAGGGAGGCCTTTTACGGTGACTAGATCGAACGCAGTGGCCGCCCAAATTCAGCGAAAACGGCTGCTTGTTGCACTCCGAGGAGCGTCTCGAGGGACGCCGGGAACCTCAACGACTCGCACCGTGCAGGATGGATCGAGACGTGACAACACGTGGCGGGGCGGGGCGGGGCGGGGCGGGGGGGGGGGGCGGGGCGGGGTGGGGCGGGGCGGGCCAGTCGGCACGTGACGGCGACTCAGGGTGAAGGCTTCCGAGCGGCAAGTTCAGGGCGACGGACTTCACCACCCACTGCCGCCAAAGCCGCGGGGAGCCCCCAAAAACTCAGACCGAGGTAGCGAATCCTACCCGTAAACAGACACTTTCGGTCACTCGTGCCAGCTCGGCGGCGGGCGGTGCAGGCAGGCCACAGCTCGGCACGGGTAGTACCAACAGCGGCCACCTCGCTCGGGTCTATGTATTTTTTTTCATACACAATTTTAAAATCTATCTTTGGAATGAGCCCGCATACTACCCCGTACAAGAAAACCAAACGAGTATCATCTGCTTTCATTAACGTTCGTTGAATGCGATTTTTTTTATTGGAGCTGGTGACGTCAGCGCTGCCCCAGTCCGGGCCACAGGCCGTTTCCAGGAAAGTGACACTCGCATGCATGCTGCAGGGAATTCCCTGCGACACGGCACTGCCAAGCGAGGACGGCCATGCAAAACGGCGTCCATATTTAAGGGATAAGTCGCCTAATAATAGCGTCGCACGAAATTCCGGATTTCAGCGGAGCGGACGACGAGAGTCGTAAACAGCGGAGAATTAAAATAAGAAAAAAGCCTCACACCTGCTTGTAAAGTCTTATTTGCTGGTATTTGCGGCGTTTGTCCTCGTGTTTGCAGTTTCGCGACCTTCAGCACCTACCTACCACTCTCTGCTATCGCCGCTGTCCACATCACGAAAAAAAGCAGATAACCTCCTAGACTCCAAATTCGTGTATTATCCCAATGACTCATCGAGGGAGTTGCTCATGAGGTAAAATTCCGTTTGCTGTGACCTTGTACTTTTTGATGGTGTAGGCACGTTGACGCCAGGGTGCGGACTCTACAGTGTAATTGCCGTTGGGTGAATCTTTAATCCTCCAGTGACAGTCATCGAGTTTGTGTTTCTCCCTGCGGATGGCTTATACTGCCCCGTGTGGTGCTGGTGACACCCGCTGACGCTCCACCGCCACATCGCGGACAGTACTGTCCAAATTATCCCCCCTGATGGACCAAATCTACTCCCTGACTGCCAACATTTTGCTATCACTGATTGCCGGAATTGGCGCCAACGTTAACAATTTCTGTTAAACTAAATCGCATTTGTTCCAATATGTTTGTAAAGTTTCGAGTTGGTTTCTGGAGGGTTAGGCTGCTTGTTTGGTTGATTTTGGCGCCAAGTCGGTGGCCTGGCGGTGTCCACTGATACTGCAGGGCGTGCGGGCGGCGGTCTTGCGTGCCGGACGGGGCAGGGCGTATCTACAACGGCCTTGGCAGTGGCGGGGCGGGGTGGGGCGGGGCGGGGCGGGGCGGGGATGAAGGCCCCTCTGGGTCCCCGTCCAAGGGATGCGCCCCCAGTGGGGCCCCGCCGGGCATGACAGTTTTGAACACAGCGGTCCCCAGTGAGGGCGCCGCTCTGACGTCAGCGCACACCGGCTATCATTGTAGTACCAGTTTAGCCGACACTCGGAAACACTAGTGGAATCCTTTATGAAGTGAGTCTTTGCTGGCTGCCGTTGAAGGATCGGCCGGGCTTCTGCCCCCAGGTCCAGCGCTGGCTAGAGATGGGGTGTGTAGTTTGTGGACTCGATATTCCCAGCCAGTATAACACAGCCCGAGGCGGGCGAATCCGTCTTGAGGCCGTGTCTGGACCGTTCGCCCCGCCCCGAGTTGCTCAAGTACACTTCCGACTCGCGGTGTACCCCCGGGCTGGGCCTCTTGGTCTCCGTGCGCTGCGTTTGGCAGGTTGAATGAAGCCGATCCCGATCGTTCCAATTCGGAGAAAAGACGGAAGTGGAGGGCAAGCTGGAGGGTCATTCAAGGACTACGAGCATTTCGTGCTGCTGCACTGAAAAAAAAAACTTCTAAAACCGTGCTTGCTTCTTTTTACGTCAGCCCGGCGCAACAGTCCGGAGCGGAGAGGTCCCCTCCTGTGGCGTGCTAAGTACACATTCTGGAGATCTGTGTTTGTGCTTCGGCCCTAAAATCATACCTTCTGCTGTACTACCTTTCCGGCACCAGAGACGACGTTTGTTAACGGCCATTCAAAACCGAAAAGACGCTCTCTTCTTTAAAAAAATATTAAAGAGTTTTATTTTTTGAGCAGGCCTTTCATGTCGGAACTGAGTTTCGGCGAAGGCAGGCGTCATCAGGGCGTGGAAGGACCTGCCGCCGGCCTAGGGGCGGAGTGGAGGGCTCTCCACAGCAGTCAAGGCAAAGCTCAGCTCAGCTCCACGGACCAAACCAAAAAGGAAGACAAATAAATAAAATAGGGCGGAACGCCCCCGCTTTAAAAAAAATGGATTTACTGCGCTAGTGTTCCTTAAAAACCGGATCTCAGCGAGCGGCGGCGGACCTCCTCCGGGCCGCGGGCGGCTGGGTGGCGAGTGACCTTGCTGCCGGTCGTTCTTGCCGCTGCGGACTCCGGGCCGCGGACTCCGGGACGCGGACTCCGGGACGCGGACTCCGGGACGCGGACTCCGGGACGTGGACTCCGGGACGCGGACTCCGGGACCTCGACTCCGGGACGCGGACTCCGGGACGTGGACTCCGGGACGCGGACTCCGGGACCTGGACTCCGGGCCGTCCGCGGGGGTTCCTGGCTTGCCCCGGCTTGGCTTGCCCGGAGCCACTCCACTCTTCGCCGGCACATCGCCACGGAATGCTCCGGCGGCTCCGGCACTCCGACCGCGAAGCCGGCGCGGTGGCCGGGCAGGCCGGGCAGGCCGGCGGCAGGCCGCAGGCCGGCAGGGGCCGGTGCCGCCGCGGAGCCGCGGTGGGCCTGGAGGTGGTAGATGGTGGAGGTGGTGGATGCGGAGGTGGAGGGGCAGAGTGGGGGGCCGGAGGAGGGGATGTAGGTCGCATATAAAAGGCGGCCATAGCCGCGGTCGCAGTTCCACAAGGCAAGCGAGCGCGGCAAGATGGCGTGGGGCAGGCGTTGTGTCGTAGGCTTAGTGCTCCTCGGACTGGTGGCTGCGGCGTGCGCCCTCGAAGAGAGAGGTGAGTGCAACCCGCCTTCGACCGAACACCAAGTGCCAGTGCAGTGCAGTGTCAAAGTGTTCCGTTTCTTGCGCGTGTGTGTGTGCGTGCGTGCGCGCAAGTGTGTGTGTGAGTGAGTGTGGGTGAAGGGGTGGGGGGACAGCACGACGTCGAGTGACATGATTAATATGTTGTGTTTTCAACAAGAATAATTTGCAACAACGCCTCCAGAAGAGATGTGTCTGTGTGTGTGCGTGTGTGTGAGCGTGTGCGTGCGCCGGTCGGTAATGGATCCCCTTACTTTTTGGAGCTCATCTCCGCGGATCGGTCCCAGGAAGTGAGCCGCGTGTCGTAACGAGCTCCAGCAGCGGAGCGGCTCGGCCCCGTCATCGAATGCCCGAGTCTTGTTTTCAAGCAAAAAAACAAACAACATCATCAACAACAAAAACAAAACGAGGCTCCGGGAGGGGGGAGGGGGGCCGTGCGGCGTCTCTGGCTGGGTCAGTGCGTGACCGCCGATCCAATAACAGAACGAGGTCAAATTTGAGCTTTTCAATAATTACGTATTCCAAAGACGTGCCGGCCTCTGTTCAGTCCGTGACAGAAAGCAACATGTTGACGTTTTTGTTGTTGTTTGCTGCCGGCATCGATGATGCCGAATTGTTGTTGTTGTTTGAAGTGGGCCTCATTCGCCATTGGTTGCGTGGATGGGCGCGTCCCCGATAATGACGCACCGACAACTTTCTTCGTGCCCGGTAGCTGGACCTGCAGCTGGCGGAGGGCGGAGGGGGGAGGGGGAGGGGGGATGCGTCCCCGGATGTGTTTGCGGTCCTGGCCGCCCGCTGCAACCCGTTCCCCCCGTTGCGTGGCACACTGCTGCAGCCCAAGACGGCCCTCTTCGCGGAAACGAGTGTTTGCGCGCCACAAATAATTCATCAGCGTCGGCTTTTGGCGTCGTTGGGGTCTCTTTTCATCCAATTTTAATTAAATTTTTTGTTTGGAAAAAAAAATTGTTTGACAGTTTCTTTTTTTAAATTAAGTTTACCCGGCGCCACAGGGGTGCCAGTGCCTTAGGATTCTTTTTTTAGAGCCCTGTAGTAATTTTTTTAAGTCAAAAACAACAATTTTTGTTCAAAAAAATTGTAAAACAACATTTCAAAATAACGGTGTTTTTGTTGTTTTCTTAAGTTCTTAAAAATAAAAGCAATTTTAACGCGTACCCCTGCTGGCGGGCCGCTTTTGGCTTTCGTTCCGGGCCCGTTGTGCCGGCAGTGCCGGCAGGGAAGTCGATTTGTTTCGACAGTCGGTCGGATTAACGACCGCGCGAAATCTTTGTCGACGCGACTCGCCGTGCTTCCTCCTCGTCGTCGTCCTCGCCGAGTTCCCCCCGTGCTTTCTCTGCCTTTTCCTGACAGATGCTAAAAGCCCCCGTCGGCCCCGAAGGCGTAGCGTTACGCGGCTCACCTGCCCCCCGTGCCTCCACTGCCGTCGTCCCCCCCCCCCCCCCGGTCCGGAAGTCACGTCGCCACAGCCACGCTTAATATTCAATATCTCACCGCCGAACGAACGGCAACCAGTCGGCCGGGCTGCTTGAGGTTGCTCGGGGCTTGAGGTTGCGGGGCCTCAGGAGAGGCAACGCCTGGAGAGGTTCCTAGAGAGGCCCCTTTGAGGATGCCCTGGGTAAGCCCTTTGACGGACACCCCGTGGGCCGTCCTCCAGGCCGGTGGCTGCACTGCGGTGACGCGTGGCGTCGCGAGGCAGCCGCAGCCGCATTGACTCTGTCGGATGTTCCTCGACACCGGCGCCCCGCCCCGCCCCGCCCCGCCCCGCGGAGTCAAAGCGCAGTAAGTGATTGCACGTGACTCTTCCTAGTGTCGACACGTGTTGCCTAACGGCCAGGGGCGCCGCGACGGCGGCTGCTGTCACTGTTCCGGTTCTGCTAGGCGTCCACCCCGCCCCGACCCGCCCACCCCACCCCGGCGGCGGTGCTCCCTTTCGTAAGTCCGCGCGGCTGATCGCAGATCGTTTTCGTGACGCGTTTTTGCAGTGGGACGAAGACGCGCGAGCGAGGCGGGGTCACCGTGTGACGGCATCGCGCCGCCGACAAAATGTTGAGCAAAAGTCGTTGTCCGTCGGCGTGCTCGCTCACACGACGCCGCGGCGTGGTGGCCCGCGGCCTAGGCGGGCGTGGCGGTCGACGCCCAGTCGCTCCGAACTGTCGCCTCGTCGCCCTGTCTCTCTCGCACCCCTACGAGTGCGGCAGGGACGGCCGCCAGCATCCCTGCGGGGGTGTCGCCGTGTCACCATTGTCCGCGTCTGCGCGTTTGCACAACGCCTCGCGGACACCGCCTTCTTGAGTCACCGAGTGGAGTGACATCACTGACGAGACGAGGCCGTCATCCTCCCGATACACCAGCATCCCCGCCTCGCCCCCGGGCCACCAGGGTTTTACGTAATTTGGATTCCGCGGCACGCGTGCGCCGTGCCACGCCGCCGTGCTCTGCCGCACCCGGAGACCGGCGCGACGGTGGCGGCAGGGTGAGCTCGCCGAAGAGGCCGCCCCGCCAGGCGCCGGCCGCTGTCCGCGACCACGCCGTCGACGACGACGGTCAGGTGCAACGTCACCGCGCGGCCCCCGCGACCGGCCGGGCCGCTCAGCTGTGCGGTTTTCGACGTATTACAGCAGCGGCCGG
This sequence comes from Thrips palmi, assembly GCF_012932325.1. NCBI lineage: Eukaryota > Metazoa > Arthropoda > Insecta > Thysanoptera > Thripidae > Thrips > Thrips palmi. Next base: position 5,778,352 of record NW_023144622.1, read on the forward strand.
CTCCGCCTGTGTGTGTGCATGTGTGCGCGGCTTCGGCTTCTCGACCCAGACGAGACGGCCGGGGCGCGCAGCGCGCAGGCGGGGCAGCCTTTACATAACCGTAAACAATCGGCAAGTCCGTCCCGTCCCGTCCCGTCCCGCCCTGGGGAAGCCAAGCCGCCAAGCCGACAAGTCTGGCAAGTCGGAGGGGCGCGGCCGGCGCGGCGTACTCGCTACAACGACCCGGACCGACCCGGACCGGTCTGGCGGGGCCCCGGCGCCCCGACGGGGGCACTGCAGGCGGACTGCGAACAGTGTCTTCGTCGCTCTGTCTCTCTCGCACCCTTGCGGCACGCCGCGTGACTGCGAGTGAGACAGGCCGCGTCGCGCCCTTTTATAGTGGGCGTTCATTCGCGCGTCGCTCTGGCCGATGTGCGGCCCGCCCATGAGGATTGCCACAACAATGGTGACGTCCAGGTGACACCGGCCCTCCACTTCTCGCACTTCTTCTTCTTCTCCTCGCCACGACCTTGAGATGACTGAGGGGCTTCCAGTGGCGACGCGGGCCGCTCAGGTCGTTTCCAACTTTTATTCACTTTCCCTTTCTGAAGAGGAAGCCGCTATGCCGCGGTCGGCGGGGCGCGGCGGGGCGTGGCGGGGCGTGGCGGGCCGTGGCGGGGCCGCGGGCTCGGCGGCGATGCGCGTACTTAGAGAAGCCAGCCCGCCATGCCACGACCCACACCGCCCCGCCACACCCCGCCGCGCCCTTAGCGCCATAAAACACCTGTTGGGCCAAATCTCCCGCCATCGCTCACCGCCACTAACTCATGCAGCGCCCCGATTTTACTGCCGACTCGTAAATCGTGTTTCAACAAACGCGCAATTTTTCCATGTTTTCTCGTGTATTTTTGCGGCGCTGCGGAGGAAAAACTTTTTCGGAAGAAAAATGGCGCGTGGAAGCTGCCGCGAGGGGAAGGCGGGCGGCGCGCTTTGCGGGAACCACCTGCCGAGCGGTTCCGAACTGCGTCGCTCTGTCTCTCTCGCACCCTCGCGGGTCGCTCCATGAGTGCGACAGAGACAGAGGCATCGGTCTGCTGCAGCTGCAGTGGTGAGCAGTGCCGCCGGAGGCGCCGGAGTGGTGTCTCATCTCACGGCAACCCGCGGCGCCGCGGACTCCCCGGGGCTATTGCGTGGCGGGGCGGGGCGGGGCGGGGCGGGGGGCCTCTCGCCGGCAAACAGCTGAGCATCTGTCGGAAGAAACCAATCGCACCGCACGGCAACAAAGAAGAGACAGAGAGAGAGAAAGGGGATGGCGTCAACAAAACGCGCGAGAACTTATTCCCAGATGAAATATGACAGCGGGAAGGAAAGCATAGAATATTTTCGTTTTTATCTACACAATCGATTGGGTTTGTTTTGCCTCATGCACGGAACGATGGCTGCGGAGGCCGCGGCTAAAGTGTGACAAAGGACGCCAGCAAAAAAAAATTAAAAATTTCAACTTTTTGCTGAAGTTAGTCCGGAAATGATGATCTATTTCTTTTTTGCCGGAACGCCATTTTCAATCTCGCACTGCTCCGGCGCGGAGGCCGGCGATGGCCGCGCAGTCCGGACCCCCCGGGGACGGAAAACGAAGATGGAGAATTGGGGCTGCAGAGGCAGAATAAGGAAGAATGGTGTTTGGGGCGGGGTGGGCCGGGGGTGTGCTGCAGGCGGAACGTGAGCGCGCGCGCGCGCGTGTGTGTGTGTGTGTGTGTGTGTGTGTGTGTGTGTGTGTGTGTGTGTGTGTGTGTGTGTGTGTGTGTGTGTGTGTGTGTGTGTGTGTCCGTGTGTGTGAGGGGTTCGGGTGGGGCAGGAGCCCAGCAGCGACGCCGCTACCCATATTGTTATTATTTTTATTTCTCTCTTCTTTTTTATCTGGCGCGGGCTGCAAAAGCACCGCACTAAAATTTTAAACCAAAACACCCGATGCACTTCTTTTTTGTGGGAGAGTGACGCAGACGCCTTCCTGGCCCGCCCATCGCGGCCCTCGTTAGCTCTGTTTACCCAACGCGTGCGAGAGAGAGAGAGAGAGAGAGAGAGAGAGAGAGAGAGGAGAGAGAGAGAGAAAGAGGAGCAGCACGCAGCACGCCACTTCGGTACGCTCGCGTGCGCAGAGCGCGGCAATGTCCCACTGCAGCCACTGATGTGCACACTCACACACTCACACGGACGCACCCGGCGCTGCAGGCTGCACTGCAGATACTGCGGCACTACACTGGCAGGTGCGACTGGCTGGCCTAAACAGATGCCGAGCGCGCGCACCGCTTGCTGCCGCAGAGTGTTCAAATATACACACCCTACGAAGGAGCCGCCGCCGGCACGCTGCGTCGGTCGCGTGAGTTGCCCGAGAGGACGCGTCGAACACGTGTCGGGTTCGTGTCGGCCACTGTTAAGGACGTGGTGTTGTTGTTGTTGTTGGGCTGGCCCGGCCGGCCTGGACGAGTTCCCCCAGAGAAGGTCAGCCTAGGCCCCCGCGCTGCTCCCATTGCGACACCGATCGAGTCCAGATGGAGGCGTGAACAACGGCGCTAATCCTGGAGGACGAAACCGCGGCGCCACCGCGACACTGCCAAATCGCGCGGCCAGTGACAAAAGCAGTGCCGCCGCGTCGCCGCGTTGCCGCCTGCGCGGTGTCGTCAGCCCTGCCTCGGCCTCGGCGTCGGCGGCGTCCTCCCAGAGCATTGTCCGGGCGACCTGGCTGGCGCTGTGCTGGCACACCGGCAGGCCGACGGGGCGGGGCTGTTCTATCCAAAAACTGGTCGCACGCAGACACCGAAAAAAGCGGCTGTCTTCCCCAGGCCCTACGCACAACGCGCACTTTCCTGCGTCTTTTTATTTTTCCCGTCATTTTTTTTTGCGAGAGGACGCTTGCCCTTTTACCTCCATATTCTGCCCATTCCATCGGCAAAGTCCGGCTTCTATCCCGCTGACAACAACACGTTAGCGGCGTGCACGTGTGTGGGTGTGAGGGTGTGTGGGTGTGGGCACCCACAGCAGTAATCCCCCTCCCGCCGTCACTGCCCCGCATTTCAATTATTTATCGCCTTGACAGTTATACAGGATCGATGCCAGTCGGGGCCGCCACGGTCATTGTCAATGTCGCTTTGGCAGTCGGACTCCCCTGGACGCGGGGACACTCGGACAGGAAGCCGAGGCGAGGCGGGGCGGGCGGGGCGGGGCGGGGCGGGGCGGAGCATAAAAGTTGAAACGCAGCGGAAGCGGCAGAAGCGAAGGGAAGGGAGGGCGTCGAGCTCGGGGAAAGGCGTCGCGACGCGTCGCGGTGTGCTGCAGGCTGACGAGCCTCTCTCTCACTGTCTCTCTCGCACTCGCTTGCCGGTGTGCCGCCCCGCGGGGGTGCGAGAGAGACGGCGGGATGCACGCATGCACCGTGCGTGTCACGTCCGCGGGGCGCGACGCGGCGAGCACGACATCTACTCGCCTCCTCATTTTCGTTTTCGTTTTTGCTTTTCGGAAGTGCTCGCCTCGCGCGGCTCCCCTGCATTCGGATGCAGCGTCCGATCGCTTTCTCCACGTCTGGCGGCGGGAAATCGGAAACCGTACTTGGAAATCGGCGCGCGTCGCTCTGTCTCTCTCGCGCGCCTAGGGGACGCCGCTGGGGTGCGACAGAGACAGAGCGACTCTTAGCGGAGTCGGTCTCTGCAGCGCAGCGAGGAGGTTAATCTCCGATTCGTCAATGATGAGCGATAGGAAAGGCGGCTGTCAATGAGGCGTGCAAGTGCCGCCCCGCCCCGCCCCGCCCACGGTGCGCCACCGCAGTGGGCGATGCCTGCACTGCCTGCGATGCCGCTGCCCCGCTAACCGGGTCATAGCAGACGCCACGGCGGCGCGGCGACCGCGACACCACGCAATGCAGCGCGGACAATCAGGCGCACTCTTCCAGTGGTTTTCCGGGTTCCCGCGCAAACGGACGGACAGACGGACTGACGGAGAGACGGACAGACAGACAGACAGGCAGACAGACAGACAGGCAGACAGACAGACAGACAGGCAGACAGACAGACAGACAGACAGACAGACAGACAGACAGACAGACAGACTGACAGACAGACAGACAGACAGACAGACAGACAGACAGACAGACAGATAGACAGGCAGGCAGACAGACGGGCTGTCCTATCAATCACGGTGTTGTCTCGCTTCATCATGACGCGCAGACGTCCGAGGGACGGGCCGGGGGCGGCGGGCCGGAGGGTCGAAAGCAAAGTAGCGAAATGGCGGAATCATTGTTGGACTGCCTCGCCCTGCCTCGCCCTGGCCGGCAGCCTGGCAGCCCTGAAATACGACGCAGCCGGGAATCCCATTACCTAAATGTTGTGTTGTGTCGCTGGACCGCCCGGCCCGCGGCACCGGCAGAGAGAGAGAGAGAGAGAGAGAGAGAGAGAGAGAGAGAGAGAAGAGAGAGAGAGAGAGAGAGAGACGATGCAGGGCCGAGCAGGGCGTGGGATGGATAAGGATAGTCGTGGTGCGCTGTCCTTGTCACTGCCAAGAATGGCCAATGAGTGTGCGACGATCAAAAGGCATTTCGTAGTATGTGGACAGCCCACACTGCCATTCGGAAAAACTTAAATCTTTTCGTTTTGGCGCGGTGACTACTGTTTCTGACCGAGTCCCCCGTTGTGTCCACAGCAAGATGGAGGCCCAGCAACCCCAGGACGAGGAGGGCGGCCCCGCAACCCGTCCCCAGGAGGTGGCGGCGGCAGGCGGAGGAGAGCTCAAAGAAGGAGGAGAGCTTCGAGGCCGAGCTCTGCAAGGACAAGGACGCCGGCGAGTGGTTCCGACTTGTGGCCGGTGAGGGCGACAACTGCCGAGACGTCATCCAGTGCACATCATCGGTAAGTCCTCGCGCAGCGCAGTGGTTATCGCGCTAGCCTACGGAGCGCAATGTCAGAGGTTCAAATCTTCGAGTTAATTTTTTTTTACCCGATTTTAAGGAGTAGTCCTCTGGGGAAAATTTTCTGTTTTCAGCAGAAAAAACGTTTTGTTGCTGTTTTAAGCATGCGGCTCCTTGCCTCGGCGACCCACGGTTGAACGCAGCGCCCCGCATGCCCGCGGCATCAGAGAGGGAGAAAAGAGGTGGGGGAAGGGGGCACATCTGGTCGAGCCCTTGGCCTTCCTGGACCGTTGTTACGCAACCACGGCGGACCTAATTCGTGTACATCCGTCCGTCCGTCTGTCCGCTCCCCTCCCAGTCCGACTGTCTTGCCCTTGCCGTCGGGGCGCGTGGCGCGACTGCGAGCTGGGACTCCCAGCCTGGGAGCGCCGTGCTGGGTAGGCCGCCGCGGCGTCGCGCGACACGGGTGCGCGAAGGGCCTGCCTACCTCGCAGGCGCTCCGACGCGCGCTCTGTCTCTGTCGCACTTAAGCGCGCCTCGGGCCGGGCGTCTTGGTTGGACGCTTTGGCGCCGCACCGCTTGCCAATGGAATTTGGCAGCCTCGCCTTGGCTGCGTCTGGGGAATCCTTTCACTATCGCTTCTGCCCGCTCGGCCGGGCGCGGCGCGGGTCCGCGTGCCCCCGCGACGACCGCGGCGGTCGCAGCCGATGTCTCGGCCGTTGGCCTGCCGCACCCTGGCCCCGGCGACGTCCCGGCGACGTCCTGGCGACGTCCTGGCGACGTCCCAGCGGCGCGGAGTGCGAGTGGGGCTGACCTTTCGGCCGCCAAATAGACCGCCTTCGGCCCCTTCGGCCCCGTCGGCATCACCCCTCGCGAGTGTCCTTTCGCGTGACCTTCAGCCGGCCGGGGTCCTGGAGGACTCGCGAGGCGCCGGCCGAGACACCGAGGCTGTCGCCGCACTGCGCGCCGCACTGCGCGCCGCCCGGCCGTGACATCAGTCACTCCAGGATGTTGTTTATGTTGTTGTTTTTCCAGCCACCGAGTCGAAACCGTTTCCATGCCTAATGCTCGTTCTCCCGGCGTGCCCCACAGGGTCTGCAGGCCATCCGATGCCCCGCTGGCCTGTACTTCGACATCGAGAAGCAGACCTGCGACTGGAAGGACGCCGTCAAGAACTGCAAGCTCAAGAACAAGGAGCGCAAGGTGAAGCCGCTGCTCTACACCGACGAGCCCCTCTGCCAGGTCAGTACCGCTTTTGTTGTTGTCTTCGCTCTGGTTTCCCTCTCTTGCCGTTGTTGTTGCTTTTGCTGCCGCGTAGACGAGTCCAGTAATTGCCGTCCTCAGAAACCGCCGGCGTCACTTTTAATGAGAAGCGTTTTCGGCAGTTTCAACGAGGAAAAGTAATTCCTGCCACTAAATCTTCCCGCCGCTGGGAGGTCGCGCTCCGAAGCCGCGCGACGCCAGACTCCGAAACTTTTGCCCCAACTTTTCAGTTTTCTCAGAATAATGAGCCGCTGGTGAATCCAGAGAGCAGACTGCAGTGCGCAGGGGCTGCTCTCTGTCGCCTGCACTGTGTTTGAGGTGTGTGCTGACGACCTGTTCTGCGCAGGACGGCTTCCTGGCCTGTGGTGACGGCGCCTGCGTCGAGAGGGGACTCTTCTGCAACGGCGAGAAGGACTGCAACGACGGCTCCGATGAGAACTCTTGTGGTGAGTAATGATTCCTCCCATCCTTGTCCCTCTCTCTCTCTCTCTCTCTCTCTCTCTCTCTCTCTCTCTCTCTCTCTCTCTCTCTCTCTCTCTCTCTCCCTCTGCCGCGCGGCGTCCTTTATTTCCACTTTTATATTTTCTCGTCTGCGGGCTGATGCCGAACTGTGCTTTATTTCGTCGCTCTGTCTCTCTCGCACTCGTGGCGGGCCAGCCGTCGGGCTGCGAGAGAGACAGAGAGCCGCTGGCAGCAGCGCGTCATCTCGGCTTGACATGAAGAAAGCCCCTGTCAAGGCTAATCCCCATGTATAGCATACGGGCAGTAAAAGCAGAGACTTGTAAACGGGGCGACCAGGCCAGTCGATGTGGCGGGGCGCTCTGGCGGTCTGCTCTCCGCAAGGCCCAGACATTTTACAGCCCGCTGCAGAGCACTGGAGCCAGAGCACTGGAGTCTGGAGTACTCCGGGAGGGGGCAGCGACCAGTAGCGAGCGGCCCGTCGGCCCACAGTTACAGTGTCCTCCTCTAGGCCTCCAGGCCCCGCCTGCAACACACACAGTGTGCTTGTCTCCCCCTCCTCCGCTTGACTGCCCCAAGCCGTCTAGCGGATCCGGAGAGTCGAGTTGTCGCTCTGTCTCTCTCGCACCCCTGCGCGACGCCCCTTGAGTGCGACAGAGACAGCGCGACGAGAGCGAGTCTGGCCGGCGGCCGACATGATTGCTTTCTCCAGATTGCTGGCGGAATGATTTTATTAATTTGGGCGGCGAGGCGGACGAACACGAGGGGGAGGGGGGGACACTCACTTGACATTTTCTAATGTCCCGACGGCAAATTGATCCCCATTTCGACGGCCATGCCCCGCAGACATCGAGAACGACCCGAACCGCGCCCCGGCCTGCGACCCCGCCGTGTGCGTGCTGCCGGACTGCTTCTGCTCCGAGGACGGCACCACCATCCCCGGCGACCTGCCCTCCAAGGACGTGCCGCAGATGATCACCATCACCTTCGACGACGCCATCAACAACAACAACATCGAGCTGTACAAGGAGATGTTCAACGGCAAGCGCAAGAACCCCAACGGCTGCGACATCAAGGCCACCTTCTTCGTGTCCCACAAGTACACCAACTACTCCGCCGTGCAGGAGACCCACCGCAAGGGCCACGAGATCGCCGTGCACTCCATCACGTGAGTCCCGGGTTCGAATCCCCGTACTTTATTTTTTTCGGGCGAGGGTCTCTAACTTTTGTTGTTGTTTTTGCCCCCGCAGTCACAACAACGACGAGCAGTTCTGGAGCAACGCGACGGTGGACGACTGGGCCAAGGAGATGGCCGGCATGCGCATCATCATCGAGAAGTACGCCAACCTGACCGACAACTCGGTGGTGGGCGTGCGCGCGCCCTACCTGCGCGTGGGCGGCAACAACCAGTTCACCATGATGGAGGAGCAGGCCTTCCTGTACGACTCGACCATCACGGCGCCGCTGTCCAACCCGCCGCTGTGGCCCTACACCATGTACTTCCGCATGCCGCACCGTTGCCACGGCAACCTGCAGCACTGCCCCACGCGCTCGCACGCCGTCTGGGAGATGGTGCTGAACGAGCTGGACCGCCGCGAGGACCCCAACTTCGACGAGAACATCCCCGGCTGCGCCATGGTGGACTCGTGCAACAACATCCTGACCGGCGACCAGTTCTACAACTTCCTGAACCACAACTTCGACCGGCACTACGACCAGAACCGCGCCCCGCTCGGCCTCTACTTCCACGCCGCCTGGCTCAAGAACAACCCCGAGTTCCTGGACGCCTTCCTGTACTGGATCGACGAGGTGCTGGCCAACCACAACGACGTGTACTTCGTGACCATGACCCAGGTGATCCAGTGGATCCAGAACCCGCGCACCATCGCCGAGGTCAAGAACTTCGAGCCCTGGAGGGAAAAGTGTGTGGTGGAGGGCAAGCCGGCCTGCTGGGTGCCGCACTCGTGCAAGCTCACCAGCAAGGAGGTCCCCGGCGAGACCATCAACCTGCAGACCTGCATCCGGTGCCCCAACAACTACCCCTGGCTCAACGACCCCACCGGCGACGGCTTCTTCTAAGTCATTTTACCATTTCTCGTCAATCCCTCCCTCACGATGGACTACACTGTGAAAAAAAAAACGAAAAAAATGTTGTTGAGCGCTCGTGAAGCGAACCGTGCGGTGTGACCTCCCAGAAACTTTTCAACTGTGTTGAAGCTCTCTCGTTGCCATTGCTGCCACTCTGTGATGAATTGGCGCCACTGCGCGGGAAGCGCGCGAACATTCGAATCGGTTAGGTTGGGCGCGGCCTGTGGCGAGGCGGGAGGCTGGTCGCGCCGACGCAGGCGGGGGATGTACTTAAAAAACGAGACGAAAAGACTGTCGAGGGGTTGGGGCCCTCCGTGGCCCCACTGGCAGGGGTCCCCACGGCCCCCGTCCGGTAGTCGACCCGTTCCTTGTGTAACAGGCCGCGGTGGGGGGCCCGGTGGGGCCCGAGGCCAGCAGGGCCGCGGGGCGGGGCCCCGGCAAAGACGAACCGCCCGACTGGGGCTTATTTAAACTGTGATGTTTCGGGTCGGATGAGCGGTCCTAAATATCTCTCTTACGTACTCTATTAATGTTATTAATTTTTCTCAAAAGTACGGAATCGCGTACTCAGTCACGTCAGGAAGACAAACCGTTTGAACAGTGAGAGTTATTTTTATTAAAAAATATAAAAGTTTGATTGTAAAAAAAATATAAAAAATTGAAAATCTTCGTGGCGTGTGTCTTTTTTACTTCCAGTGCTTCATGTAGGTGATTTGTAAACCCGGACAGTACGGCCATCATGGCACTCTCGTGAGCGTGGCTGCGAGTTACCGATACCGATATTAAATTCCACCCACTCTCGTACCGCCAGCATGGCCGGCCTTGCCGAGACAAAAGAACACTGCTCACGCACGCGACACCACACGGCAAAAAGAACAGCAGGAAACTAATTCACCTGTCGTTTTGAGGGTGGGGTATGTATCGGAAAGCGATGCGCGAATCGCACCCGTTTTTTTTTTTTGTTTTGTAGCCGAGTGTGTGTTCACTCGGCAGAGCTCGGGGGCTGCCTTGCCTCCGAGCAGTGGCCTGCAGCCATTAGCACGATAAAACTTTATCCGAATATCCACACAAAAAAAAATTAAGAAAGCAAAGATAAGAAAAAAGGGGTAGAAGGCGCGGGAAAGCGCGGGAACGGCAAGTCCGGAAGTCATATACTTGAAGCCTGTAATTTATTCATATCCCCGTGTCACACTGCCGCACTGGCCACTGGCCCCTCGCGTGCTAATGCCAGATGCCAATCTGGGGGGAAAATTGCAGGACAAACTGGACACGGTGATCCGAATTTCTCATACGGCCGTGAAACGCAAATGCATGTCGCGGCTGGCTCCGAACAACGGGGCTGTCTGTCTCTGTCGCGCTCGTGGGGCGTCCGGCGAGTGTGGGAGCGAGACGGGCAGCGCACCAGTAACTCAGAGGCGACAAAAAAAATAAAAAGACGAAAAGAGGGAAAATCTCCATTTGACGGAATGCGACTTCTCGCGCCAAAGGTTAACTGAATATCTCAGAGGGATATTGGCTCGGCAAGGCAAAGAGGTTAGTAGTGGCGCTTGATGGTGATAGAAAACACGTTCCGTGGCTTTTTTTCTCTCTCTCTCTCGCGTCCGAATTGGCGCCAGTGCTGCCAACACGACGCTCGGATCTGCCGGCGCCTGGCCGGGGACTCGCCTGGCGACGGCCTGCTCAGCCACTCCGAAGAACCTTCGCTCTGTCTCTCTCGCTCCCCCACGGAACGCCCCGTGATGACAGAGACGCACTTCTCAGAATCACTCCGCTGGAGTCCACTGAGTCCACGCGCCGCGAGTCCAGCCAAGGACCATTTTCTCGCACTTTCGCGGCACTTCGCGACTCTTCCAGTGGCGGCCCGCGCAATTTCTCATACTCCGATCGAGGAAGGCTGGCGTGTGTCGCTTCCGCGTGGAGCGCGACCGCCACCGCCTCGCTCTGTCTCTCTCGCACCCCGCGGCACGCCCCCATGAGTGCGACGAAGACACAGCGACGTCGATAAAGGCTGCCGGCTTCGACCGTCCTCAACGAGGGTGCGGCGCGCGCCACACTCTCTGTCTCTCTCGCACTCGTGGCGCGTCCCGAGGGGCCCGAGGGAGTGCGAGAGAGACAGAGCGAGTCGGCCCGGCGGTCCTGGAATGCGGAACAAGAAGAGCCGGCCGGCCGGTCCCCAAATTCGCCGCCATCTCGCGGCTACACTGCTAAGGCACTCCGCGATGCGGCAAAGCCGGCAAAGCCGGCAAAGCGGCTCACTACACCGGCGGGATGGAGTTCCAAGGTTAGGCAGTGCCGGGACTGCCTAGCCACCACACTGCTCTCTGAAAGACACCCCTCTAGAAACTGGACGGAGGATTTTGTCCAGTCGCAATAGAGAACCAACTTGGCTTTTTCTGGCTCTTTCTGACGGTGTGTCTATGAATCGCCGTGTTGGGACCTACACTCAGCAGTAATGTGGACCTCAGCGGCCATTCAAACGAAACAATAGTGATCGGAGCGCATTGTCACAGTGTAAACGCACGCCATGCGCGGGGGCGTTCCAGCGGGCGTTCCAGCGGGCGTTCCAGGACGTTCCCCCTGCCAGCCCACGCTCGCAGCGCACTTCTAATTCATTCCGTTTGTCGAGCCGTCTTCATGACTACGACAGCGCCATCGTCGTGGGCTATCCCATGCCGATCCCCGCCCCCGCCGTCGGGTCCATGTTCCTGTCCCAGGCGTCCCAGGCGTTCCAGGAGGCTCAGTGCGTCCAGGCGCCGCGGCCCGAGGCGACTGCAGGCGCCGGCTCGGCTCCAGGGACCGACTGGCTGGAGCGGGCCGGAGCGAGGCTACGGCCAATCTTATTTGTCTTTCAATCACAGACATCAAAGACAGCACCGGGTCGCCCGGCGCAGACACACTGCCGGATCTTTCTCTCCCTTCCGCATGAGGGGCCAGACAGAGACGGAGTCGCAGCCCCCGCAGCCCCACAGCCCCCGCAGCCCGCAGCCCCCGCAGCCCCGCAGACACACGGCGCGGCTCTTGGTGCAAACACTCTTTGTAGCATTTTTTGCGTTTTTGCCTGATTGGCTCGAGCGCCGCGTGCAGCCCCACGCACTGCTTGACGTGGGCGCCGTCGGGTCACGCGGCTGCCGTCGGCGACCTCGCCGGCCGCGGCATCGCCCTGGACGCGCGCTACGCGGCGCTACGCGACGCCCCGCGTGAGGGCCATGAGGGCGCGCGGCGTCAGGCGGCGTGGCCGTGTGGCGGTTTAGCGGTGTAGCTACGCCGGCTACGCCACTCGCCGCCATCGCCACGCCCCGGCCGCCGTGCACCGCCAGCACCGCCGTGTCCCGGTCACCAGCCCGGCTTACGTAAGGCCTCGCTTAGGTCGTGATCGCCTTGCTTACGGATACGCCGAGCCCTGCCGCGCCGTGCCGTGCCGCGCCCAAACGGCTGGATGCGGGTGACGCAGGGCCATTATATCACTGATTTAATAAGCCGCCGCGGTGCTGCACTGCCTGCAGTGTGCCTGCACTGCTGCATTCTGAGGAAGAGAGTAAATCAAACGGCCGGCGTCTTCAAGTGGATCGTGGCCTTCAGCGTGGCCTTCGGCGCGGCCTTCGTCGAGGCCTCCGTCGAGGCCGCCGGGTGCGCGGCGTGCTGGCCGTGCTGGCGCCGGCCGGCCCGGGGGCCCGGCCCGCCCGCGGCCGTCCACGGCGGCGGCCCCCCGCGGGACGTCCACGGCGGGGGCCTCGGCCCGGTGACGACCCGGTGCGCATACCGGTGGTGGTCCAGGCACGGCGCCGCACCGCGATGACGCCACGCCGGCCGCCCTCCGCCCTCCACCGGTCAGATTACGCGCATCACATAAGGTTGGGTAACTTTCACTGACTTACCTTGGTCCTACAAGCTGACTAGTGAAAGTGCTGGGCAGGGCAGGTTTGGGAGCGGGCGGAGCGGGCGGGCCGGTAGGGCCTCGGCCACGGCGTCGGCCGGCCAGGTCGCCGAGGCTTCGTCACTTCGTCATGCGAGTCTGACAAGAGGGCAACCAGGGCGGCATCAGGGCGACGGCCTGCGTACACACTGGTTCGGTTTGAGTCCCATTTTGACTCTGGAGCTGAAAAATCGCGTCCGAAATTTCGGCCTTCTGGCCCACTGTGCAGCCTGCCTACGCACCACGGCCTGGCTCACGGCCTGCTTGGGCGCCTCGACGGCTCGACGCACAGAGGAGCGTCTTCGCCTCTAAACTTTACTGCGCGCAGCAACGCCGAGCGCCGAGCGCGTACTTTTGTAGTTAGTTTATTTTCGTCACACGTAACATCTTTTTACGGGGGCGTCGTTCTGTATCTGGCCGTGCTTTGGCTCCTCGTATGGGGCTGTAAAAGTGGGCCCTTTTCATGCCGTGTCCGGCGTCAGTGCCTGTCATACGGACAACTTTGTAGTTCTTTCAGTGTGTTAACATGAATTTTTCAGTCCTGCCTGGTGGCAAACCGCTCGCGGAGACAGCTGTTGCTGTAAATAAATCCATCCACCGTTTGTTTCCATCTGTATGGGTTTCGTCCATTTCATCTTGTTGCGGCTGCTGCCCCCTCCCCTTTCTCCTCGCGGGATATTCCTCCAGCAAATCGAGTTTGCCTGTCGTCAGAGCGCCCAAGTGCTCCTTTCATGTGCCTCCCTCCGATACCCCCCGGAGGCAAAACAGGTAAACACAGAATCATCGGCGAGTGGGCGAGTGGGCGAGTGGGCGAGTGGGCGAGTGGGCGAGTGGGCGAGTGGGCGGGCTGCGGCACTGCCAAAGGCAAAGGTCAGCCGAAGCCGGCGAAGCATTCTCTTTGGAAGGGTTCGTACAAAGGGCGACGACGCAGCATTGCAACACGTTCGCCCGTTCAGTTCTCTTCGCGTATGGTGTTATGTTTTTCCAACACTCCTCATGCAAACTACTACTGTTTTCTCCTCCCACACACACGCGCGCACACACACACACCCCCTAGGGTGGTGGCCGGCGACGGATCCGGCCAAACTGACCGACTGACCGGTAGCGCCAGCCAGATAGATCAGTTGATAAGCCGACCAGCGGACTGATTTCGAAAACCCCTCGCGTCGCTCTGTCTCCCTCGCACTACTGCGGGACGCCCAATGAGTGCGAGAGAGAGAGACGGCCCCCAACGAGAAAGGTGGCGCCCATCAATAAGCCACTGCGGCGCCGCCGGCCGGCGCCCGCCACCGGAAAAAAACAATCAGGATAGCCCTCATAAAACAACTGATCTGCACCCAAAAAACGCGGCTTCTTGAACAGCCAGTTAACTTGGAACAAGTGACATTTTTTCATTGAACGTTATAAGTATAAATCATTTGCTGCAAGTAAGTTATTGCGGTTCAAGCAAACACTTTTGAGGTGCTAAAGCAGTAGGCCGTCGCCGGGGTTCGAACCCGAGTCGATCCCGCCCGCCTGCGACCTCGCTAGCGTAGTGAGGCTGCCGCCTAGGGTGATGCGGCCTAGGCCGCGGGGCCGCGGGGCCGCGGGGGGCCGGGGCCTTGGCGCGCGCGCTGCCGGCGGGGGTCCCCGATTCCTGAAACCCAACGGCTGAACGCACCGAACGGACCGAACGAACGGACCGAAAGGCGGTGCTGGTCGCGCTCGGGCGTGACAGCCACCTTCACCTTCTCTTCGCGGAATCGCGTGAGGCAAGCCAGAGCCAAGCAGGCCAGAGGCAGGCAAGCCAGACGCGGGCGTCGACATGAAGCGCTGATTTTTCATCGTGTTCATGCAAAGAACGTGACGCAACGGACGACTCCGTCCACGCGGTTTCCAGCGAAACGGTAATTATCGCCATTTCGCCGCCTCGCTCGCTGCATTCCCAAAGGGTCGTCTGTCTCTCTCGCACCCGTACGGAACGCCCCGTGAGTGCGACAGAGACAGAGCGACGGATCGGTCCTTGGGAATCAGGCCCGCGATGCAGCTTAAAAAAAAAGTTCCACTTTTTTTCTTGAAAGTAGCGCGTGCTTGGCTTCACTGGAAAAGTTTTTCCACCGAGCCTCGTCCATCAAAACGGGCGCGCTGCCGCCGACCGGGCGGCCCGGAGTAACTCTCGGGGTTTAGTTTTGTCGCTGATCAGGTTTTATAACAATGCGTGTTGTTACGATGAAGGTGAAAGCACCAAACACCGGAACATGGCCGGCCCACCTGTGCGCCCGGCCGGCCCACCGCGTACAGTGTGCGCCCACCGCACCCTTCCGGCAACGCGGCTACCCCACCAGAAAAGAGGGGGGGGGCCTGAAGCCGCTGAAGCCCAGTCATGCCAGCCATCCAGCAACCGCCCCTTTGTGGGCTGGAAAATCTTTACAGCGTGCTGACGCACTGCGCGCTGTGGAGTAGCGGCAACCCATCCATTTATTCGCTCATTCCTGCTTCATTCATTCATTCATTCATTTACTCATCCGTTTATTCTGAACGACTGTGCCAGCTAAGTTCCCCGAGTGGCCAACCCGAAATGCACCGAACAGAGTACAAAGCGCAGGGCCTCCGAGGTCGCCGTCAAGCGAATTAGCCTTCCGCACATGTGCCTGGCCCCAGCCTCCTGCCCGGTACACTGTGGGCCAGGCTTGGCGCGCCCCAGACGCCCTTCAGTGGCTCCCTTCATCTCCGCTAAAAGGACACGTCCTGTCTGTCTGTCCGTCCGTCTGTCTGTCCGCCTGTCTTGGCGAAGCGGAGCGAGACATGACGCCAGCTTTCTCCGGGGATGAGAGGTATCAGACAGGCAAACAGATCGTTATAGCGAGCGATCGGCTGGGATCAGACAGCGGTGGCCGTCTCATGTGCTCTGTCTCCCTCGCGCTCGTGCGCCCCCCGTGGGAGTGCGAGAGAGACAGGCAGCTGCTGCGGCGCGCGGCGGCGACGGAGCGCACACGTCATGGAGTGTGGCGGTGTCTCCGCTGATCGGCCACCCTCCTGGTGGTTCTGCCGCGCGAGCCGCTGCCCCTCCCCGCTGCCGCCCAGACGACACACTGGAGGTTCAACACGAGGCGAAACGTGCACGGTGCACCCACCTCCCCCTCCCTCCTCCCGAAGTCGCGACGCAGTACAGAGATGTCGCCTTCTCATTAAAAGTGCGTGCTTCCGCGGGTGTGAAATCGGCGCCAGCATGCCGATTCCGAGAGTCGCTCTGTCTCTCTCGCACTCACGGGGCGTTGCGCACAGGTGCGAGAGAGACGGAGCGACGAAAACGTCTCTCGGTATCAGTGTGCCGGCTGGCAACGCCGACGCCTCTTTCCGCCCGGCGGCCCGGATTTTCCTATCAATTCCAGTCTGCTGGCGGCCTGGCGACGTCGAGAGACCAGACTCGAAATTATTGTGGAGTGCGACGTGCGTTACCGCAGGCCGCGCTTCGGCACTCTGTCTCTCTCGCACCCACGCGGGCAAGGGGGCGTGCTGTGAGTGCGAGAGAGACAGAGCGACGGACGGCGATGAGCGGAACTGCTCAGTAAAACACGTGAGACGCCACGCCCTAGCATCTAATGACTAACGGTCTCCTTAGCACGTGGGGTGTCGGCAGGTCACGTGGCGTGCGTTGAGGAGGCATCGAGGAGGCCGAGGAGGCCTTCCTCGAGCCCCTCGCACTTCGCCGATTGCTCATTGAGGCGCCTGTGCGATAATCAAGTCCAGGAAGACTGTCACTGTCTGTGGCAGCATCCGCGCACCACGCCCCGTCGCTCGGATAGGCAGTACTTCCCGGCTTGCTAGTGTGCCCGCCAGAGCCGCGCCCCGAGCCCGCAGCAAGTTTCAACAAAAGTGGCCTCTGTCGTAGCCACTGAAAAGGTTAAATGAGACCTGAGACCCTTTACCAACTTTAACTATAGCGTTCAAACTTTTCAAAAAAAAAATTAAAAGTTAGAATGTTTTTACATTGCCCTTGGCCGCAGGGAGGCATTGACGGCAAGCTGGGCCCCCAAAAGCTGTCCGTCGTCCGCCAGGCGGTCCGGAGCCAACCAGTGGGGGCACCAGGCCCGCCAGGCCCACCAGGCGCCACATCCCGTCACCGCGGAACGGTAATAATTATTAATGACCCCAGCGATCGGATTGCCGCGCCGTCACGCGCCGTCACGCCACCGTCACGGCACTGTCACACGGCGAGCCGCGTCACGCCGCGCATTACCTGTCACAACGCACCGACAAAAAAAAACACAAACAAACCTGTTGATAATTAGCGGCGTGTAGGCGAGCAGGAAAGATGCCGGTCGAGTCGTGAAATGGTCGGAGAGTTTGTTCCGCATTGTGACTCCGTTGCATCTGCCTGGCGTGACGTCAGGTCGTCAAAACGTAGCCAACTTGAGCAGCCGCCGCCTTATGAACCACGAAGATCCTCGCACCGGTCCTGCGACATCTCTCGGTTCGTCGCTCTGTCTCTCTCGCACCCCTGCGGGGCCGGCGCCACGCCCCACGAGAGCGAGGGAGACGGACGACCACCACACCCTCCGAGTCGTCATCGTCGTTCTTCGGGGAAATGGCGCGGAGCGGAGTCGATTCCGAGAAGCGAGATTATTCCAGAGTGCAATTTGGTTGGCGTTTTCGGCGTCGCGGCGCCAAGGTCGCCGAGGCCTAATGCCAGAGGTCTCTCTCTCTCTCTCGCGCGCGAGCTCCGAAAACTGCGGATATTGTTTTCAAATCGCCGTACGCACAGCCTATTTTGCTTCCATTTTGTTTTGTTTTTATTGCCGAAACCGGGTGCCGCAAGCAGGCAGGCAGCGCATTTCAGCACGGTATACTACATTCCAGCGTGGCGGCGTGGAATCGCAGCCTTGGATGCGAGTGGGCTAGCCTGTCTGGCAAACCGCATTCTGGTGGCGCGGAACCGCCACCCCCTCCCCGTGCACGGCGTGCACACAGTGGGCCAGAAGACCGGTGGAGGCGGACAAAGCTCTAGACGCGTTTTGAGCTCCAGAGTCGCTAAACAGGCCTCGAAACGAGCGTGTGACCCCACCAATGGATTGCTCTCCGAACGAGGAATCCATAGGTGGGGTCACACGTTCGTTTCGGGGCCTTTTTAGCCACTCTGGAGCTCAAAACGCGTCTAGAGTTTTGTCCGCCTCCACCGGTCTTCTGGCCCACTGTGCTGCCCCCACCCCCGGGCACTTCCCCGCAACAAGTCGCACGCTGCAGCCCCCCGTCGTCGTGCAGGCCGCGCGCTGCTGCAGCGCAACTTGAGGGCGCATTTGACCGCCACGCCGCCAGCGCCCCCCGCGGCCGCGGGCCGAAGCATCGGAAAGTGTTGATTGTCCGCGACCGTCGTTCGGGCTTCGCTCTTCGGTCCGCACGTGCCTCCCCAGCACGGGGCGCCATCGGAAACCGAACGGCGGAGGGGGAGGGGGATCTGTCTCCCTCCCCCCCCCTCTCTCTCTCTCTTTCTCCGCCTCGGCCGCACCACGCGCGTGGGTGGGAGAGAGACAGGGGCTGCGACCACGACGTTTGCAGAGAAACCACGCGAAACCGCCTCTGACGCCGCCCGAAACGCCAAACGGAACTCTTTTTCCAGGTTTTTATTTTGTTTCGTTTAGTAAAAAGAGGAGTGTTGTTTTTTTTATTCGGCGAGGTGTGAGGCGTTTATAGGCGTGGGGCGACGGCGCCCGGAGCCGCCATCACCATGCCGCCTCCAGGATGCCTCCAGGATGCCTCCAGGATGCCTCCAGGATGCCTCCAGGATGCCTCCAGGATGCCTCCAGGATGCCGGGCGCCACGGGCAAGCATTACCGGATTGGCCGCCTGTGAAGTCTGTAAAGCGACCGTCGCCACCGACGACGCTAGACTAGCTGTCTCTCTCGCACCCGCAGGGGACGCCCCATGAGCGCGAGAGGGACAGAGCACCGCAAAACGACTCTCGGAATCATTCTGCCTCTGCTGCTCTGGCCGCTCTGGCTCGCGCCCAGCAAAATTTTCAGCACCGCCACTTCCATTTTAGCATTGGAGACGGTCGCCACCAGCACTGCGCACTAGCTGCGCTCTCATTGGTCCTCGCAAGGGCGTTAAGTTTTACATGCAGCGCTTGCTTTTCAATTACTGCAAAAGTACCCTTTGAAAATTTAGCAGGTTGGAACTGCCCATGCGGTGCTCTGACTTGCACGCACGGTGAAAAAATAGGGGAAATATTTAGACAGGTATTGACAAAAAAATGAGGTCCCCGGACTGTAGGGCCCATTAGTTGGCCCGATTCGTCTTATCCGCGGTGTCCATCGCGTGGCCATGGCTCGGCCAAGGCTTGGCTTGGCGCGCCACCCGTCCTTGGGTAAGGTTAGTGATGTCGTTCGCCGCGCGGGGCTACATGGCACTCTCGGCGCACTGAACCTGCTTGCCAGGCCGAGACTCTGTCTCTCTCGCACTCATGGGGCGTGCCGTGCAGGCGCGAGAGAGACAGAGCGACGACTCTCGGAATCGGTCCGCGGCCGACGCCTAACCCGTCCTATTATGGCCTCAAAGGAGCAAAGGTGAAAACACACACGCTTACTGTCACTCCTCAGCTACCCTCTCAAAATCAATAACACGCGTCCCATTTCGCAGTGAAAGTGACTTTCGGCTTCGTTTGTGTGCGTGCCGCCGGGTTTTCCTTTTCGTACGTGCATCTGGTTGGTTGCAGTGCGCGGTGCATACCGCGCGCGTGGGACTGGAGTCGCTGGAGTGGTTTGTGGGAATCTCTTTGTTCCACATTATTTCTGCAATGAAATGGTAACAGAAAATAGAAGCGATTGCGATCGGCCGAGAGTTCCCCGTGACAGCGAGGCACCGTTTCACTGTCACGAGCGAGAGAGACCTGAGAGAGACAGCAAAGGGTCACCACCCGGCGGCGACGTGACGGGGCGCGGAGCCAAGTCTGCCAACCGTCGCGTCGCGCGTTCGTTCGACAGAGCAAGTCGACGAACGCCAGGAATCCGCTTCAACAAGTAGTCACCCCGACTGGCGATTCCGCAGCGAGGCAGTCCGCCCGACAGCTTTGCTCTCGAGAGGTTGCCCAGGCTGGGGTTGGCAACCCTTTCGACACGTATGCGGCAACACCGCACAGGCGCCATGTTGAGACACGTGGGGGCACTGTAAGTCAGCGCAGCAGCGGCAAAGCGAAGGGGCAACGTGGAAAGACGAGCACACTGCAAAGGGCCGTTCGCAAGGGGGCACCTCGCTCTCTTCGCTCTGTCTTTGTCTCGCCCAGGCGCCCCGCCCCGCGAGTGCGAGAGAGACAGCCTGCACTGCCCCTCCGCACAACGAGACCGTGCGGACTTTGTATGCGCGCCGCGGGGGGACTACACCCGGACGGCGCCCCGGTGACTAGACGAAGACGCAACGCCGGGACGCCGCGGGGCGAAGACCGAGACAGACGAAGACAGCGCATGCATGAAAGGAAAAGAAAGGTTCGAAGGCCATTGACACGTGGCGCTAGTGGCGCCCCCTGGCCCCTACTCGTTTGAACTTTACACTTGCATGCCAACGACAACAACAACAACAACAACGAGGCAAACGTTATACCTAGGGCCTTCGGGCTGATGCGGCGCGCGACAGCAGCGACACCTATCGAGATCCTCGTCCGAGACGACAATCGACAATCGTCAATTGTGGCTTACACGCCCAAGTGGAGTCAGCTAACCACACACACGCGCGCACACTTACACAGTTACACACAGACGCGCGCGCGCCTTTCACAATGGCTGGGGGCGACGTGTACAACGAAGCCGCCATCATTTTATCCCTCTTCAATTGCACACGGTGAGTGATTATTTTCAGACACGTGCTGTATGTGTGTGTTTCCATCAGGTGCGAACGTGCTGAGATAGTATATGTGTCTGTGTGTGAGAGTGTGACTGCAAGCAGGAGAGAGAGAGAGAGAGAGAGAGAGAGGAGAGAGAGAGGAGAAAAAACTATTAGCTCCTAGACGGTCCTCGCACACAATAGCGCTTGCAAAAGGAAGGTGCGAACTGCGGGGAAGGGGGCGGTGCAGTACGCCGTTAGAGCGGGCCGTGAGTCAGGATGAAACTAACTGCATCAGTATGGTCGACGTCTACCCGTGCTACGCCCCGCCCCGCCCCGCCCCGCCGTGTGTTTGAATGGCGCGGAGGCGCGTGAGCAGTGGGACACATGTCAATAGCGCGGGAACATTCTCAACAGGAGTGGCCGAACGCGAAAATGATTGACAGTGCTTGCTTTACAGTGCAATGCCTACCGCGTCAGAAATTTATTTTTAAATTGAAAATTTTTAGCAGTACACAATTTTAATTACTATCTTTGGAATGAGCCCGCATAGTACCCCGTATAAGGAAACCAAACGAGTATTAACCGAGAAATTTGAAAGGGAAAAGAAAAAATTTGAACTCTACACCCCCTCCCCAGTCTTAATGGGGAGGCCTCCTGCTTTACTTCGGTGTTCGGGATGGGAACCGGTGCTATCAGGTACCTGGGGTTAATCCCGTCAGCGACCCAAGCGTTCGCCGGGGGACCCAGTAGGACCCCAAAGCTCAGGCAGCTGGGTGAGAGCACCCAGTACGAAGCTCTTTGAGGGGCGGGACGTAGAGTGAGACGACAGAGAGACAGAGAGAGACTCAGACAGAGAAGAGGTTTGGTGGGAGCTTCTTGTTTTCGTAGGGTTGGTTGTGTACCCCATGGTACCCCCACTGTCCGGCGCTCCCGTACCGAACATACAGCGTTTTAGGCCAGCTTCAAAGGACTTATCATCGCCTCCCCGACGAGTCAAGGAGGCACCACCCGCAACCACACACCGGATGGTCTGGATTGATGGATCAAATACTCCATCGCTCCAGTGCCGAGGCCAACCCGCCGAAGCGGATTGCTTTTTAGACACCCACAGCGGAGTGGCCAGGTGAATGTGACTCTGACCACTACGCTATCACGCTTGTACGTCTGGCAGCGTGTTGGACGACGGGTTTGAGTTGCACTGGGAGGAAGGCGGTCGAAAAATGTAATGAAATGATGGGATTCGATCCCCGGACCCCGCCATCGGGATCACACGACTTTACGCTCTCGGCCACCACGGCCCATGATGAGGGGACCGGCGTGAGGTGGGTTCTTGAGGCAACAGGACTCGACCGACCCGGTCAAAATTTCGCAAGAAGTTGGGGGAGTCGAACCGCCGACCCTAGCACTGAGAATCGACGCCTCTACTCCCTGGACCACCACGTTCCATGCTCGGAGTGGGCTCACGTTTACGGGTTTGAACCGCACTGGGTGAGGCAGTAAAATTAAATGGAAATATTTGTTAGGAGTCGAACCTCCGGCAGCCTATTGCACACGGCTCCGCTCTCATGGCCTCGAACCACCACCCTTAGGATAGCAAGTCGAAAAAACTTTTGTGACGCTGGTATTCGAACGCCGGCCTGCGGTAACTCGATCCCACGTTTCTAACCTCTCGGCTATCACAGCAGTTGTGAAACGCGACGGATCATCTGCTTTCATTAACGTTCGTTGAATGAGATTTTTTAAATAAAAAGTGGAGGCCCAGCTGCTTATTTTAAAGAGTCTTACTGATAAAAATTTACGTCTGTTTTTTACGCTTTTAGAAGCCAAAAAAATTTAAGAAGAAATGGTGGGTTTCGAACGCCGGTCCTTGGGGTTGGGAGTCGGTGCCTCTGCGCTCTCGGCCACGGTGGCGGCCCGTTAAAGGATGTAGCGGATGCAGCACGTGTGGCGTGCGTTTTGCGGAATTTGGCGGTGTGGCCGCAGACGCGAGATGTTCGATAAGCCACACCGTTAACTCTCACAGCTGGTCGCCCCCGGCCGGCGGGTGTCGGGAAAAAAATAGAGAGAAAGACAGAGAAAAAAACGGGGGAAAGAACGAGGGGATCGGAGAAGAGTCGCGTTTCATTTCCAGAAGGCCTGGGGGATAATTGCTGCCAAGGCAAAGTTGGACTGCCAATGAGAGGCCGAGTCTAATATCGGCCGAACGTGTCCAGGCTCGGCCGACATGGCTCCACCCACCCCATTTTTCGCGCTGCCCCTGCGGAGACAAGGGCCTCCGCGACCTCCGCGCCGTTCGGCCCGCTCCAGTGTCTGTCTCTCTCGCACCCGCAGGGCACGGCCCTCGAGTGCGAGAGAGACAGACAGCGGCAGGCCTGGATCAACCCCGCTCCCGGTAGTCGCATGCGCCTGATTGATTTACCGTTAGCGGTAATGGCCCCCGATGGTCATCTGGCTCCGACCTCCGGCCGGTGCTCTGTCTCTCTCGCACTCCAGGCGTGAGCCATCGGAGTGCGAGAGAG
The DNA here is from genome assembly GCF_012932325.1 of Thrips palmi. Classification (NCBI taxonomy): domain Eukaryota; kingdom Metazoa; phylum Arthropoda; class Insecta; order Thysanoptera; family Thripidae; genus Thrips; species Thrips palmi. Next base: position 5,801,261 of record NW_023144622.1, read on the forward strand.
ACAGAGCGACGACTGCAGGCGCGGTGCGACGGCGCGACGCGTCACGTCGCGCGGATGGCGCTTGGCGCGTCACTCCGGGCACGTCCGACTGATCCGGGTTCGAATACCCGCAGCGCCGCGTAGCGCGCTCACGTTTTGTTTTTGTCGTGTGCGTGCGTCGTCGGCGTGTCCGTGCGTCCGTCCCCGCCCCGCGAGACGCGCGTACGCTACACGCGACGCACACGGCACGCGCGTCCGGGCTGCGCGACCGCTCCCCGACGACGCGTCCCTGCCATAGCAATCCGCGTCCACGCCGCGTCCGAGCATAAGAGTCGCTAAATGGGACTCGAACCGAACGTGTGACCCCACCAATGGATTGCTCTCCGAACGAGGAATCCACTGGTGGGGTCACACGTTCGGTTCGAGTCCTGCTTGGCGACTCTGCAGCTCGAAACGCGTCTGGAGGTTTGGCCGCCCGCGCCGGTCTTCTGGCCCACTGTGCACCAGAGGGCGCCGAGAGGCGTCGGCAAACGGACCGATGGGTGCCTCCTGCCACCACTTTCGCAATGCGACCATTCAAAAGGCCGGCGGAGAAACGGGCGACGAGGACGTTATTCTTCGGCGCCCCGGCGGCGCCCGGGCAGCAGCTGGAGCAGTAGCTGGAGCCTGCCACACTGTAAATGACGGTCTTTACGTCTCAATTGGGAGGGAAAAATAATGTCTCGCTTCCGAGCGGTATGAACCAACAGACATCTTCTGAACAAGTGAAAGTGCCAGTGCGGAGCCTCCTCGCTTTATGGAGGAAGGCGGCGGAGGGGAGGGGAGAGTGGGGGGAGGGGAGGGGAGGGGAGGGCGCGCAGTCGCCCGCCCGCAGGGAAGTCCAGCGCCGAGGGCGAACTCGGCGAGCTTCAAGACGCGCGTCTGGCTGCACCGGGACGGACTCCGCCTCCAAGTCCTGCAAGTCGCGGCCAGTGGCAGACGAGCGCCCACGTGCGGTTGCCTCAACGTCCGCCGCCGGCAGCAGCAATCCGAACAGCGCTTTCGTCGCTCTGTCTCTCTCGCACTCACGGGGCGTGCTGTCAGGGTGCGAGAGAGACCGGAGGCGTTGTTCGGAATCGTCCTGCAGCATCAGAACGCCGGCGACAACAGCGAGGCGCCCGTCGTGATGTCACTGCGCGGTGTCGCGAGCGGCCTCGCCGGCCGGCCGCCAGGGGGCAGCAGTTGTCTGCGCGGCCACCGCGTCGCTCGCAGCGCCCCTGGAGTCCGCGAGGCGGGGCGGGGCGGGGCGGGGCGGGGCGGGGCGGGGCGGGGCGGGGCGGGGCGGGCGCGGGGTAGCGCAGCGCCCCCTCCCCACGGCGCCCCACGCGGGGCCCGCGGCCCACGGCGCATGCGCGGTGGGGGGCTGCAGGGGCGCAGGGCGGCGCGGGCCGGCGGGGCAAGGCGCGGGGGAAGGCGGGGTGGCTATATATATATAAATAAAAAGTTGTGCCTAAGCTTCCTTGCTTCAGTGCGCAGTGCAGGCCCCTCGGCAGTTGATCGCCGACTCACCTCCCCGCCGGACGCAGACTCGCCGCGCGAGAAAGCAAGCCAGCCAGACCACCATGACGACGTGGACGGCGAGGACGGCGCTCGTGCTCGCCTGCGTCGCGCTCAGCGCAGGTCAGTGCAGTGGAGTGCGCATTGTGCGCAGCACCCGAAGATGATCAGAAGGACCCCGAGGTTTTTATCACGTCAAGTCGTTCACGGACAAAACAAAAATTACATTTCGGCGGTTTCGATATATTTTTAGAAGTCATAAGGGAAAATACGAACGTTAAAATTTTAGTCACAGCAGCAAGTTTTAAACTTGAAACACTTTTGAGTGCAATTATGCAGAAACAGAAAAAAAGTGTCTTTGGGTGTCAAAATCTGCAGCTAATGATACAACCGAAACTACTCATGTTTCGCGGTGCTTGTCGTCATAATTAAATCCCGAAAGCATCCCCCCACCCGAAAAGTGAGTGTCAGCCCGCGTAATACTGCCCGTTTTTGTTTTGTTTTGTCGCCGCCACTGTGATGTAACGAGTCGGTGCCTTGATGTCGGCCGCGCGGTGAGAGTGTAGGAGCTTACAGGGCTCGCGGGACGGGTCAGTCCCCTCGGGTTCAAATCCCCTCGCGGTGTAAAAAAAAAACGTGGGCCGCGGTGCACTGTGCACTTACAGTGTCACCGCGCGCGAAGCAAGGTGTACCAAGCGTGTTCCGCCTGTCAGCCAGATGGTGCTGTTGTTTGCGGCGTGTCGCAATGACGAGTGTGTGTCAGTGTGTGTGCGTGTGTGAGGGTGAGAGTGCGAGACGATTCCGAACCGTTTCGGACGGCATTACGAATCGGTCCAACAACAGCGCGATACCCGTCCGGGCAGACCAGTCCGGCTCGGGGCATGCCGGGTACCCCTTTGGGGTGAGGTCGGCCGGGCTGGGGCCGGCTGGGCCCCCACGCGCGCGAGTGGAGTGGGGAGGGGAGGGGGTACCCGCGGGTCAGCCGGCACTACCCATACAGTTACATCACACATCCCGAGGCGGGCCCTACACTGTCAGAAAAAAGGCTTGATTTTTGTAATTTTTTTTTTTCGACGCTCGGTGGCTGCGCCTTTCGCCACGGCGGAGGCTCCACGGCCCAGGGCCGCCCAAGGCCTCAGGGAAGAATAGAATGTCAACGGGGTGGGGCAAGCTGCAAGCAGCCGTCGGCAAGCGGCTTGGGTGTAAAGTTCACTCCGTCCGATCTGACTCGCTAAACGGTCCCCGTCGGAGACTGGGCGGCAAGCTCCTTGAACTCCCTCCGGACTCCGTCGGCGCGCGTGGGCAACGCAGCCAACGCCACTACACTGGGCATCCCGTTGCGCCAACAATGCGTCGCCCTGCGAATATCGTCGTGCAGTGCAGTGACGCGCGGCTGCGGATAATGGCCTCGCCGCGCTGCAGAACGCGCTGCTGATGCAAGACGAAAGCGGTGCCTCTCTGTCTCTCTCGCACTCGTGAGGTGCGCCGTGAGGGTGCGAGAGAGACAGAGCGCGCGTTCGGACTCAGCTTCCGTTGCCGCGCTTTGGCTCCCTCGCGCGTCGAAGTCTCCTCGGCCCCATTTGACTGTTTGTGTGTTGGCAGCGCTCGCGGCCGAGCTCGTGAGGGAGAGGCGGCAGGACGACAAGGACCCCGCCGACCTGGACGACAAGCAGACGGCCGAGCAGCTCTGCGAGAACAGGCCGCCAGACGAATACTTCCGTCTCACCACCGAGGGCGACTGCAGGGACGTCGTCAGGTAAGCGCTCCTGCCCGCTGTTCTGACGAGTCAATCACAAGTTTTATTTTGGTGGGCCACTTTGCAGCGTTTTGGATGTGTTCTCTGACTTGCAATAATTCGACGTCATTGTCGGGAAAGGAGGAGTTTCTGCGTACCATGTTCTTTTACCTGCAGCAAATTTAGCGTGTTATGTTGTGGCCATTGGCCCTCGAGAATACCGTTCTTTCTTTCAAGGCCTCGACAAGCCCCTTCCCAGCGTAAAAAAATCAATTTTAAAAAAAGTTTAACTTTTCCAAAAAGTAACGTTTCTCCGGGACCCTTTTAAAACCGTTCTGTCCCCCGCAGGTGCGACCGCGCCACCGAGAACGGCGTGACCCGCCTCGCTGGAGTGCGTTGCCCCAACGCCCTAGCTTTTGATATTGAGCGCCAGACTTGTGACTGGAAAACCAATGTGAAAAATTGTAACCAACTCGAGAGTAAGTAGGCCAGGCCTGCCGGCCGGCCTGTGCCCGTTGTGTGTGTCTCTCCTTCCTCTTTCGTTTCGTCTCTTTTCGGTTCTTTGCAGCTTTCAGTGCCGCATTGGCGCGCACCCGCCTTCCCGACCCTGTCCCGCCGTTCCAAACACTAACTCCCCCCGTACCGTCGGCGGCGGGAACGGGCGCCGGCGATACCCCGCGCGCGAGGGACGCCTCTAGCGTTCGGCGCGGCCGGTCCCTCGCGCGCGGGATATCGCCGCGGCCACTTCTCTCCACTGACGTCGCGTTGCCGCGCTTCCACGCGCCGAACGCGTCTCAATGTTGCCCCTCGTTTCTAATTCGACCTTCCACCCCAAGCTCGGCCTCGTCAGCCACTCCACCCCAACCCCGGCGCCTTCCTCGCTGCCTCTTTCGGCTCCACTAATGATTTGATTCTTCTTCTGGCTGTCCTCTTCAGGTGCACTAAGGCTGGTATTAAGCAAATCACTTGCCCGTCCGGTCTAGCGTTCGACGTTGATAAGCAAACTTGTGACTGGAAGGGCAAAGTGAACAACTGTAACCGTTTGGACAGTAAGTGTAGACACTGCATTACACTGCATTGCAGAGGTGGCGGCGGATTAGTACATACTAGGGGTGCCAACCACCGCACAGACACGGAGCAGTGCAGCAGCGAGGCCAGCCAGCCGCGCTGCGTCTGAAGCTCTGCAGTTGGCAACCTCCACTACTTTGCATATCCTAGTGAGCCCCGTTTGCACGAGCTCGTAAAGCACCAAACCGCTTCTTTTAAAATCCAACGTCGTTCGCGAAACGTAAACATGCACGCTATCCATGCACGCCCTGCCGCGCGGCCCTGAAGGTCCTGAAGCCAGGGAGCAGGCAGAAGCCCCTGCGGGGTAGGCAACATCGTGCTCCGGTGTCGCCACACTGCCTACCCGCCACGCGGCAGGGGCTCCTTGAACTTGGCCGAGAATGCCACTGTCTCTGTCGCACACCGTCGCACCGGCAACGCAGAGTCGGCCTCGACTTGCGTGCCCACTTCAGGCAGTCCGCAGTCTGGCAAAGGCTGCTTCAAGTTGACACTCCGCACCGCTTGCATGCCTCGCCTTCTTGTGCACCGCTTCCCCGCTTCACCGCTTCACACTTCACAGAGTCCGTTTCGAGCTTCTTCTCGGCTGCTCTTGTACATGTTCTCGAGGCCCTCCGCCTCCCTTACCTCTCGCCTTCCCGTTCAAGTAAATCCGATTACCGAGTCGCGGTGCGGCGACCGCGGACGGGCACGGGCGTTCCGAAACGGGGAGGGAGCCTCTCAGAGTAGCGAAAGCAATTAAGGGCGCCTCGCGCAGGCGTCGGCTGCAACGTCGCTGATTGGCTGAGAGGGCCTCCCCCGGACACCCCGTGACAGCCGCGGCCGCGGCGCCGCAGAGCCCCCGCTAACGCCACGGCCGTGCTTGCAGAGCCCCGCAAGGTGCTGCCCCGCCTCAAGACGGACGAGCCCGTGTGCCCCGAGGGCAAGCTGTCCTGCGGCAACGGCGAGTGTATCGACAAGGAGCTCTTCTGCAACGACAAGCCCGACTGCAAGGATGAGTCCGACGAGAACGCCTGCTGTGAGTACACTCAACCCCACTTTTCACTAATTTTAAGTTTTCAAAAATGTATTTTTAATTTTTTTTTTTAAATTTGAATTGCAGCGGTTGAGACCGACCCGAACCGCGCCCCCGACTGCGACCCCTCCCAGTGCTCGCTGCCCGACTGCTTCTGCTCTCCGGACGGCACCCGCATCCCCGGCAACATCGAGACCAACCAGGTGCCCCAGATGATCACCATCACCTTCAACGGCGCCGTCAACGTGGACAACGTGGACCTGTACGACGAGATCTTCAACGGGCAGCGCCAGAACCCCAACAGCTGTCAGATCAGGGGCACCTTCTTTGCGTCGCACAAGTACACCAACTACGCCGCGCTGCAGGTGAGTGGCGGGTCGCGGCGTCGGTACTCCCCGCGCGAGAGACTCTAGTTTAAGGTTAAGACGCTGCCGCCGGCCGCGTGGGGTATCGCTAGCGCAACGCGTCGTAACGCCGTTGACGTGTTGCAGGACCTGCACCGCCGCGGCCACGAGGTGGGCGTGTTCTCGCTCACCCACAAGGACGACCCCAACTACTGGACCGGCGGCTCCTACGACGACTGGCTGGCCGAGATGGCCGGCGCGCGCCTCGTCATCGAGCGCTTCTCCAACATCACCGACGGCTCCATCATCGGCGTGCGCGCGCCCTACCTGCGCGTCGGCGGCAACAAGCAGTTCGAGATGATGGCCGACCAGTTCTTCGTGTACGACGCCTCCATCACGGCCTCGCTGGGCCGCGTGCCCATCTGGCCCTACACCCTGTACTTCCGCATGCCCCACAAGTGCAACGGCAACGCCCAGAACTGCCCCTCAAGGTCAGTGCCCCCGCCCGGTCGCTCCGTCTCCCTCGCACCCCTGGTCCACCCCGTGAGTGCGAGGGGGACAGCGACGAAACCACGGTTCCAGCCACCTGCGTGACCGCAGTTCACCCCGGCCGCGGTGATGTCATTCTGAGCGCGGTTCTAACGGACTTTGTTGCGGCAGGTCGCACCCCGTCTGGGAGATGGTGATGAACGAGCTGGACAGGAGGGACGACCCCACCTTCGACGAGTCCCTGCCCGGTTGCCACATGGTGGACTCGTGCTCCAACATCCAGACCGGCGAGCAGTTCGGACGCCTCCTGCGCCACAACTTCAACCGCCACTACTCCACCAACCGCGCCCCGCTCGGCCTGCACTTCCACGCCTCCTGGCTCAAGAGCAAGAAGGAGTTCAGGGACGAGCTCATCAAGTTCATCGAGGAGATGCTGGACAAGAACGACGTCTACTTCGTGACCATGCTCCAGGTAACTTTCACCCCCGCGCCGCCGACCCCTAACCTAGAACGCGCGACGGGACGCGGTTTCCAGACGCTTCCCCGGAGCCCGGCCGCGCCGCGTCTCCGCGGATCGTGAGGCTCCCGGAGACGGAGACGTTTGGCGGATGAAAGCGAAGCGCGTTACCTCACCGCGTTATCGGGCTGCCCCGAAAAAAAAATAATTGTGAAACTTATGACGCAAAAAAAGGCTCATGGGTTCGCAAAGATGTGTTGACAACCGGTTGGGGAAAAGGAAAAGAGAAAAAGGAAATGGTTTATGTCCTTTCCGCAAAGCGGCGACCGGTTATCGCGGCCAAGACCGCGTAACGGTGCGTTGCATAATGTGCGAGAGAGACAGGGAGAAAGGGGAGGGGGGCGTCATCGCAGTGCAGCTGCAACACCAGGACAGTATTCAAATGAGGTACGGCAGTACACCTGTCCATTCCTATGCAACCAGGCCAACGGGATGCGTCGCGTGGACCCGTAGAGTGTGACTGACGAGCGTGTTGTGTCCGCAGGTGATCCAGTGGATGCAGAACCCCACCGAGCTGACCTCGCTGAGGGACTTCGCCGAGTGGAAGGAGAAGTGCGACGTGAAGGGCCAGCCCTACTGCTCGCTGCCCAACGCCTGCCCGCTCACCACCAGGGAGCTGCCCGGCGAGACCGTCCGCCTCTTCACCTGCATGGAGTGCCCCAACAACTACCCCTGGATCCTCGACCCCACCGGCGACGGCTTCAACTCCAAGAAGTAACCGCCTGGACAACGGAGGGGGTCAGACTAGAACCTCGCTGCCGCCGCGCGAGAGGGGAGATATGTGGTCACTCCTGCAGTGCAAGAGTGCAATAAGACTGTTTTGGGTGCCGTCGAGGTGAGACCGCTGCGACCACCTCGCCCGCCCAGGCACGTTCCACTGCGTTTCCGCGCGTGGCGCGCCAACTTTCGAACTGTCGCGGGGTTTAGTTCCCGCCAGGACCGCCAGGGGGCGACACTCAACTCTCGGCAGCGGCGGGGGCTCCTTGCAGCCTCCTTACTTTTGGACGCGTTTCGCCGTCCTTGTTTTGTGATATCCTTTCGGCCCTGTACCAGGGCTAGAAAGTCGTCGTGTAGTAATTAGTGTATGTGTGTGTGAGAGAGAGGAGAAGGCGCGAGCTTCGCGTCGTGTGGAATTATTTTCGACTTACGACCCGTCGAGTTCAAATTCTGCAGAAATTTGACTTAAACGGCAATCGCCCTACAAGAAAAAAAAAGACTTTTTTATTTTTGTAAGAATAGGACGATAGTCAGGCCATGACCGCAGAGTGCTGGAGTTACATGAGTTGTTATCATTTTTATTCATCTAAGTCATCTCATCACCAAACGTTGTTATCATCTTCATCCTCGTCAGAAAAAGGAAAACAAGCTTCTTCTGATTACAAAGTTTTATTGCTTCGGAAGTAATCCACCGCCCCTCCCACCTCCTTTCGCTACCACACTGCACCACACCGTGCGCGTGCGCACACTGGGAAAACATCCGCTCCGCTCAGTTCGGACAAACACGTACTTGAGGTAACGGTGCCGGTGGCATTCCGACCTCGTCGATCCGATACACATCCCGGAGCCAGCAGAACGCACGCTCCACACGCTCCACCGACACTTCCTATATTTTGGCACGCCGCCACGGCCGCCGGTCGGCAAGCCAAAAACTAAAATGGAAATAGATAAAGACTTTGAATAAATTGGCGGGGCGGGCTGTGCGGCGAGGCCTCTCGGCCTGCTGACTGGCCGGAGGGGAGGGGGTAAGCGAGAACCTCACCTTCTTCAGCCTTCTTACGCAGAGCGGCCTTTAAAAAGTGAAAGGAAGCAGCGCGTGCGGGTGGACGTTAAAAGCGATCGAACGGAAGCACGAGTTTTCACGCAGCCGCGGGCTGAATCCGTACAGTGCTTTCGCCGCTCTGTCTCTCTCGCACTCCCCACCGCGAGTGTGAGACGGAGCAGCGAAAGCACTGTACGGAATCAGTGTGCGGAGGAGGATGATCGCCAATACTACGAGAAACAACAAGCAGAGACACTCAAGTCAAAAGAGTGACGCTGCCTTTTCTTGACACACCGAAAGCAATCGTGTTGGAGGCTACGCTGTCTCTGTCGGGCCACAGGAGGTTCCCCATGGGTGGGACAGAGACGGCGAGTGTGGCCGTTAGGGTGGCCACTGCGGTGCGGCGGCACTCGTCGGTCTGAGCGGTCACTTGCACTCGACACGTGCAGTGCACTTTCTCCCTTCTGCCGTCTCGCTCGCACGGCCGGCCCGCCAGGCCCGCCCCGCTCTGTCTCTCTCTGTCCCTCGCCGTCGCGCCGGTTGTCAATGCGAACAGTTCAGTTTCACCTCTTCCTCCTAGAGCGAAAGTCGAAGCCGTTGACGCGTTTGCGTCCGCAGCACCGCGCCACCCGTCAAAGCGAGTGCGAAGAGTCACTTCGTCGCTCTGTCTCTGTCGCACTCCCACGGGACGCCCCTTGCGACAGAGACACCGGATCGAGCCGACTATCAGCAGTACGAAACTACTCAGTCATTACCTCTTGTATCTCGAGATCAATTTCTAAGATTTCAATTATTTTTTGCATAAATTTTAAAAACCCTTTAAAAATAAACAAATAATGAATTAATGGCAGGAACATCCCACTAGTTTCATTGCCCCTTGTTGAAACCCCAGCTTCTTTTTATATAGAGCCACAAATCAGCGACATAATCCGGAGCAAACAGAGATAAAGATACCGCGACCGCAGCGTGTTTGGGTGTTTGTGTGGTTTGTACTGTGGGGAAGCGGAAGGGAAGGGGAAGTTGGGGAAGTACGCTCCGTCACGAAATTTGTCATAAAACGAGAACTTGTACCCCATCAGTTTCTCATATCGAGGTACTCGCGCCAAAACTTCTGCCGTTTTCGGTTTTCTCGAAAAAAATTTAAAATATTTTAAGGACTTTGAAAATTACTGCCGAAAAATGCAAATGGTGTGATTACTGCTCTTTATTCAAGATTATCATCAGGCAGTGTCTGTTTCTTGTCGCAGAGATTTGTGGGGCAGTTTCCACAACCGTCAGACATTTTTAAATACTCAGTGGAAATCGAAAGTTGGCAGCCATTTCTCAAATCGCCGGCGCCAATTGTTGCGCTGTGATCACCGTTAAACGTGCGCATCTTCTGAGTGGTGGTGCATTCGTCCAGAATCTGTCATTTAATCAGGTTTGTTGTTATCCTTTTCGTTTCTCTAAGCTCTTTCCCTAACCATCGTTTCTTGGTTCAAGCCGTCGTAATGATGGCAGAAGTTATCTTCCGCAAATTTTATACCTAGATTCTAACCTGACCTAGTGGATTGTTGAGTAATAAATCTTTGCTGATTCAGTGTTGTCAGAGGATTGCCTTATTTCCTTTGATTTGCTTCTTGAAAGCCGATTTGCCACTTTACTCTACATAGTTATGCGAAAGAGTACTACGGCTTAGTACCTCCGGTGCACTTGCTGTCTTGGGGTCCAGCGTCCGATATCCCTAATGCTATCAACTGCCACAGCGCCGTTTGAACGTTCAGTTTAGTGTTGCCTTTAGCCTACTTTTAAAGTTAAAATTCCCAAGTTTCTTTTCCATCTTACGAAGCCCTGTATGTTGTTAATTTGTTCAAACATCTGCTGTATGTGTTTGACTAACGCCCTGCATAACCTGTTTGTTAAATCTTAAATTGCAACTGTTTTGATCAGCTTTTCTCAAATTGACTCCCTCCACTCGTGCATATTCGTGTTCTTATGTGTTGTTATCGTTTATGCCTTGCAGCGTTTCACCATGAATGGGACCAGTAGAAAACGTCAAAGTCTTAGGAGAAGTTTGCCTCCTGCTAAATCAGGCTCAGGCCCGAAAGCTGCTAAGAAGGCAAAAAGTGAGTCCAGCTCTTTCTATGATTAAGTATCTGAACATAATTTCTATCAGTCCTTATTTATTAATGCTGCATTTCATTTCCAGCTTCATTGGGGCACCCTGAGAGAAGATTTCCAACTTTGGATTCAGGAGTGATCCTGACATTTGGGCAAGGTGATGTCGGGCAACTCGGTCTCGGACCTGATGTGATGGAACGTGGACGACCTACTTTGGTTCCCAAACTTGACGATCTCACAGACATGTGCGCTGGTGGAATGCACACTATATGCCTTAATAAGAACGGAGAGGTATTTCTCATTTCTCATTTTGCACAAGTTAAAATTTTTCCTTTGTTTCTGCAATTGACTTCAAAAACTCTGCTTTATAGGTTTCAAGTTTTGGTTGTAATGATGAAGGCGCTCTAGGAAGAGACACTAGTGAAGAGGGTTCTGAAACAGAACCTGGGCTGGTCTCACTTCCAGGAGTTGTGGTTCAGATAACTGCAGGGGATTCCCACTCCGCCGCTCTTCTCGAGGACGGTAGAGTCTTCGCCTGGGGCTCGTTCCGAGTAAGTTTCTTCTTGTTTAGGAATCTTATCTTATTCTGATTTCAACTTGCAATATTTAATGTGTTGCTTTTCTTTGAAGGACTCCCACGGCACTATGGGCCTGACTCTTCAAGGGGGAGAGAAGAAGCCTATTGAACTTGTAACTGGGACAGTTATTGTTAAAATAGCGTCAGGTGCAGATCATCTTGTAATGTTGACTGAAGATGGTCAGATGCAAACTGTTGGTTGTGGAGAACAGGGCCAGCTTGGCAGAGTCTCGGAGCGAGGGGCTGACCGGATGAGCCGGCAGGGCATGGGTATGTATCGTCTATTCCAGTCTAGTGTGGCATATCTGAAATCAAATCTACAACACGCATCTCTTGACTTTGTTTGCAGTGAACTTGTTGGTACCTGGGCCAGTTCCTTTCAAGCCAACCAAGAAACCAGAATTTGTTGACATATGGACTGCTACTTATGGCACTTTTGCCAAAGATAAGAATAACCATATTTATGTGTTTGGGTTAAATAACTACAATCAATTAGGTTGGTCATCTTCTCCCTCTGACTGTGAAACCTTGGTTTGTATCAATTCTGTTATAGATGTCTATATTTGTCTTGATTTGGTTTAGGTCTTAAGGAACAGAGGACCCACTTCCATCCCTCTGTTTCTGGACCCTTGAGTTTACATGATTGGAGTCAGATTTCTGGTGGACAGCATCACACACTCGCTCTAGATACCAGTGGTGAGGATTGTTGACTTTGTTTTTTGTTGTTGTTGTTTTTATTTATTTTTGTTTTTAATTATATTTCTATTTATGTTTCTCTCCAGGCCAAGTTTACTCACTTGGCAGAAAAGAATATGGACGATTAGGCTTGGGAGAAAATTGTGAAGATGTTGCTGAGCCTGCTTTGATCACAGCATTCAAAGACAAAAAAGTTGTTGACATTAGCTGTGAGGGTAATGTGTCCTATGCAGTCACAGATGATGGTAAGTCATAGCATACTTTGCTTTTTTGTATTGATTTGTACCTTAGTGTCTTCTGTTTTTAATATAAATTTCATCTTCTTGCAGGAGAAGTATACAGTTGGGGTATGGGTTCTAATATGCAACTCGGTATGGGTGATGAAGATTCAGATCTGTGGGTCCCCACCAAAATTAGGGGTAAAGCTTTGGAGAATAAACTTGTTAAGTCAGTTTCTGCTGGCGGACAGCACACAGTCATCCTTGCCTCAGACCCAAGTGCAAAACCTGCTACTGCAGCAAAGTCTGCCATCCCCAATGGTAGAGCTAAGAAAGCAGCAGAACCCAAGAAAGCGTCAGAACCCAAAAAGGAATCAGAACCTGAGGCAGCACTAGAAACTGAAACAGCAACAGATTCCAAGTCACCAACAGAACCCGAAGAACCAATGGACACAGATGAAACTGAAAAAGAAGAAAAAAAATCCGATGACGAGGAAAAGAAAGACTCTGCAGATAAATGAGATGAACTAAATACACTGCCGGGTTTTTTATTTCCTTGTGGTACCTAGTGCCTTAATTAAATTCACTAAGTCATGTGAAGAAATTATGGAGAGCATAGAGCATTTATCTTTGGGCTCAAGTGTGCTTTGAAAGGACTTTTAAATGTTAGAAATATTAATCTAACTTATTTTAGTTGTAACATTTTTACTAAAATTGATTTGGAAGTTGTTTATTTATTGAAGTATCCTCCCAATCCAGTTTTGTAGAGACAATTTTTTATGTCAAATTTTATTTATACTGATTTAATGATATCATATCAAATCATTGGGAATCTTTTGTACCTTTGAGTGAAATCAATTCAGATGCCTTCTCCTTTGACAAACTTCAGCAGCTCACTTTTTTATCTTATGCTTCATAATTCTGGTCTGTTAATTAAATGTGTAAGTATAGATAATGTAGTTCATTTGTAGCTTGATGGGAAGAATGAACGTTTTTGGTGTGTCACAGAAGACACTAGAGAAATATAATGCTTTTAACTAAGTGAATCAATTCCTATGTAAATTCTGTACATACTGTGTGCTAATGAGTTTGCAACTGAAGTGTGTTGTGGCTGTCTGTTGTAGGCCCCTGTTTTTACATGGCTAAAATAATAGGCAATAAACAATATGATGGTGCCAACACAAATTTCGGTAAATATTTTCATTTTCCAAAAGTAATTTTACTTGTAGGTACAGGGAATTTCAGTACCTAACAACTTGTTCTGTTGTAGATTTTCAGGGACAGTGTTGTGTGTTTCTTTAGGGTTTCTTCTTGTTACCAATTTTACTGGTACATTGGATTACATGTGATCTCACTTGTCACTTGCCCTAGATGGTTGGACAGGATGTGTTGCCTATGAAATTTCTACTTAGCAATTTGCCTTAGGTTTAGTTTTAGGGGATTACTTCTGATATTAAATATTGTTGTGTGTATAAGCTCTATTTTTTAATTCCCAATAACCTCCTAATCATTAGGTAACACAGCAAATTAATGTCTGTGGTGGATTTGCTGCTGAAAACAAATTGAAAATTACCTGGATGGGAATACATAATTCCTCCAGCTGAGGCAAGAGGTGACATGCAAAGCCTCTTTCTGGTGATCAGACATACGGCCGTTTCGTGAGAAATACATGGAGTTTATTGATTATACTATTTACAAATCACAGTTTGTTTGGTAAAAATTACTCCTCTTACTCTATCAGAATCGGGTGGTTAATTGTAGCAATGCAGAGAATCAGCTACCAAACCAACATGGATACACAATACCTCTAGGATTGTTTGGCTTATCTCGGCTTGTTGGCCTTTGTGGAAAATGAAAATTACAGACATTTTAAAAAAATACGTATTAGTTACTTTCTGCCCTTTTTCTTTTTGGCCAAGTCCTTATCCGAAATTGCACCAGTTTTAATTTGATATTCTTCTACTAGCTTGTCTTGTAGTTGTGGGTCAACGGGGGCATAACGTGAATACTCCATACTGTATTCTCCCTTACCCTGCGTTAATGACCTCAGCTCTCCAACAAACCCAAACATATTATTGAGAGGCACCTGTCAAGAAATAAGATGAGAATATCAGCAAGTTGCATACACACACTTTTCTAAAATAAGTCTATAATTTGGCAGATATTTTACCTCAGCTTCTAGAGTTACCCAACCCTCTTTTCCTTCACTGCCCGCAACAATACCAGACCTTCTTGAAATGATACCCATGACAGCACCCTGGAACTCAACTGGCAGAGAAACTTCTACGTTCATGACCGGCTCCAACAAGCTCCAAACACCCATTTCAAAAGCTAAAACAAGTAGAAATTTTAAAATTTCATTCAAATGTTTGATTAAGGTGTTATACTTCACTTCAGATGAGAGTGACGCACCATCCTGAACCGCCCCAATAGCAGCAAGACTAAATGCATATTCACTAGAATCCACAATATGATGTCCACCATCAGTCAAGCGCATCCTTATACCAGACAATTTATGCCCAGTCAAAGCTCCTGAAGTAAAATAATTTTCATTAATTTAAATTAACAATAAAGATAAAACTGTCAATGACTCCCTGAGGAATTTCAGAAAAAATCAACAAACCCTTCTGGGCAGCTTGATGAAGACCCTTCTGAATACCGGGCATGAATTGCTTTGGAACATTTGTGCCAGTTGTTTCATCAATAAACTCAATGATGGTATTTCTTTCTGGAGGAAGGGGCTACAGGAACATTTAGGATAGTTTGTTAAAACAACCAAGGCAATAAAATATTTCTGAGAACTCTTGTTATTTAGCTAGTACATACCTCGAGGACACCAATCACACGAGCATATTGTCCGGCACCACCACTCTGCCGCTTGTGCAAGTAATTGAATTCATAAGGGGAGACTAGGGTCTCCCTGAAAGACACCTTTGGTTTACCCAGAATAACAGGACAGTTGTATTCACGCTCCATTCTCTGAAAACATACAATGTGTTAGAAAAGCTTAAATTGTGTCGGGTTTATTCAAATATTTAGACAAAAATTATGCACCTGAGCATAAATCTCCAGGTGAAGTTCTCCCATCCCAGAAACTATGGCTTCCTTGTTGTCTGCATCATAAGAGTAATGGAAAGTTGGATCTTCTTTTGTAAACCTTGAAATGGCCTTAGACATCTGCTCCGTTAGAGTTGATGAAGCCGCTTTAATAGACATGGAGACTACAGGATCTGGTACATGCATAGATTCCTGAACAGATAAAAGGAAAAGAGATATACTTTACACAGAATGACAGGCTCATAGATAACCAAGAATTTGACTGTACCCACCATAGATAGTCTTAGTTTACTGTCTACTACAAAAGTGTCACCACTTGCACAATCAACACCAAACATAGTAAAAATATCTCCTGCATAAACTTCATCCACTTCCTCCATATCATTAGAGTGCATTCTCGCAAGTCGAGATGCTCGAACCTGAATAAAGTTTAAATTAATCAGAATTCAGCAGCACTCCGAAATAATCAGCCTTGATGTGACATTTACAACTCACCCGCTTTAAAGTTCTGACATTGAAGACTGTGTCACCTTTTGAGAGTTTTCCCTGGTAACAGCGCATGTATGTTAGTTGGCCAAATTTGCCAGCTTCAAGTTTAAAAGCAAGAGCAACAAAAGGATTTGCATCATTTCGTTGAGGGTTTAAGACAACTTTTACTGTTTCTGGCTCATCACCCTTCTTCTTCCTGAAACAGTTCCATTTGTAACAATGTTTGTAAGCAAGCAATGCATATCATTTCAATGTTTAGATTAATACTTACGGTTCCTTTTCTTCAAAAGCAACATTTTCCACTTCACCTGGATGTGGTAAATAATCAAGAACAGCATCAAGAAGTGGCTGCACACCTTTATTTTTAAGAGCAGTTCCCACAAGCACTGGCGTAAATACTCTCTTAAGGCAGGCTCGGCGTATAGCCTGTTTGATATCCTGTACAGTTGGTGTTTTTTCCTCTAGAATGTGAAAAAAAGGGTTCATAACTAACTAAGCAAGAAGAATTCCAACCAATAATCAAAACGTGAGAAGCAAATTCTTACCAAGGAACATTTCTCCGAGAACATCATCAACGTTGGAGACATGTTCAATAAGCTCTTGCCTATACTCGTCAGACATAACACGAAGATCACTTGGAATTTCATCTTGTCTTACATCCTCTCTGTATAAGGAAATCAGAAAACACCAATACAAATTACTATGTAAAGCTAGGTACAAATTAGGACTAAAATGACAAAAATAAATAAATTATAAATTAATGTGTTTTCTTTGTCTTTCTTACCCATGTTCACCTTCAAAGTACAGAGCTTTCCCTTCAATGAGATCTATGATGCCTTTTGTTGCACCTTCAGAACCAATTGGAAGTTGAAGGAAAGCAGCATTGTGCTGTAACTTTGATCTGAAAATGTAGATGTTAAGATCAATTTATAAAAAATAAAAAGTACATCAAGTTCAAAACAATTTTTAAAAATAGAGAGAATGAAGAGCAGACCTCATTTGATTCAATACATGCAATGGATCAGCTCCCATGCGGTCTAATTTGTTAATGAATGCCAGGCATGGAACATTGTATCTCTTCATTTGGCGGTTGACTGTGAGTGTTTGGCTTTGAACACCTCCCACAGAGCACAAGACCAAAATAGCACCATCAAGGATTCTCAAAGCTCTTTCTACTTCCACTGTGAAGTCGACATGACCTGAGCCGCAAAAGGGCAAAAACATATTAGTATACGCTCAAAATAACTGCAAATACAATTACAAATGATTTTCTTTAGTTTGATGAGTTTTGATGATTTAATAATTGACATACCAGGTGTATCAATAATGTTGATATTGTGGTCTTTCCACAAAGTGTATGTAGCGGCAGATTGAATAGTGATACCTCGCTGGCGCTCCAGCTCCATTGAGTCCATTACAGCCCCAACATTATCTTTGCCTTTCACCTTACATTACAAAATAAGTAAATAAAACAAAACAGAAGTCAAAAAGTCATCTTTTTCAAACCATTTCAGGTGACCTTACCTCATGCATTTGAGCAATACGGCCGGTGTAGTATAAAATTCGTTCTGTTAGAGTAGTTTTTCCTGAGTCGATGTGAGCTGATATACCTATGTTGCGAATTTTTTCCAGCGTACTATGTTTAGCGAACTTAGATTTGCTGGACATACATAGTGACGGAACCTATCAAAGGTAGTGGAGAACAAAAATTACAATCCATCGGAAATATTAACCTCACTTTAACGGATTAAACAAACGTACCTTGTCTGTGTTCCTTTTAAATTTGGAAAGAACCCATAAGGGTTTGTCAACCTTAAATGTCCTAAGCATTATGAATATAGGTTGCGTCACTCGGAACTAAGTTCAATCACCTTAATTTTCAGCAACAAAATTTAACCTGCGAGTGCATGGTCTAGCAGAAAGAATTACTACCAAAAAGAGACATTATTTTTCATATTCCAGTCGAAGTCGGCCTTAAATTTCTCATACTTGTCATTGGAGGCGGATCGGACGGCCGTGTGGACACCTTATGGTGATTCATCATATCGTTTCGTTCGTTGACACATTCTTTCTCCATTCAATCAGAACCAAAACAACTTAGATTCCATCTGACGTTTCGTCCCCAGTGCAGCAGTCCAACTGTCGCAGTTCTGTGCCTGTGTTGTCGCAAGTGCTGATCTTCAACTATGGCAGGAGGAAACTATTTGAGCAACCCCAACAATTCGTTCTTCTCTGTCGAAGATGAGGATGTCGATGATGACACTTTTTTGAGGAATTCCAGACAGGCCCAGAAGCTTAAAGAGATCGAAGATCGTGCCCTGAGGTCCGCTCAGGCTTCTATCAGCATTTTGAGGGAGACCGAGGACATTGGTGTTAAGACTGCTGAGGTTAGTGGACTGAATTTTTTTGTTTGTGTGTTCTTTTGGAGTTTCTACTTATTTTATTGTGGCATCTCAGCAGCTTACAGGTGCTGACCACATTTTCTTGAGCGCTGCCCTTTGAACACGCCTTTAGGCATTTCCATGTCTACCCGAAAAGATCCCATGTGGCTTGTCTGTAATCCATCTGTTGCATAATCTTTCAGGAGCTGATGGTTCAACGTGAAAAGCTGGAACGCACTGAAAAGAACCTCGATGAGATAAATACAACTCTTCGCTACAGCCAGAAGAACATCAATGGGATAAAGGTTGATTTCTTTCAATAAAGTTACTTGCTCTTGTGTTTTATTATTCTATTTTCTAATTTCTGACCTATATTTACAGAGTGTTTTTGGAAGCTTGAAAAATTATTTCAGTGGTCGAGGAGATCCCAAACCAACCACAAGTGATTCGGCAGGCTCTAGCAGTGGAGCGAGTGGATCTGGCTATCCTTCCACAGCTAGTCTAAAATTAGCTGAAGCCATGGAAGCAAAACCGGAGTCAACTGGGCCTCATCCTGGTTTGTAGACTGCCCTCTGGAATCATTGCATTTTTTGTTCCATCCAAATATCTGTCTGTGAATGCGATATGTTTCAGGACTGAGAATAAGAGGTCTGGCAGATGAAGATGATGGATCTGACATGAGGAGCCCTACATCTTCAAACCCTCTCCAAAGTCGATTCAACCATATTAATGACATCTTAGACAAAAACATGGATGAGGTAAGCTTCAAAGTTTTGTGTTACATCTGTCGTCCTTCAAGAGTGAGATCCATGTAACATATCGCTGTTTTGTTTGTACTTGCAGGTAGGCTCATCACTGACTAGACTCAAGGGACTTGCTGTGGGGCTAGGAGAAGAAATTGAGTCTCAAAATGATCTAATTGGAAGAATTCATGATAAAACTGATCGGGCTGATGTGACCATCCAGCGACAGAACCGAGAGATCAAACGCCTCTTGAAATGAGTGACTCAGTGAATATTACAAATGAATTTCGTCCTTCTCTATCCTATATCTATTTTTTATAAAAACCCTATATGTTTTGTTTCTTACCGTAATTATTGTTTTTCTTCATAAATCAGTTTTGTGATGATATTTTGAACTTTCTGAGTTCCTCAAAAGCTCTCTTCCACATTTTCTAGTAAATTGTAAAGTTTTGTAGCCTCAAAGTGGTTTTTATTTTATGGCTTAATTTCCATAAGTTTCTGAAATTGATTTTT
This sequence comes from Thrips palmi, assembly GCF_012932325.1. Taxonomy (NCBI): domain Eukaryota; kingdom Metazoa; phylum Arthropoda; class Insecta; order Thysanoptera; family Thripidae; genus Thrips; species Thrips palmi. The sequence goes on from NW_023144622.1 coordinate 5,820,474, forward strand.
TTTTTAACTTGTGAACAAATATCAGAACTGGCTGGCATGAAATATTGAGCTAATCATACTTCATGTACATTTGTTGTAATTGTTATTGTTTGTTTTTTAGATGTATATTTTTTGATTTGAAGCTAAGAATATTGCTGTGTTTTCACTTGTTTTCTCCCTGTACTATCTACTTTAGCCAAAGATTGAAAGAACTGGGGGCTAGCCATGAAAAGAAAAAGAACTGTGGGTTTCGTTAGTGGTTTTGTAAAGCCACACATCACAAATCAATTCATTTTTAGGATTTGATGACATTCCAAACAACACATTATCACTTATCCAGCAATCATAATTACTTGCTCTATTTAGTATTCTTGAAAGACTGTAATCGTCTTGTCTCTTATTTTTATTGTTCTTTTCTAAGACAAATCAAAGACTTCTACTGTTTAAAGGGTCCTATCCATAAATATAGTTCTTTATATAACGTAACACAGAAACTGTCATATTGTGTTACATTAGTCATAAAAATATGAATGTTAATATTTACAAATATTGTCAGTCATGTTACGTACCAATATTGTCCTATTTAAGCTAAGACTTCTCTGAAAGCATTACATTATGTAAGTTCTTTGAAAACAAAGAAACAAATCAAGTGTCCTGTACAAAATAAAATAAACAAATTAAAACTAGCTCCAGCTTGTGGTTCACTTCTTCCCTAGCGACACCAACATTGCCAGGGAGTCGTCCGACGGGTCGGCGCTCCTGATTGTCGGGCCTGAGGCCGCTGCCGCTGGTGCCGGCACCGGTGCTCGCCCCCGCGACTCGGCGGACTCGCAGCGGTCCTCGTCCGAGCCCGGCTCAGCCAGGATGGCGATGGCCTTGGTCTGGACGACGGAGTGCTGCGAGGCGGCCTTGAGCGTGACGGAGGAGGCCGCCGAGGCCGCCCCGGACACGTCGCCGTCGACGTGGAGCACCTCGCTGCTGGGGTGCTGCACGAGCGGCTGCAGCTGCTCTGACACCTTGATGAACGTGGCCGACGTGGCCGAGGGGGAGGCGACGATACTCAGCACGGACTTGCTCTTCCGCACCGGCACTGCCGACGGCGTCCTCGACGGCGTCCTGGACGGGGGCGCGTCGACGGCCAGCTCCGGCACGGGGGACAGCTGTCCGCGCGAGGAGGTGGCCGACGCCCTCCGCGTGGACTCGCCGGACAGCCGGGGTGGGGTCCCGGCAGCGCTGCGGGTCCTGGACGTCCTGGAGCCCCGCGACCCTCTGGAGCCTCTGGACACGGCGCCCAGGCTGGTCCTGCTCCTCGACGCCGAGGCCGAGGGCGAGTCTCGACGGCGACCCTCCCCCGCGCCGCTGCCTCTAGGCCCCGCAGTCGCCAGGCTGGCCCTACTCCTGGACGCCTCCGCGGCTGGGCCTTCCCTCGCCACAGGCGCCGGCGACGGGGTGACCCGCCCTGACGCTGGGCCCCGCGACGCTGCCCCGCTGGGGGCACTGCTGGCACAGTGTAAATGTCACCAACCTCTTTCGCGTGACGTGGGAAATAAAAAATCCCGACCAATCCTGGCCCAATCTCACCCTTGCTGCCCCCGCGGCGGTTCCGGAGGTCTGGCCGGAGGGCCCGTGTTTCGCGCCTGTGTGCGGGCCAGCATGAGCAGGCCCTGCTGGGCTGGCTGGGGGTCCGGGGCCGGCATGCTGCCGTCCTCTTCCTCGTCCTCCTCGTCCTCGCCCTCACCCTCGCTACCCGCACCGCCCCGCACGCGCGGCGCAGCGCGTTCCACGTTGGCGCCGAAGTACTCGGCCACGTCCAGCCTGGCCTGCTTGGCGGTGGGGCTCATGTAGGTGGGGCCGAAGCCCGCCAGCTCCAGCACGGGCTCGTCGCTGCGCCAGGTGGCCATGGCCAGCACCAGGCGGTCGCGGAATTCCTGCAGCAGGGACACCGTGAAACACCGCCAGGATGCGTCCTCCGGCGCAATCATTCCGCCATCTACCTTGACGCGGAGCATGTCGTACTCGCCCGGCGCCTCCGCCAGCAGCTTCTTTTCGTCCGTAAAGAAGCCGAGGTGCACTATGTCGTCCAGGAAGTTGGCGGCCGCCTCCAGGACCTGTCCGCGCTTGTTGGCGCGGAAGCACATGACGGTGGCGGCGGGCGGCGGGGCGGGCGGCTCCTCGGGCTCGTAGAAGCGCAGCGCGAAGGCGGGGAACAGCACGCGCACCGCGGCCGCCTTGCTGAGCGGCGTCTGCGGCACCCACAGCCCCGGCAGCACCAGCGAGGTGTCCGACGACCGGTGCAGCAAGGCCGCGGCCGCGCTGTCCACCACGGGCCGCAGCTCCTTCGGCCACGTCTGCGAAGGCGATGACGGTGTGCAGTGCTTCGGAAAGTAAGCGTCCTGGGGAGGGGTGTGCTAGCGAGTCCTACCTGCTCGAAGTGGCTGCCGTACGACGGGCTGCAACCCTCGTACTCGGCCAGGTCGTGGTCGTCCCACTCGTCCTGGCCCTCGCCGTCCTCGTCCTGCTCGCGGATGACGGGCGGCTGGTCACGCAGGTTCATGACGCTCTTGCGCACCCAGCTGGCCGTGCTGCGGCGGTACTGCCCCATGGTGGTGCTGGACTGCATGGGCGAGGTCTGCAGCGGCGACGCGCCGCCCGTGCCCGAGCCAAGGCCCGAGCCGCCGACGGGCGAGAAGAACTCGGACAGGGAGTCGTTCCTGGTGACGCTGGCGGGGGTGCTGGCGGCCGAGCCGGGGTAGAAGCCGTACACGGTCTCGGCCACGAGCCGCTCCAGCAGGCCGGGCCGCATGGGCACCTCCACGTCGTCCTCCTCCTCGTCGTCGGCGTACTGCCGCCGGCCGCGCGGCATCATCGGCGCGTCGCCCTGGCCGCCGATGTCCTCGCTCTCGTCCTCGTCGTCCAGGTCCTCCGCGATGGGGGAGTACTCGGGCTGCGGCACGGGGGCACTGCTGCACTGCCTTACACCCGCCATGGCCGCGGTCTGCAACACCTCCAACCTGCGCGGGCGGCCGTCCCTTCCGCAGCAGCTGCGCGATGCAGGTGCCGCCGTTGGCGCGGAGGCTCTCCACGAGCGCGGCGTGCTGCGGCAGGCGCCGCTCCCAGAAGATCTCGTCGGCGGCCTCCTCGGCCACGCACACGCGCACGGCCACCGCCACGTGGATGCCCATGGCACGCCACGTGTCCTCCAGGGCCTCGGCCACCTGCGGGTCAAGTGTCTCTTGGCGCTCTTCAGGGAGAAGCGGAGGTCCGCTGCAAGGCACTTACCGACGGCAGGTGGCCCTGTTCCAGGGCGTGCGGCAGGTACAGCACCACGGTGTAGTTGTTGAGCTGGTCGGCGATGCGGCGGTACTGCCGCAGACGCACTTCCCGCAGCGCGGCGTCGGCGCGGTCCCTCTCCTCCTGGCGCGCCTGCAAGTCCCTGGCGGCCTGCGCGGCGGCTCGCTCGCACTCCGCGGGGGACATCTTGTCGGCGGGCAGCACCTTGCGGCGCGCCAGCCCCTTCAGGACACGCTGCTCCTTCCGGAGCTCCGTCCGCACCTGTGCCGATGCACCACCAATCGCACCCTCGGCCAGATAGCTAACAACTCCGCGCACAGTTGATAACTTGGAGTGGCGCAAAGTTTTGATTAAAACCGCGAGCTGCGGCTGGCGCTGGCGGCGACGTTACCAGCTTGAGCAGGCGCGGCTTGTTGCAGCCGACGTACACGTTGACCAGCTCCCCGCTGCCGAGGAACATCCACGTGGGCTCACTGTAGTCCCGGAACCGCGACAGGCAGTCGATGGCGGACGCGTTGGCGGAGAACAGGTGGAGGTCGTCGCCGGCCTCCTTCAGCTTGAACCTGCGCGCCAGTCAGACCACTGTAAGCCACCTCGATGTGGTAAACAGGTGAACTTCGTCGGTGTTCCACTGGCCTGATGAGCTGGCTTCGCATGGCGAGGCAGGGTCCGGCCCACTCGGGCCACACGTCCACCACGCTGAGGGCGGGCTTGGCCAGCACCGTGCCCGTCCAGTCCGCGTTGCTCTCCACCACCACCTGCAGGTCCTGGAGCTTCCTCGCGGCCATGGCGCCGACTGGGCCCGGCGCGGCGAGTCCTTAACCCTTCGGTCCTTCGGTCTCGAAGTTCGACTTCGAGAGGTCTCTGGCGCCGGCGGCTCGACTCGCGCTTTCTAAGTACACTCGGGTGCCAAGTCGAGTGCCGTGGAGGTCGCGGCCGCCAAGTAGTGCGCCCCGTCCGTCGTGACCCTGCACTGCAAGTGCGGCAAGCCTGACGCGTCCGAAGGGCCGTCCTTCGCGTCGGCCCACTGTACGGGAAACAAGCGAGCGGATTGGATTGTTGCGTTGGCTGATCCGAGGATCCGAGGCGGGAGAGGTTCGCGAAGCGAGTCGGCAACAGAGCAGAGAGAGAGAGAGAGACAGAGAGACAGAGAGAGAAGCGCCCGACAGGTAGGCCGGCCCGACGCGCAGCCGTGCGAGCGTGTTGCCTGCCTGCATTCGAACTTCTCGCCTCGGCCGCCTGAGCAGAGGCACGCGTCCGCGGTCCGCGACTCTGTCGGCGTTGGTTTGGGCGCAGCGCCAGCAGACACATTCCGAACGGCGCTTTCGTCTCTGTGTCTCTCTCGCACTTACGAGTATGTTCAGTGTGAGGGCGCGAGAGAGACTTCACCGTTTCGGGATCGGTCTGACTGACGAGACGAGAGGAGAGAGACAGACTGGCGATAAATGCCGGCGTCAATCGGAAGAGAGTCGTCGCCAACAAAAACAACAACAAGAGGCTCATCGACTGCCGGGGATGACGGATGAGTCAGAAGGCGTGGGAACAACGCGAAGAGAGGGCAGTTGTGCTGTCGGTGTGCGCCTGTCTGTGTGAGTCCGTCTGTGTGTGTATGTGTGAAGTAGGGCGGTGTCCCCGCTCGCCGGGCCACCGGCACTTTCACCCTCCCCCTTCCGCAAATCACCCCCTTTACGCCCCCTCCCCTCCCGCCCCTCCCCCGCCGCCACGCGCCGCCCTCGTCTTGCATTTGTTTGGACCCCGCGATCAATACCCCTCCCTGCCTCCCGTGCGCCCCCTGCCCGCTGCCGGCGCGAGCCCGGCACACCCCGCCCCGCCCCGCCCCGCCACGCCCCCGCCCCGCCACGCCGCGGGCGGGAGATTGCTCGCTAAAACTTGGTTGCCGCGCCGCCGAGTCGGGCCGGACGCCGGACGCCGCGCCGGGCGGGGCGGGGCGGGGCCGCGTCGACGCGAAGCATCGCGAAGCAACGCCCAGCCCCTCGGCCGCGGCGGGGCGGTGCAAGCGCGCGCCGCCGTGTCTAGCGCCGCCGCTACACTATGACACCAGCGGCGAGGGAGGGAGGTTAACGAACGCGGCTCGTTTTGCTCCCATTACTGGGGGGTAAATTTAGTGACGCCGTATTTCCTTGTCCCCTGGAAGCCATCTGGAGGCGCACTCCTTCCTCCATGAATAATGAATTCAATTATTGTCGGCGTCGTTAACTTTACGAACCGCTCCGTCGTGCCGCCGCTGGTCTTGCATGTGTCTCTCCTCCACTAGAAAAGTGAAACAGAATGGCTGCGAAACGGCAAAAAAACAGAACTCGAGCTGCCCAATGACATGTCTGTCTGGCTAGACTAAACGGCGCGCTCGCGGCGACCCACACACACTCACACACCCACACACACGTGCGCTCGGCAGCACAGCCCGTATATCCGGCTTTGCGCGGTCCGTCAATTGTCTCCGTAATAGACGCGGTCGGCCGCAGAATGCAGAAGCCGAGTCGACAAGTCTCCGAAATTGTAAGTCGCGCTACAACTTCATTTGCGCCGGGAATAGGTTCGCTCAGCGCGGCGTCCTGTCCGCGGTCCACTCGGTGCGTGGGAAACGGGTCAGCGACTCCGCGGTTTGAACAACCCGGCCTCCTTTGGGGCCTGCGTGTCCACGTCAGGGAGCCCGGCATGGGGCGAGAACGATAAGGAATAAGGAAGGAACGGCAACATAGTTGCAGTGCCGTGCCGGTGTGGCCCCGGCGTCCGAGTCCACCCACGCCCCTGCGGCGCAGCCGGCCGGCGAGACACAGCTGGCGAGCTGAGGGTGTGCAGGGCGGGGGAGGAGTATGAAGGGGGCAGGGCGAATCGGGCGCGACATTGTTCTCGCGAGGGACTGCATCAGCGGACTGCTTCGTAGCTCTGTCTCCCACGCACCCTCGGCGCGCCGTGTGTAGTGCGAGAGAGACAGCGATGCACGCTCTTCGGAGCCAGCAGGGTGTGCGTGACCGCCGTAAGTGCTCGCCGACGGCGACCTGCATTCGAAGGCGCGGCCGCGGGGATCCCCAAAACCGCGCCTGCCGTGACTACGTGACTCGGCGAGGTAAGGCTAACCTCGAAGCGCGCCGAGCACCTCCAGGGTGGCGGGCCATGAGGGCGGGGCGGGGCGCCCCTTGCGAGCGGACCGCCGCCGCGCTGCCGCCCCTGACTCGCGAGCCGCCGCCCGGCCGCCCCAGCGCCGCCCCTTCGCCACCCCCGTGGGTGTGCGAGTGGTGCGGCTGCGCCATGGCATCGCCACGGCATGGCTGCGCGGTGCTGCGCGGTGCTGCGCCAAGCCGGGCTCGGCTCGGCTCGGTGGCGGGGCGCGGCTGCCTGGCTGGCTGGCTGGTGTGGGGCCGGTGGGGCCCGGCCCGCCCGCTCGCGCCGCTCTCAGTGCGGCGCGTCCTCTTGTAGCGAGTGGAGGCGTGCTTCGTCGCGGTGCTGCACCGATCCGGCTCGCGTGCTCTCTGCACCGCCCTGCGGCCCCTGTCAGCCGGCGTCCTCCCGGTGCCGTTCCGGTTCCGGTGCCGTCCCGCCGCCCCCGCGCAGCAGCCCCTGCCCGCCGCGCTGCCCGCCGCGTCGCCGCTTCGCCCGGCGCCCGGCCGGCGTCGCCCTCCAGCGCGGTGCACTCGATGACCACGCCGGGGACGCCCCCCGGGTGGCCGTGAGGGCCATGGGGCTCGTTACCGCCAGCACGGCCCCGGGTCGCCGCCAACCACCCAGAAGCCGACGGACTTCGACGCCGTGACGACAGCACAGCGTGACGGTCGCTGACGTGACGACGTAGCCGGTGTCCGCCGTGACGAGCCAGGCCAGCGTGGCGGACAAGCTCGAGGTGAGTGAACGGGGAACCAAGTCTCGCCAAGTCTCAGGTTTCGCCGCGTTGTTGGAAGTCTAATTTTGAAGGGGAGCCACCCCTTCCACCCTTTGACGAGACAACCGGCGCTTCAATAAGTCAGTCACGGCAGCCAGCTGTCCAGCCGCATCAATCTTTGATGTTAAAGGGCGCCCGCCAGCGCGCAGCGGAAATCGCCTTGACGGCTCGGGGCACGGCCAATGAGACGACGAGACCGCGGCCACCGCCGGCCGCAGTGAGCCAGTTGCCCCAGTAACCCTCCGAGGCGGCGGGGCGGCGGGGCGGCCGAGGTACCTCCCGAAGCCCTAGGGAGGGCCTGCAGCCTGCAGGGCGTGCAGGGCCTAAACAATCTCCCGCCCGTCGGGCCTCGTGGGCGGATGGCGGATCACGCGTGGGAGGCCCTGCATATTTCTCCAGGGACGCCGCCCCCACCGCCCCCACCGCCCCCGAGAAGTACTCGACGCTGTTCATTGAAGTCGCGTCGATTCGATTGGCCGCCCGTTCTGAGTGCGGACTCGTCCTGCCGGCCGTTTCGAGAAATCGAATCAGCATCAGCTAATTGAACCACCCTGACGGCGCGGCGGCACGACACTGGTATCGCGTCCCTAGAGTGCCGTGCCGGGTGTGAAGGCCGCTCCGGATGGCGTCATCCAATATCTCTCCCAGCCTGATTGATTCATTGATCCATCGCGACGTACGCACCGGGGGGCAAACAAAAAAGATGCCCGATTTAGAGTAGCCGCGGGGCAGCGCGCCTCCCACAAACCGGCGGGTGTTGTCCGTATCACTCACTGGTACACTGTACAGCTGCCAATCGGCACGCAGAGATTGCAGGGGCAGCCACGCGGCTCCGCACGAGTGATAAGTGATAACAAACTGCATGAGCATTGATAACGCGCCCCCTCGCGGTCACCCCCCCCCCCCCCCGAGTCATTAGCGTAATCCCGCATTGATTTTCTGCAACATTTCCTGGCTGTCATTATCGCATCGCTTCGCAGCCCGGCGTGTAGAACGATTATTCCAAATATCGCGTTCGTCTCTCTGTCTCTCTCTCGCGCGTCGATGTGGCCTTCAGTGAGGTGCGAGGGAGACAGAGTGCGGAATCAGTCGGCTGGTCGCCCTGGCCGCCGTTTTTGTCGGCGTTCGTCCGGCTCGGCTGGCCCCCGGAGGGAGGGGTCGGGGGTGGCCGCCGTGGCGGTGGTCGGGTACACTGTGCACGACGGGGAGGAGGGGTGGCAGGGCAAGGACCTGCTGCTGCTGCTGCAGCCGGGGGCAGACTCGCGGAAAAACGTCGATGCTCCCACGGGGCGAGCGGCGCGCGAATCCGAAGCGCCGACGTGTGACAGTGACGTGTGTGTGAGTGTGTCGTCGGGGTGGGGGGCACGTGTGAGTGTTTGTGGCTGGCGGTGGCTGGCGGTGGCTGGCTGCACCCCGCTGGCGCGGCGCCACGCGCGGTGCAACACAATGCCGCCACACCGCCACAGTGTCCCAAGTCAAGTACCTCTAACCTCTAACACAATCGCGCAGATCGCGGCGCGTCGCCCGAGTCGTCGCCAAGGATGTGACCCCTGCCCGAAGGCCCGCGGGCCCGCCGGCCGGAAAGCCGAGGCGAATTTCTCTCTTCTTTTTTCTCCTATCGCCGGCTCGCCGTCACGACCCGAGCCCCCAGAGCAAGTCGTGCAACATAATTATCACAAGGTCCCTTTCCTTTTTCGGCCTCGCTCTCCTCTCTCTCTCTCTCTCTCTCTCTCTCTCTCTCTCTCTCCTCGCCGCCGCCCCCCGCCGTTTCCACTAGAGCAGGTCGCAGTCGAGCAAGGGGAATGGGTGGTGAAATGAAGCGAGACGCCCTCGTCCCGCTCGTCCACCCCCTCATTATGGCCGCTCTTTTCCCGCGGCCTCACCCCCTTCGCCTTGTGAGTGGGTAAACAGGTGGGCGGCGGACGGACGGACAGACAGACAGACAGGCGGACAGACAGACAGACAGACAGACAGACAGGCGACAGACAGACAGACAGACAGACAGACAGACAGACAGACAGACAGACAGACAGACAGACAGACAGACAGACAGGCGGACAGACCGCGCGCGTCGATCGGGCGGCGCTGGAAGAAGCCTGCAAGAGCCCGCATAGGCAACCAGCCACACTCGCGCGCGCAAGGCCGGCCTACCCAGCAGGCTGATTCCGAACAGTGTGCTTTCGTCGCTCCGTCTCCCTCGCACAGCAGCAGCAACAGTAACCACAACGACGATGTGCGTGGCGGGGCGCGTCAAGGCGTGTCAAGCGCATTTCCGCCACCTTGGCCTCGCGAATGCACTGACGGGTTCAAAGCGCTGGAACGAACAGACAGGCAGACAGACAGACAGACAGACAGACAGATAGACAAGCAGACGGACAGACATGACAGCGGCAACCGAACGGCGGGTCCGCCGAGAAGGTCACTGAGGCAATACGGCGACTAGTAACCTATAGAGTGCCCTCGACACTGTAAGCAGGCCGTTCTCTTTTCGAGTGTCGTGGACGTCGTCTTCGTCGTCGGTCCGGTTGTAATGGGAATCCTCCAAGCCCGTCTTCCTCTTGGCAGTGTAGTGTTGGCCCTGCGCCGGACATCAATGGGTAGGAGCCCCCCTCCCCTTTTCGGCCTTCCCTCCAGGAGCGCCCCTGTCAACAGATAGTATTTTCTTTCCCGGATTCCAGCCTTTCCAGGCAGGCTTCCCCCTGGAGGGGCAGGCGGCGGGTGGCAGGCGGGGTCCTAGGGGATCCCAGGGATGTCTCCAAGGCCGCAACTAGTCCCCGGTCCCGAGGGACGCCCGGTCAGTGCGCGAGGCGGGCCCAACTCCAGTGGGCTCCAGTCAGCCACTCCAGCGCGCCCGGCCCGACTCAGGCCCGCCGAAAAACAGGCTTCAGCCGACACGTATGCCGAAGTTTGTTTTATTCCTGACGAGTTTGATTGATTTATGAGCGCCCGTCTGGTTGTCGAACCAAGCTCATTTTTTTTTCAAATTCAAACGTGCTTCCGCTGCATCCCGAAAAAAAAAGTTTATTCTTGAACCAAGATAATGCACTTTTCATAGATAAATTTACTTTAATGTTTCAAATTATCTATTGGTTCCTTTTTCTAAGGTGTGCCAGCGAAAGGCGTCGGGCGAATACGAAATGAGAAACGAAAGAAAACCGAGTTGCAGCTTCGTGCATGGACGAAGTTTGAACAACAATCGGATGCGCCGTCACCGCTCCAGCCAGGCTCCAGCGCTTCCAGTGGTGTGACACGTGCCTTAACCGCACGCCACGGCAATGATGCGAGTTTGGAAGGACGAGAGAGACGAGGGCGTGGCACGGCGTGGCACGGCACGGCACGTCGGCGTCAGGCTGTGTTCCAAACGCGTTCCAAGCGCCGCGGAGTAAGGCGGAGCGTGGCCAAACTTAGTTGACGCGTGGCACGGCACGGCGTGGCACGGCGCGGCAGCCGCCCTGCGCCAGGTGCCAGGTGTTGGAGGGGCCCTCAATACATGCAAATCCTCCGGCCTGCTCGTTCGGATTCGCCACACACAACCGGCTTCGTGCACACCGACACACCGCGAAAACCAGACGAGACGCTTTGCTTTTGTTTTAGATTATTTCACTCGAGGCAGAGGATGCAAAAATTCCGAGGGAATACGTTATCGTCGATTTCACTTATTTCTGTACTTTCCGCGCTGTCTTCTGGGGGCGAATATTACTCAAGACTCACTCCGATAATGCATTGAAGACACGGGACTACCCCTCCCCCTTTCTCTAAGTGGTCACGTGGTTGATAGCTCTATCGATATGCCTCCTCACTGATCAGATTGCACCGTACCGTAACCCCTCCTCCACCCTCTGGGGTGACAGGGGTCGGGAGAGGAGGTTGGAGGGGGGACGTAAGGGGGTTGTAAACTACGCGGCCCTGCTCCGACTCGCCCCGGGACAAATGGACCCTTGCCTGCTGTAGCGCAAGCCGTAGCGCAACTCGTAGGGAAGTGCTTAATCCACGTCCGTTACCTGTGCACTGCATCTCAAGCGCACACACAAACACAACGACACACACACAGCACCCACACACAGCCGCGTGCCAAACAGTGAATCACCCCAAGCCTGCATTAGCATTCGAAGGGTTCACAATCTCGTGGTGTCGCGGCGGGCCTGTCTGTGATGCCTCTGTTCGCTATTCCAACCCCCCACCCCTCTCTCACTCTCTGTGACAACTTGGTCCCCTCGGCACACACTCAGGCCCGCCCCGGCCAGGCCTCCAAAGTTGCAGGAAAGAAGGGAGAGGCCGTCGGATTAATGCACACCACTGTGAAGTTGGCGGAGGCCGGAGGGGCCGAGACGAGACGGGACGGGACCAGCAGGGCGCCGCGATTTAGGATCAGTGACAGGACTCCCCGGCGTAACGAACTTCCAGCGAGAGAGTGCGCGCGCACACACTCGGGGTTTCCCCTCGTCGTTTATGGATGGCCCCTTTGAGGTCGCCGCGCCGCCCAGGCTGAGGCTGCTTTGTTTTTGAAGGGCGCACCCCGGGTCGCACCGAGGCGCCTAGGACGAGGGCCACTGGACCGGAGATCATCGGCCGGGGCCAAGCCTCCAGTGCCGCCCCGCCCCGCCCCGCCCCGCCACCGGGGAGGGGTTGCAGTCTGGCGGCGCGGCGGGGCGGGGCGGGCAATGCCCCACGGACACAACGGTTCCCCGCCAGGCCACGCCAGGCCGCCACCCCCTCGGGGCGACGCGGGGTAACATTGTTGTGTAGTAATAGGGGAAACTGAGTACTGTACCGACGCGGCGGGGCCACTGCCGTTGTGACGCCGTCAGCCCGCCTCCTTGTAGGCATAGTCACGTTGTACTTCATTTAAAAAAAAAAACTAAGCACAGCAGTCTGGTTAAGAACAAAATGAAGACAGCCGGACAGTATGGAGTCGAAACCATTCCAGTGACGTGAGTTTCCTGGTCATGACGAAGAGCGTTGAAAACGAAATCGACCGTGCGAAGCGGAAAAAAAAATCCCATGCGGGCGCGTTCCGTTCGCGAACCCGGAATTACCACCCATGTGAGCCGCTTACACCCCACTCCCCCTCTTAACAGAACTGGCCACGCTGTCGCCGTCCTCGATCGAAAGGGGTCCAAAAATAGGTCACGTGGTTTCGCAGCAGACAAGCTATCGAGGTGAGCCCTGGTGGGCTGGTGGGCTGGTGGGTTGGGCGGACCGGCAGAGAGGGGGGCAGGCATAGCCCAAAGGGTGCCGCGCCGGGTCGTTCTTTCCACTCCAGCAGCCGAGCGATTCCTCGCTCTGTCTCTCTCGCACCCTCGCGGCGAGCCCCACGAGTGCGACAGAGACAGAGCGACGAAACGACTCTTTCTGAATGGCCCGGCAGGCGGATTCCGAACTGTGGTTCTGTCGCTCTGTTTCTGCTGGGGCGTTCCGTAGGGGTGTGCGAGAGTCGGGGCGACGAACCCCTGTTCGGAGATAGCCTGCTGCTGCCGGCGGGGCCTGGCGGGGCGGGTGCTGAGACCTGGGGGCGGCTGGGACGGCCTCCGTGTGGTCCGGCGGCGTTCACACGGGTCCGCCTCGTCGGCCTCGTCGCGCCCCCAAGGGGGCCCTGCTCCAGCCGACGTCTAAGAGCCTCCCCGTTGGCGTGGCGGCGTGGCGGCGTAGGAGGGCAGTACTTACGGTGGAGGAGCAGTGCTCCATAATGCATAGCAGGTCGCCGGCGTCGGTCACCCCGTGGCCGGCGCCCCCGCCGGCTGACGTCGTCGTGATCCTGGCCGTGGCGCTGGCCTCCCTCAACCTGTGCGTGTTTCTGTCCTCCCTCTTCGTGTCCTCCTCTCTCTCTTCCTGCCTCGTTCTTGATCCTTTCCTCGCCGTTTCCCACGGCCGCTCCTCCACTGCCGCCGGCCGGCGCGGTGCTCACTGCCCGGCCAGGTCAGTGTTGTCGTTGCATTTCCATAATGGCCTCCGCCCCGTCGTCGGCCTGCCCGGTGGCGGCCGGGCGGCACTCCCTGCGACCGTACCGCCCCACGGCCTCCTCGTAGAGCCGCGGGATCCCCTCTTGGAGCGGCGCGGCGAGCAAGCAGGCACTGGAAAGTCAAATGACGGCCCGTTCCGGAGGACATCAAAGTCCCGGCAAGTTCGATTGTCCCCGCCGGGCCGAGCGAGCGGCCGAGCCGGGCCGAAGGGGTGGAGGAGAGATTTGTCTCACTTTCGGAAACGGGAACGACACTGTACGACCGGTATGGTGTTCGAGGAGCACGGCAGGTGTCGTTTGCCGCGTGTACAGTGCCGTCAAGCAGTGAACAACGCCCGCGGCCCGGTAGCCGGAAGGAAGAGGTATCGTTCGAACCAGCCCGCGCCCCTGACAGCCGCGGACGGGAAGGGAGAGGCCACACATGCTGGACAAAATCGACGGAGGTTCTGCCGTTCTGCACACCTCTGAAAAGGAGAGGAAGAGAGAGAATATTGGAGAAACGAGCCGCGCATTGGCAAGGCAGTCCATGCGTCGCCGCGACAAGTAAAGAATGAGTGGCGGCGGGGGCAGGTCTCCGTCTCTCTCGCACCTCACGCGTCCATCCGGGGACCACATGAGTGCGAGAGAGACAGAGAGACCTCCCGCTCGGAATCAGTTTGCAGGGGGAGGCGGCAAGGTGGATTGGGGGGACACCAGAGTAGGAGAAGCATGGCATCGTTATCCGGGGGGGGGGGGTGACGGGGTGGGGCGGGGGAAGCTGCCGGCGATACAGACGTCCTTGTTAACGCCATGCTTCGTCTCGCGGGACTGACGGGAGTTGGCTTTCGGTGGCCAATCTGCTGATCATGTCGCCCAAAAGCACTAACGACCCCCCGTGCCGCCCCGCCCCGTGGCCTTCACAAAAAAAAGACGCGTGGAGAGGACTTGTATACACCCTCCCTTATTCCACAACGATAATTTTTTTTCGCTTCCTGGTTTGTTTACTATCGCCTTGGACACAGATCAGCTGGGCTACGTGTCTCCTGGGGATCAGGAAGGCACCAGCACGACAGCAGCTCGTTGTGCTCTGCGTAACCCTCTTTGCCAAAGCCACGAACCCTGCTGAACCCCGCTGAACCCTGCTGAACCCAGCGCCCTGCCGTGTCGGTAAATGAGCGAGTTAACGAGGGCTAGTGCCGGATTGCGGGTGGTGTTTCCCCGGCAGCCCGACAGAGGGCGCTCCCGACCGCGGCCCACGGAGGTGGCCGTCGACGGCAGCGCTTTCCAGCAGGTTGGGCAAGGCCAGCCTGGGCTTACGCGCCGTGAGCACGGCTTCCGCGGAGCGAGCGTCGCGAACATGTCGCAGCGCGCGCGGCTCGAGTTACATCGGACGCGCAACTTTTCATACTCGGCGTCCCTCCATAAAACTTGCTGGCATTAAGGCGACCTTTATTCCGCACTCGAGTGGGCCGAGCGGGGCGACGCGCCGTGGCCGGGATGCGCTTTTTCATCCCATTATGTTCCGAGCGTCCCGAGCAGGCCATCACCGCCGCCTGCACGTCGCGCCCTTTCGCGCGACCCCGAGACTGCACTGACATCGCCCTGGCCCCGACATCACCATGGCCCCGACATCGCCCTGGCCCTGACATCGCCCTGGCCCTGACATCGCCCTGGCCCTGACATCGCCCTGGCCCTGACATCGCCCTGGCCCTGACATCGCCCTGACATCGCCCTGACATCGCCCTGACCCTGACATCGCCCTGACATCGCCCTGGCCCTGACATCGCCCTGGCCCTGACATCGCCCTGGCCCTGACATCGCCCTGGCCCTGACATCGCCCCGACATCGCCCTGACATCGCCCCGTCCTGGACGCGTCATCGACGGCGTCCTGGCGCCTCATGGTCCAGCACCTCCGGCAGACTGATGACTCCGCGCTGTCTCGCGCTGTCGTGTCTCTGTCGCTCCCGGCGTGGCTGGGCGTGGCGTGCGAGGGAGACGGCTCCCTGAAGGCCTGGAAGGCCGGAGGCCGGAGCGCGCCCGAAGACACGAACAAGGGTGCGGAGGCAGGCCAAGCAGGCGGTCGCTCCGTCTCCCTCGCACCCTCGTGCAGCGCCCCTCGCGTGCGAGAGAGACAAGAAACCTTCGGCAGCAGCCGGCAGGCCTTGTCAAACCGCGACAGGCGGCAATCTCCGTCGAGGTGGAAAGCACGGCGCTGCGCGCTGCGTGCGGATCGCGCGTGCGCAGAGCACCGTAAACGCCGACCAGCCAATCACGCGGCAGGCTGATTCCGAACCTCGGCGCTCTGTCTCTCTCGCACCCCTAGGGACCGCCCCATGAGTGCGAGAGAGACAGAGCGACGGTTGTTCGCAGCCCCCGCGCGGGCCGCGATGTGTTCGCAAAATAACGCCGACAACTTGCCCGCCAAATCAAAATCCCGCCGGATCCCCGGCGCCTCCCCGCACAGCGAGAACGCCAGCAGAAGGCCGAAGACGATGTGTGCCGGTGGAACAACACGAGCTTGTTGACAGACGCGTCGAAGCCAAACTTTGCGCGGCTCAGGGCTGCTCGGGGCACGGGCCGCGTCGCTTCGGGCGCACAGCCTCACAGCCACGCACTCCGACTGGCGACCGGGCCGGCGGCGCGGCACTCCAAGCCTTCCAGGGCCCGATCTGTCTCTCTCGCTCTCGCTCGATTGTTGATAGGTTCCGAGGTTGCGTGAAGGCTGTCCACGTCGAAGGGTTCAGGGATCCACTCTAGACGCCGTCCCCCACCACCGACCGCCCGGCGCCTTGCTCCTAGTATTTACCGTGTCCTGCCGGTTCTCGGCCGCCGCGGCCGCAGCCAGGTATCGATAGTGCAGTTTGCGACGGATAAAACTGGCCCTATCCGGCTCCAGCTGCCCAGGGGCACCCGAGGCCTGCCCGTCGAGCCTAAGTAGGCGCCACGGTGCCCCCACCAGCCGCCAAGCCAAGCTCCGAGCAGAGCAGGGAGCCTGCCTCTCAAGTCCCCGCGGAGCACGGAGTGCCTCGGAGTGGTGGCCACGGTCATGGCGGCGGGGTAATCCTGTTCTGAACTTCGAACCGGCTTTGCACCTGTCGGCTCGAGTGTGTGTGTGTGTGTGTGTGTGTGTCCGCGGTGGGCACGGAGGCGCGAGTGCGAGGGAGACCGACACACTGTTGCTCTGCCAAATTTCAATTTAATTGGCGCAAAGGAATTGTAGGTTGTAGTGCTTGTCGTCGTGGATGAAGGAGGCTGTTGTGCTCTGCCAGCGACCCCGGCCTTGATGTCGGGTCTCGCAGCCTGCGTTCGTCTCTCTCGCCTCGTGGCGCACTCGGGGTGCGAGAGAGACAGAGCGACGACGCACTTCGGAATCGCTCTGCAGCCCGACCCGAAGCTCGGCCCGAAGCTCGGCCCAAACTCCAATGGATCCCATCTGCATATACAACCGCAGCCATCAAACTCTCGCGCGCGCGTCTCTCTCTGTCGCACCCGCAGGCCGGCCCGCAGCACGCCGTCTCTCTCGCACTCAGCGACTCGGCGGTGCTCGGCGGCGGTCCCGGCGGTCGGCGGGCATTAGCGCGAGCGGTATGACTCGGAGTGGAATGGGTCGTGCCTCGTGCCAGTGGAGCGTTTCCCGTTTCCGTCACGCTGATTAGTGCAGGATGAGGCGCCACCGGCAGGGCAGCCACTCCAAGATCGGGGGTACCAACCGACAGGGAGCGAGGACTTGGAACCAAAATCAGGATTGCAAGCACAACAAAACAACAACCGCAAACAAAACTAAGAAGGAAAAAATTCTTTGAAAAAATTCTTTATTGTTATTTGAGTGAGCCTCTTTTTACAGTTTGAGGTATTTGAGGAACTCCACCTGGCATGAACACAGCCTAGCGGCCACAGGTTCGGCTCGAACGCGTCGCCGGGTCGCTGCCACACTGCAGTTGTTGTGTTTGCGTCGGCACGTCGCCACGCGTGCATCGGCGGCCGGCTTATCTCGCACACTGCCAGCAGGACCACCTGCGGTTCGGTTCGGTTGGGTCGGGTCCGCCAGGACGTCTTGGAGGGCACCGGGCTGCATTACACTGCAGTGCCCCGCCTTGTTCGCAAGCTCGTTGCGAAGAGTCGAGTCGTCGCTGTGTCTCTGTCGCACTCACGGGAGGGATGCAGGCACAGGGCCGCGCCGCCGCGCCCGTTTTGGCGCCAAATTGCTGTGTGTCGGGGAGGCCGCGCCACCCGCGCCACCCACGCACCGCCGCGGGCTGTGCAGCGTACGCGATGTTATTGCCATCGATAAGCAGACGCGCTATTCCCACGACGCGCAGTGGGCCAGAAGACCGGTGCAGGCGGCCAAAACTCTGGACGCGTTTTGAGCTCCAGAGTCGCTAAATGGGACTCGAACCGAGCGTGTGACCCCACCAATGGATTGCTCTCCGAACGAGGAATCCATTGGTGGGGTCACACGTTCGGTTCGAGGCCTGTTCAGCGGCTCTGGAGCTCAAAACGCGTCTATAGTTTTGGCCGCGTCCACCAGTTTTCTGGCCCACTGTGCGACGGCTTTGCGCGTCGCGGCACGCAGCCTTTTCAACAACACCTGGTGCCTTATTTTGGCCGGGTCAGCCTGGAGCGCGAGGCACGGCTCCCCGACGACCAAGTGAACGCCGTGAAATACGAGAGTCCTCTTTACCGCCCGGGCTGCAGGCCCATTACACGTGCATTGTGGGCAGTTCCCGCCGACAGGGGAGAGAGCGACAGAGAGAGAGAGAGAGAGAGAGAGAGAGAGAGAGAGAGAGAGAGAGAGAGAGAGAGAGAGAGAGAGAGAGAGAGAGAGCGACAGAGAGAGGTAGCTCCATCGACCGGGCCGCCGCCGCCGGGTTTAAGAGACGGGTCACACCCACGTGTCCGTGTCCGCGCGGCGGCGGATGAGAGCACAGCCGGCCGCGCTTCCTCGCTCCGTCTCTCTCGCACCCGCCGCCGCCGCGCCGTGAGTGCGAGAGAGACGGAGAGCAACCAGTGGGAGAGAGGGAGGGGGCGTAACGCGGTGGCAGCCAATATGTGTCGCCTTGCGGCTGCGTGCCTCTACGGGCCGCGACGTGCGGAGATGAGAGCAAAGACGTCCCCTCTCTCCCTCCCCTAAAAGCTGGGGCGGCTGCCTTGACGCCTGGATTGGACGGCATGACGAAAGGGGGCAGCGCGGCAGCGGGGGACGGTGACATATTGATAGGAAGGGGGAGGGGAGGGCGAAGACCTCCGGACCGACCGCAGCCCTCCACTGTAGCTCGCCGCCAAGCCGCCAGCCTGTCGCGCCAAACCATGAGTGGTGAACGCCGCGCTCCGGCCGCCCCAACACACTCTCGATATTCTCCCCGGCAGGCAGCCAGCCCTGCCGAGGGCAATACGATATACTCAGCAAGACTTCATTTTCCCGACTGTAGGCCGCCGCCGTCCGCACGGCCCCGCCTCCCGGGATTTGATGGGATCGAGTGGGTCTTGGAGCGGCGCAGCGTGGCGGGGCGGGGGCCAGTGAGTGGCTGCAGCGTTTCCCTGGCTCATCCGAGGTCACAAGACAGCCAAGGCAGGACGTCTAGCAATTCAGCTAGCCGACGCTCTCAGAGCGTTCGCCAGGCGTGCGCACTCATCTCATCTCAGCACTTTCAGATTTGTCTTCCAGCGACGCGACTGGACCCCACTAAACGGCCCGGCTGCATCGGACAAGCACTAGGCTCGTTGTCGTTCTTGTAGTGGAGAGCGCAGCACACTGGCATTGCACTGGCGGTGTACGGGTTTAATCGGATAGGGGAAGCCAGCCTGCGTCTTGTCGACCTACCGCCACAGCAGCAGCGCAAAGAAAAAAAAAGCCGAAGCTCTTGTTTCGACTGAATCTTGCACTGTGATTCGGCTACAAGTTCGGTCGGAGCGTCCACTTGGCCTCGGCCAGCCTCATGCAATAGCCAGAGCCACGGGCCTGGGAGCTCTGTGCGCGCGGTGCTCGGTGCGCTCGGTAAGGCATTGCCACCGTAATGTTTGCAGGCGTATGCACTATTCAGGCACAACGCTGGGTCAAGTGGCGTGGTTGGGGAAGCGGCGGGGGTAGATGGGGCCGGGGTGATGGGGGGCGGGCAATGGCGGGCCGCGCTACCACCACCGCCCTCGCTGCTTTCAACAAACTACCCCCGTTGTCTGAGCTGAGCTGCCCCCAGCAGCCCCGGCCCGGGCCTCGCGGAAAGCCAGGCCACCGCCACACCGCAAAGGAAAAAGAAAAAAAAAGAAAAAAAGGGGGAGGCCTGTCCGTCGGCGCTGAAATTAGAAATGTCCCCAAGCCAATTATTATCGCTCGAGACGTGGCCGACGTGGACAGTGGGGCGCCGTCCGTTCCTCGTCGCCGTCCTCTCCGGATGCCGAGACGCGCAAATACGTGCAAGCAGCGGAGACCGCCGTAATCCCCCCACCCCCCTCCGGCGAGAAAATTTAATTTGTCCGAGCGCACGCGCGGGTATTTGAACCCGAGCCGATGCTCGGCGTTTCTTTTATTTCGGTCATTAGTCGATTTTCCGGTCGACACAGAGCGCCGAGGGGGAGCGGGCCGTGTCTTCGTCCTCCAGGAGCCTCCAGGGCCTTCCAGGACCTTCCAGGAGATAAGGAGAGCCTCGAATCACTGCCGTCGCCCCCTCCACTGCAGTAATGGCCCCCACCCCCCGGCCGGGCCGAACGGGCCGGCGAGAAGAACCAAGAACCGGAGACATGGCGCACAGCGGCTAATCTACCTCGTGGACCCGCTGTCCGGGCGGCAGGGAACGGAGAGGTCCGGCACTCTGTCCCTCTCGCACCCCTCCGGGACACCCCATGAGTGCGAGAGAGAGAGAGAGACAGAGCGACGGCACCGATGTGCTGGTCGTCCCCGGCTAGTCCCCAGGGACTCTGTCGACGGACATCAGGGGACACGGCGAGATTTGGATAGAGTGAGAGAGGGAGAGAGACAGATAGAGAGCAAAAGAAGGAAGCGCCCAGAGTTTCAGGGCAGCAAGGAACACCTTAGTGGACCCCTTTTCGCGCGGTCGTGCGTCCACTCTGCAATGTGGATGACTGCGCACCTGTTCCAGCGATCGATCACTGCTAAACCTGCCGGCCAGTGAACTGGTCAAGTACCTATTGGACACGGGACGCTGTCCCCTCACCTCCGGCTTCGGCAGGGCCAAGATTGATCCTCGCACTCTGGTGGACAGAGGGCAGGAAAGGCGTCGGAGTAGGCGCTCCTGCCGAGCGGAGTCAGCCCGACCAACTCGGGGTAGGCAACCCGGCCGTCTTGAGGGCCTGGGGTGGCCTGGGGGCACAGCTGGGCGTTGCAGTGCAGGCAGGCCGATAGGCTAACCCAATTACCTAGGGCGTCGTCCGGCCCCGCCCCCCGCCGCCGCCCCCCCCCCCTCCCCCCCCCCCCCCTCCCCCGGCCCGCACGAAGCCCCATGGCCCCCCGCGTATCGCTACCCTTGTCCGCGTCCTTCGAGGAGGCCAGGCCCCTCCAACATTTCCATCTCTCCTTTCTTGATGCTTCACGTCGCCGTCCCCGCGTCCTCATCGTCCTCATTGACCCGAAAGGTATTTCGGGGGCGGATCGTATTCCACGACCTTTTGCAAAGCGGGCCCGTACCAGTGTGGCGGTGCCCTTCGCGACCGCGCGAGTGTGTGCGTGCGTCTGTGTGTTTTTCGGCGGGTGCGTCCGCCGCACAGTGTGTGCGACTGCATATATTCCGGCGAGTTGGTGCGGTCCACCTGTTTGTGCGCGTGCCTTGCCTGGGGCCGCGTGTCCGTGTGTCTGCGCGTCCACTGTCCAGAAGCGCGCCGACCTGTTAACGGAATCGACCGGCGCGTCGTGGAGGCGGCCGAGGACTCGGTTATGAACGAGGTAAAAACCCTCGGCTGTTTTATCACCCCCGGCGTGCGGAAACTGGGCCCGTCATGCGGTTGTGTGGTCGTGTGGTTGCCGGCGACGCAAGTTGCCCGTCCGAGTTGCGGCAGAGTTCGGCCCGATGGGGGTCGCCGCTCACAAGGAGCGCTGCCCGCCGAGGGGTGTCCTGTGTCCTGCGGCTGCCGGGGACCGCGTCGAAGACCCAGACCGGCCCAGGCGAGTTCCTCTCCCTGCGGACAACGTGTCCCGTTTGGTCCTCCACCGGGGAACACTTTGGGGGAAACTGAGGAAGCGTTGTTCAGTTTACTCTTCATCGTGGTGGTCTGGAAGAGAGCATTCGCTCCTCCAAGGGCGTTTCTCCAAAGAGCATTTTTCCGTCGAGACGCGGCCAGAGACGCGGGAAAAACAATGCACGCGAGTTGGCAGCCAGCCCAGCTGGTGTCGCGGAGTGAACCGGCACGGCGGCACGGCGGCGCGGTGCGGACGTACCGGACACCCTTGGCCTGCCAGCGCGGCCAGCGCGGCGGCCAGTCTCCAGAGGCCAGAGGCCGCGGACGTACCCCAGATCCATAACCACACGCAACAAAAGCACAGTGACGTCACTCGGAACCCGCACTGCGAAAAGATCCCCGCCGACTCCAAGACAAGTGCGTGGCGGACGTTGCCCCGCACTGCGTGTTGTGTAGTACGTCGTGCGGCAGAGCGGCGTGGGCGCGTAAAGTGTCCCGTCGCACTGCGGTGCAGCGCTTGCGTGCGTGCACCGGACGAATCTCGCGCGGGTTTGTGAGTTTGAGAGTTAGTGCGGCGGGCCGCGGGCTCGCGTCCACCAGCCCGCCAAGCGTTTAACGAGAGCGCGGCTGCCGGCACAGCTGTCTGGGCGGCGCTGGCCCGCTGGCCGTGTCACATCTGGCGGGCCGGGGCGGGGCTGGCCGGGCTGGCGGTCGCGGACGGATGTGATACGCTGCCCCGTCATCTCTGTGATGACACGATGACACAATGACACGTCGGCGTGGAACGTGCTACACGCTCCAAGTTGCGCCCGGTGTGCGGAGCCAAGTCGGCAGACCGCCGCGTCTGGTCCTGCGCCGCGCTGCTGCCGAACAAGGCCGCCGTTGTCGAGTGCCCTGTCCAGCGCGGTGCTCTCTGTCTCTCTCGCACTCGTGGGGCGTCCCGTAGGGGTGCGAGAGAGACAGAGAACACTGTTCGGAGGAGCACGCGGCGAAGGTCACCGGCGCCCGCGCGTTTCCTCGGATGCAGCTGTGTGTCATCATCTGGACCGAGGAAAACCAGCCCGGGGCGGGGCGGGGCGGGGCGGGGCAGAAGCGCGCATCTCGGCCCCGCCGGGGTCACAGTTACGGCGGGCAACGGGGTTTGGAGACAAGGCAAGACAAGGCATCGTGACAGGGTCATCATAAACACGGCACGTGCGCCGCCAGGACACCGCCTTCTCGGAAGTAGTGCATAATGCACTCGATTATGCAAAGGCGGTGATTCACTTCGCGCGGGGAATTGGCAGCACTGAGTGTGGAGGCCCCTCGGGCAAAATACGCTCATCTCGCTTGTTGTTTCGAGAAATGAATTATCAGACACAAAACAACTATGTAATCGGTTCACTCGATTGTGTTGGGGCCACTGCAAGAGACGAATCACAACAAAATTTTGCGGATGCAGGATCGTGGTGTTTTCTAACCTGTTCCTTACATATTTTGCAAGGAATGAGTCTGGTGTGAACGTGAGTAGTGGTTCGCTTCTGAGGACAGTGTACTCAGCAAAAGCGGTTGAGAAAACCAAAAACAATGAACACTCGTCTGCAATTTAAATACGAAAGGACCGGCTTGTTTGAAAAGCGCACCGAATTTTGACGAGTCCCCTTGAAGGTGCGCCAGGCCAACCATTCCGCGCGGGGCCACACCCTTGTAATTCTGTTTGTCCGGCCGCGCTCTCTCTCTCCCCCCTCTCTCTCTCCTCTCTCTTTCTACGAGGCCGTGGGGGTCATAACTACGGCCCGGCCAAATCCACGCCCGGAAAACCCTGGCGTCTTCGTCTTTGTTCTTTTCTTTAGCTCCTCTGCGAGGACAACAATGAAGCACTGCGAAAAAAAATTAAGTGAAGAAAACCGGAGAAAGAATCAATGAAAAAGGTGAAAGAAAATAGACGACGGTTCGTTAAACTATAAAAAAAACACCTCGCGTATTTTTAAAAGATTAAAATCTAATCTGGAAAATGACATTTGGTTGTGTAAACACTGCCTGTCTCCTACAGTGTAGTCTGATACGAATGGATGCGGTATGCCCCCGCAGGTGGGCCGTCTGTCTGGCCCAACCGATGCATGGCATTGCCACGACACTGGCATTGCCACGCCACTGCCACGGCACTGCTCGTCGCATCAGCAATGCATGACACGAGTAGGGCGCGAATCCAGGCGGTCGCACCTCGGGGAGGAGCACACGCCAACGCTGCGCCTCGAAACGCACCAGAAGGTTAGGTCAACCCCGCATTACCAAAAAAAAAAAAAAAAAAAAAGTGGACTAAAAACAATTTCGCATTTTGACCCTCATGGGTGTCCCATGTGACTACCCAAAATAATGAAAAATAAAATTTCTTCTAAATTTTGATCTTCTTTTTCTTCCTGGGTGCCCGCTGCCGAGGCGAAGCTGTCCCGGAGCGGGCCGCGGGAGGCGGGGCGCGGTCGCGACGCGAGGCAGCCGTGACCAGGCTCAACAAATCACTGTCTGCACAGCGTTCGAGTGCCGGCAGCCTTAATCGCACGCGTGGCGTGGCGGGAGGGGGGCCTCATTCAGATAAACTCACACAGACACACACACAAATACAGCCTCCGCTGTCATTGTGACGTGAGCGTCGCCACGGGAGTCTGGTTATTTCAACGATTATCCAGCTTTTTCCGGTTACTATCTGATGTGCGACGACCAGGCCGAGCCCCGCCGCCGGTAACGCGGTGCGAGTTGGCTTGCCCGGCGGTCCGGGGCCTGGGGGGCCGGGCCTGCCCCCCAGACGCCGCCAGACGCGCCACAAGTTCTCGCTCGCGGCTCGCGTGGCTCGCAGGAGTGGCTCGCGGCGTCTGGCGGCTCGGTGGCCGGGGGCAGTGCAGCCAATCAAGGCTAGATTAGCGCGCACCGAGGCGAAGCCGTCGCAGCCAGGGGCACCGCCACCGCAACGCGCCGCAACGCCCAGTCCGCCGGGTGGGCAGTGTTTGGCGGGGCAAGGCGAAGGCGAAGGCTACGTGCTCCGCGTCGGACGGGCCGACGGACCAGGGACACGCCGCCGCCCAGAGACCCACACCCGCAGTGCCCCACCGGCAATAATATGGTGCAGGCGCGCGGCGACTGCCGCTACCAGCAGGTCGCCGTCCAGGACCCCGTCCAGGACCTCGGCCAGCATGGCCAGCACCAGGACGTACGTACAGTGTGTGTGCCGCCGCCGCTCCGCGCCCCGATCAGTGTGGGAACAAGTTCTCCTCTCCAGCGGGGCTGTACACTAGTTTGATTCCGCGACCAGTGCTCCACCGCTGTCTCTCTCGCACCCCAACGAGCCACCCCGTGAGTGCGAGAGAGACAGCTTCCCGCAACACGTGGCCTGGTCCACGGAGTGGCGTTGCCCGGCAACCTGCCGCCCGCCGCCAACATGCCGGATATTGTTTTGCTCCAATTACCCGGAGTGCGCGGCCGCTCTGTCTCTCTCGCACCCGTGTGGCCTGCACGGGACGACCCACGAGTGCGAGAGAGACAGCCTGCTGCTGGCAGTGTGGGTGGATGTCGCGCTGCTGGAAGCACCCCTCCGACCGCATGTCATGCGAGGTTTTAGGGAGCCAGGCCATGTCTGTCTGTTTTTTACCGCGCATTCGGTGCACTGGTATTCTGTGACTGAGTAGCGGGGTCGCTTGCCGCGCTCCGCCGCGCTTCGCCCACAGCGGCTGGTTCGGGTCAAAGACAGTCAAAGACAAAGCGCCACACGGTCTGCTTGTCCAGCCCCGGGCTTGTGTGGCGTGCGCGCTGCGCGGTGCGGGGTGAGCGGATTGCTGCGCACAGTGGGTCGACTCCGCCTGACCCTGTCGCATATCGCCCCGTCACCAAAGTGACGGCCAAAATTTTCACAGTGCGGTGGGTTATATTCTCGCCGTTTAAAAGCCGACTGGGCGTGACTGACAGCTGAAGTGAGTGAGCAATTGCCCGGTAGCCCGACCGCAAATGAGTCGTCCTTATCTAGAGCTCTCCACTCGAGCGATAAGTGGCGGTTCTGTCCGTGTCCCCCGCGGCCGGCGACTGCCTGCGTCTGCCGGGGACGGCCCGCGAGTGCGAGAGAGACAGAGCGAGGCCTCGTCCCGTGGAAGTGCAGCTGTGGCGCCGGAAACAACCCGTGCTGCTCGGGCCCCGGCCTCGGCCTCGGCCTGGGAAAGGGTCCAGCAGGTTGCCGGCGGGTCGAGGCAGAGGCCCGCCGCGCCACGCGCAGCCTGCGCTAAATTCTCGGCTATTTTCCCCGGGTCCCGCCTCGTCAGGTTCACCGGAGGGAGAGAGAGAGAGGGTCAGCTGCTCTGGCGCGGCGGCGAGGGTCGCTGCCGAGAGCGTGCCCTTGGCCATTTCGGCGGGATTTTCGCTTCGGTCCCTACCTGCCTGACACTGCTGCGGGTCCAGCAGCCTTACCCCGTTCCCTTCCGCCCGGCTTCGTCGCTCTGTCTCTCTCGCACCCGCACGGCCGCACGGGACGCCGTGTGAGTGCGAGAGAGACGGACTGCGAGAGGGGCGAGCCTGGAGGCAAGCCTGGAGGCAAGCCTGGAGGCAAGCCTAGCCTCGCGGCGCCCCTTGTCGGGCTGACTTCCCAAATCCTGCGCAGTACATGGTGCGGTGAAAAGGAGCGGGCCTGACGGGGTGCTTACAGCTTTGCTGCTCCCCCCCCTCTCTCTCTCTCTCTCTCACTACCTCGCTTCTTTCTCCTGCCGTCCCCTGTACGCCCCTTGCCAGGAGGCTGCTGACTCCGAAACACGTCGCGCTGTCTCTCTCGCACTCGTGGGGCGCGTCCGTAGGCCCTGGGCGTGCGAGGGAGACAGCTGATGCCTCGATCCCGCGGCAGGTCTCGTGCTAAGAGCACACTGGACGGGGTTGATTGCGGCCCGCCAGGCCCGCCAGTGGCGCGGAGGGCCCTTCCAGTGTATTCCGTTACTTGAGCAGCCGAGTCCTTGCCGGTCCACCCGCAGCCAGCAGCCCCCAGCCCACCGAGACAGTCGAGCCAGGCCAATTGCCTTCAAGTTTGCTCCCCTGAGCCCGGCCCGGCCTTTCGCGCGGCCCTGGGCTGGGCTGGGCTGGGCGCCCCCCGAACCAGTCGTAGGTCTCTGCGAAAATCAAGACCAGTACTCGGCTGCGCCTCGCCTGGGAGAGCCACGGCGCTAACCACTACACCAAAAAAACAGCCGCACATGAAAGCGTAATTTGCGTTCCCGGCTCGGGGCGCCGGTTTGACCTAAAACGCGGCGTCCTTCTCCTTCTCCTGGAACTCGTTTATTCGCCCTCCTCGGTGACCCCGCCGAGAGCGAGCTGTCTCTCTCGCACGCCGTGCCGCCGAGTCGCCAGAAAGAGAGACTGGCTGCGCTAATTTGCGTGGAGGCGACAGAGGGCGCGCCGGCGCAAAAAGAGCGAACGCCGCGAACGCTGGAGGAAATGAGATTTTCCGCGGCGGTGTCTCTTTTGCACGGGCCGCGACGGCCTTGCTTCGGCTCGGCTGTGACGTCACCGGGGTGGCGCCGCACCGCGCCGCACCGCGCCGCGCGGTGCAGGGACCAACCCGTCTGTCTCTCTCGCACCCCCACGGCCCTACGGGGCGCCGCGTGAGTGCGAGAGAGACAGAGCGAGTGCACTGGCGATGCAGGTGTGGAACGGCGCCGCCGCCCCATCCATCAAGATCGTCCCCGGGGAGCCCTCTCGGGCGCCTCGGGCGCCTCGGCCTCGCCGTCATCCCTAGGTGCGCCGGTGGCGGCGGCGCGTGGCGGCGCGACGGTGGCGCTGCCGGAGGATAGCGCCGTGAGCAGATTTCTTTTTTCTGAAGGTCGCCTGTGCCTCGGCAGTCGGGCCTCCATCTTTAAGACTGGGCTAAATTGACCTTGGGCCCTCGGGCGCGTGCTACGGGCGGTTCGGCCCGCGTCTTGACTCGGGGCTCGGCTTCAGGCGTTTCGGCTTGGCGACTTTACGTGGTTTTGACTTCGGCTTTCGGACGTGACTTTCGGGCTTCGGACTTGCTGGGCTCCTCGGCCTCGGGCGCCGTTCGCCGTTGGGGCCCCTCGCCGTCATCCCTAGGTGCGCCGGTGGCGGTGGCGCGTGGCGGCGCGACGGTGGCGCTGCCGGAGGATAGCGCCGTGAGCAGATTTCCAATATTTATTCATGAAGTCGCCGTTGTGCGGTGACAGCAGTGCCGGGACACTCTCATTCATATTAAAAACTGGCGGCTAAACTTGACATTGGGCCCCGCGGTGCCGCGGTGCGGTGCGGTGCGGTTCGGCCGCCGCCAGGGTCCTTCCGCTTCAAAGTGGAAAGGGTCGCTGCTCGTTGGGTTCGATTCCTCATTCAGATTCATCCTCTCTCTTCCCGGCTGCGATCGCGCAGCGCGGCCCGAGAGCGATTCAGAATCCACCCCAGTGCTCTCTCTCACCCAAGGGACGCCGCATGAGTGCGAGAGAGACAAAGCTAGTCGTTTTTGCAGGTCGTGGTGCCTTCTCTCTGAATGACGGCCTTCTTGTTCTGGTTGCAGACTGTCCCCTCCGCCGCCATGGACGACGACGAGGTGGCCAAAGACCCGGGCGCCCAGCAGCCCCACCACCAGGGCTTCTCGGACGAGGACTTCGAAGGTGAGACCGCAGCCACCGGTCTGTCTCCCTCGCACCCCGACGGGACGCCCCATGAGTGCGACAGAGACAGGGCGACAGCTTGACCCCCGCCCCACGGTCCAGTAATTCAGTTCGGGGAACGCAAACGTTGGTTTAGCGGTCGGTGTCCACCGTCCCGACTGTGTACGCGGCTCGCGGTTTCCGCCGACAGGAACAGGGTCTTCTTCTCCTGCTCCGCAATATTACCGCCGTCCAGGCCACTTGTACCGGGGCCACGGCCGCGGCCTGCGCGCCGGCATTGCCAGCAGTACTGTACCTACCCCCGATGGGGCCCGGGGGGCTGGGCTGGGCTGGGCTGGCAGGCCGGGGCGCTGGCGGACATGCCGACACCGTTTCCCCTCCCGGAGGTCTGCTTTGAGGTGCATCTATTATGGAGCAGCGAGTATGAAATGGCCTGTCGGAGCACCTGGACCAAGGACACAGCGAGGGGGGGAGGGGACACATGTGGCGCTGGAAGCAACTTTGTGTCGACTGGAGAAACGGGCGACCCATCTGCCCGGAACATTCTGCGTTTCCCTGTGTGTGTTTCTGTGTGTGTGCTTTGCATGGGTGTGTGTGCTATCAATGGGGTGTGCCGAGGCGTGCTGTTTGAGGGGGAGGGGGAGGAGAAGGAGGATGCCTGTCACCGGCCGGGCCGGGCCACGTCCCGGGCCCCCTGTTGCAGGCCGCCAGCTAGAAGGCCGTTCGTCGCTCTGTCTCTCTCGCACCCTCCGGGACGCCCCACGAGTGCGAGAGAGACAGAGCGACGGTCCAGGCTCCAGGCGCTGGAGGAGGCCCGGAGGGTCCGGCCCCAATCAAGGAACCACTTCATGCTGGATGCTGGGGAAACGTTTCTGCATCCGTCCGTCCGTCCGTCGCACTGTTTGTCTCTCTCTCTCCCCCAAGGACGCCCCATTAATTTGAAAAGTGGCTTGTCTGATCGTGCCGCGTGCCGGCCTAGTGCCGGCCGCACTCCCCGTGGGGAGCGCCGTGCAGGGCAGGCAGCGCCAACGCACGCCGACGGGTGGGTTGCCTACCTCCCAGGCGGTCCGGCCTCCCGCGTCTCTGGCCTGTCCGTCTGTCTGTCTGTGTGTCCGTCCGTCTGTTTGTCCGTTCTTCTGCTGCCAGTCGCATGACCACGCCCTTCCAGCCCGTCGTGCATTCATACTCGTGGCTTATGCAAATACGGATGCTCGACAAAAAACGTCTCCCGTCGCGACAGCACACCAGCAAGCGTGCTGTTCGACAGAGAGAGAGAGAGAAGAGAGAAAGAGAAGAGAAAGAGACAGAGAGACAGAGAGAGAGAGGGACTGTACTTGGAACGAAATATCGCCAACACGCGCTTGCCCTGCCTCGCTCTGCGCTCTGCGTCGGGGGAGGCCAGGGAACAGATTAAGCCCCGCGGTTCTCTAATGCAATTCATGAGCATTTTACGATCAGCCGAGCGCTCTGTCTCTCTCGCACCTCTGCGGGGCGCCGCATGAGTGCGACAGAGACGGAGACAGGGGCCGCGCTATCGGCCGCGCTGTTTCGGCGATGCATCAACCCCCGGCGAAGGTTGTCGAAAAGCGAATATCCCGAAAGTTAGTTTGTCCAGAACGGCGCGGCAGCGAGGGGCTCCGAAAAGGGGGGCAAAAAATGAGGCGAATTGACGACGGAACTTGTTACTCTTCCCTGCTTACTCTTCGCTGGTTTTCGCCGCCCCACCCCGCCCCGCCCCGCCCCCTGGTCCGGACGGAGTGGGGTATTCCGGGGCGTAAACAGCAAGAAGCCATTTATCTTGCCGCCTGTCGGCCTTTTTTTCCGTTCCTCATTTTAGTTTTTGGCAATTTCTGCCCTCGGCCATCGAAGCCTCTATTATCCGGAAACGACGGCGCCCCGCCACCACGGGTGCAGTTTGCAAAACATTCCGGAAGATAGTCGAATTTTTTTGACACTGACTAATTATTGATTGGAAATGACCGCGTAGTCAAGCTGGGCGCGAACTCGCGTATCCGCCATTTTTATTTTTCGCAGATAAACATTTTTCGTTTCCTTCTTCCAGTGTCGCGTCTCATTTCACGAATCTCCTCGGCGGCGCGTTCAATATCGGCTTAGTTTCGCTCCTCCGGCCGGCATCCCCCGCGCCGCGGGCAGAAGCGGGGGAAGCGCTCGGTTCCCGTTTCCATTTCCGGAAAAAAGAGCGGGAAAAAGGCGGAAGTCGGAGTTCTGTTTGAAGCGCCGGACACGGCAGGGGAGGTATGCGGGACACGAGCCGTGGAGGGTCGTTTTACCTGCCTCTCTCCCCCACTCGTGGAGAGTCCCGCGTCGGTGCGAGAGAGACAGAGCGGCGGGAACGATTCCCCTGAAACTCAAAGAACGGCCAGTGGCGGTGTCACACTGTCTGTCAGGCCCGCTTTGGATGTTCGCGTCCGTGACAGCGTCACATCTCGTTTCGATGTCACGGACATGACTCGGTTCACGCGTGCGACAAAGGGCCGCGTCATCGTTGATCTCCGTTCGGGGGGTCGCTCTGTCTCTCTCGCACTCACGGGGCGTGCCGAAGGGGTGCGAGAGAGACAGAGCGTCGCTGAAAACTATTTTCGCCGGAGCCGCGGCGCCATTACCGCGGCCCCGACGTGGCCGACGTGGCCGACGTCGACGTGCCTCAGATAATAACATTCGAGGTCCGACTCGAGTCTGAAAGCCTCGGCGGCCATGGCCCGGGCCTTGGCGCCGTGCGCCTTGGCGACGGCCTCGCTCGGTGGTGCCACGCGCTCACCGGCTGCGCTGCTCCAAGTTCGGAAGAAAGAGAGAAAGGCGGAACGAAAAATTGAAGTGTGAAATGTAAACAAACTTGTTGTTGTTGTTGTGCCCTCAGGTCACCGAGCGGGCTCCGTGTTCGTGGGCGTGCACATCCCGGGCAACCGGCGGCACTCGCACCACCGCCGCCACCACCGGCACCGCCACGACGGCGACGAGGACGACGACGAACGACCCCGTGAGTACGCCGTGCGCCCGCGCACGTCTACACGAACCGTTTTTCTGGGCTTCACTGTAACACCGTAATCGCAAGGCGAGCCCCGCTGATGCGGCGACAGAGGAGGGTGTACACTGCCGAACGCCAGACGGGCTGCGCCCTGCGCCGCTGCGCGACCTTGTCCAGGACGTCCAGGGCGCCGCACAGCACACAATGGACGGGGGGGGAGCTTTACTGGCCGTTATTGTCTCCGGTGCGGTTATAGGCGCCGTGCACAATCCACGTAACGCGGCGCTGGCTCCGCCCGGCCGGCCTGCGAGTGCGAGAGAGACGGACGGTGTTACGTGATAAGTGGACCACCCTTTATGGTGGAGCGATATTGCAGGCGGGCGCCGCGTCGGAGCGTCGGCCGGCCCGCTCCAGGGCCCGGACGACCTGCCACAGCGAAAGAGAGGCTCAAGCGCCTTTTAGGGTCTCTCCGGCCGCGATAAGTTTCAGCCACCGTTCATGGCAGAGTCGGAGAAAGGTAGAGAACCGCTGGGGGTAGTTGTTGCTACCGAACTAGACTAACGGAATGCTTTGCGATTTTTACAGTGCCCATGCTGGGACGCAGGGGAAGCCGACTGGGGAGCATCTGCGACGATGGAGAGACATGTAAGTAACCTCTTTACCTATTTTCACAATTTTTTCTCTTTTTTCCTCTCTCTTTTTTTCACTGCGCTCCCTTCCCCCAGTCACGCCGCCGTCGCAGAGGGTGCAGTTCATCCTGGGCGAGGACGCCGACAACGCGGCGCACGAGCCGCACCCCCTCTTCTCCGAGATGGGCGAGCTCTTCCAGGAGGGCGAGGACGCGGAGTGGCGGGAAACTGCCAGGTAAGGCCGACTCTCCGTCCCAAAAAAAAGTTGCCCCCGGCGGGATTCGAACCCACACTCACTTGGTGGCGCAGGTGGATCAAGTTCGAGGAGGACGTGGAGGAGGGCGGCAACCGCTGGTCCAAGCCGCACGTCGCCACGCTGTCGCTGCACTCGCTGTTCGAGCTGCGGTCGCTGCTGCTGCACGGCGCCGTGATCCTGGACATGGAGGCCTCGTCGCTGGAGACGGTCGCCGACATGGTGCTGGACAACCTCGTCAACGCCGACTCGCTGCCGGAGAGCGCGCGGGACAAGGTTTGTTTCGGGACATGGAGGTGCGCGCTGACGGCGTCCACGACCTTGACGATGACGGCCTGCTCCAGGTGCGCGAGACGCTGCTGCGGCGGCACCGCCACCAGCACCAGCGGCGGCGAGAGAACTCCGCCACCAACATGACCCGCCTGCCTATCATCCGGTCCCTGGCCGAGATCGGCAGGAACCACTCCGCGTCCAAAAGTGAGTCCCGTCCGCGGCGGAGGCGGCCCCGCACCGGAACCATGACGCCGTGCCCTGTACTAACCGTGCCCCACTTGTCAAGGAGCTGCAGGAGTTTGAACGGGGCTCTCCTTGACCACCAGGCCGTGCCAGGGGGTTAATTTTCACCCCGCCATTTGCGG
The DNA here is from genome assembly GCF_012932325.1 of Thrips palmi. NCBI lineage: Eukaryota > Metazoa > Arthropoda > Insecta > Thysanoptera > Thripidae > Thrips > Thrips palmi. The sequence goes on from NW_023144622.1 coordinate 5,852,834, forward strand.
GGCCCCTCGTGTGTGTCTAGCCGCCAGCACTCCCCCTTCCCCTACAGTGCAGCGCGCGGCGCACGCTGGCGGCGCACATTTAAATACACGAGCGCGAGAATCGGGTCACGGGGTTGCAGGGTTGAGGGAGAGAGGGCGCGCCGAGGCCTCTCATAACAGCAAAGTCATCAAGGAAGAACAACTAGGCCAGCGCCGCCAGGCCGCCAGCGGCGTGCAGCGTGCAACAGCCGGGGGCGGCGGACTCGGTGGACTCGACGGACACGAAGGGAGGGGAGGGGGGAAATCGTGGCGGCAGCGCGCTAAAAAGGCGCTTTTCTGAATCGCTCCGTCTCTCTCGCACCCCGACGGGACGGCCCGTGAGTGCGAGGGAGACGGAGAGTGTGATGAGTCGTATGTGGGACACGACGGCCTGAACAGCGACCAGCAGCAGGGGGAGCCTAGTCCGTTGGCCACCGGTAGCCGCGGAGCGGGCACACTGTGAGGCTTCGGACAGGTGGCGGGGCGGCGAGGGGAGGGGGAGGAGAAATCAGATGAAAAAGAATGGGAGAAGGGGAGAGACATCAGAAGCTCGAAGCCCCCAGAGCCCCGCCACAGCATTGCGTGCCTCGGCGCGCTGACCGTGCAGGAAATATCTCTCACCCCTCCGCCGTCACCACTCCCACCCCCTCCCCTTCCGATTTTTACGCTCCGCACTCACCCATCCCACCCCGGCTACGTATCCTTGGATTTCCCCGGCCACCCTTCACGCCCCTGGCCTCCACCCTTCACCCCGCCTTCACGTCGCGCCTGCAATCCACCTTGATGGGAAAGTTTTCGCTGCCTTTGCAGCCTGCCGGATACAGTGTGCTTCGCGCTCCGGGGGAGGGGGAGGGGAGGGCTTGGTGTGTCGAAGAGGAAGTGTGGTACGCCGAGGGTGCGCGTCAGCGCTCGGTTATTTCTGTGGAAGAGAAATATCACGTGTGTGCGTTTGTGTCTGTGTGCGTGTCTGTCAGTGTGTGTGTGAGTGTGCTTGTCGATTCCGTTGCGGCTGATGAGCTCGCTCTTCGCCCAAGAGCGACCCCGCAGTGGACTGCCGCGCTCATGTCGCTCCACTCCGGCCTCTCTGGCATTAATTGCCGTGTCATGGACCGAGCGCTCCATTTCGATTATGTACGCCGCGGGGGGATGGGGGTGGGTTGGCTGGGCGGCGGCCGGCTGGGATGAGAAAATTAAGGTTAAATCCCCGGCAGGCAATTTGTTATTGCGGCCCGGAGGCTCCGCGTCGCGCGTCGCGGCGGCGGACCAATTTTTCATAGCGCTTGTCACAGTGCCAAAGCCAACAGGCTGGCGGGACGAGGCCGTCTCGAGTCTCAGGGCGGCCGGGGTGCACTGGAGGGCAGGCCGGGCACTTTCAACAGGTACACCCGGGCACGCCCCGCCCGCGCCCCGCCCCGCCCGCCCGCCCCGCCCCGCCCCCCGCCCCGACGCGCCGTCCATGGCCAAGTACAGTACCCGCCACGCTGGTCTAGCTGGTGTGGGCTCATGGCCGCGGCCCATGGCGTTAGTCAACAGGTCCGCATGGCCGCATGGGACCAGAAGGACCGCGCCCCGAAAATTAAAACGCGGCACCCGCCGGGGATCGAACCCGCGCCGCCCGCGCGACGAAGCAGTGCTCATCCGACTGCGCCACGGCGTCATGGACCTCCACCTAACGAACCACCTGATGTGATGGCAGCAAGCTCCGGCAGCCGCAGTCCTTCCCCGCAGCCCCGCCCCCAGGGCGGCCAGGGCGGCCAGGGCGACGGGCTGAGTCGCAGCCATTCCTACAGTGGAGGCGCCAGCGGGGTCCCCAAAGACGCCGCCAACGCCGCCAACCCCGCAGGGACCGGCGTCCAGCTAGAAGTGAAATATTGCAAGGGGTCCTTTCTGACGGTGCCAGGAGGTACACACCGTACACACGGTACACACGGGCCCGTTTAGTACCGAGGAACCCGGCCGCAACCCCCTACCCCTGTCTGTGTACCCTACCCACCCCACCCTACCCAGGCAGCACACTGTGAAAAACTTGACTTTCAGTCCGGATGGACAGTAGTAAACCAGCACAGGTTAATTAACAGGTCCTTTCTCTCAAGTTTTCAGACCGTCACGTCAGTCAGTCACAACCTTTTTTCACAGTGTGCGGTGGCTATGAATGGTAACCCTAGGAGCCCGCGTAGGCCTCCAACCCTCCCGCACCCCGTGTGTTATATAGCAAGCACCCCGCGCTGTATATTGTGTATGTAGGCTAGGACCGCTAGGTGCGGCGGGCGGGCAGCACGCGGAGGCCGAATGCTCTTTTATTACCCTGGCTCTGTCTCTCTCGCACCCATACGGGAGGCCGCAAGAGTGCGAGGGGGAGAGAGAGAGCCAGTCAGTCAGTCTGCTGGCTCGCGAATGCCACAAAAATGCATAAATTGAGTAACTTTTGGCCGGCGTGCCCCCCGCCCGCGCGCCAGCACCCCCTCCCTCCCTCCTCTCCCTCCCCGCGCCCTCACTGCGCACCGGGTAGGGCGGGCCCTTCTGTGAAGGGATAGAGGTATTGCTTTAGGGGGAAGTGGCTTTGACAGTGCCCGTCGCAGGGCTCCGTTTGCCCTTTGCTGCGCCAACAGGTCGAGCATTAAAAGGGATCCGTTAGAACTCTCAGCCGCTTCTTCACTTTTTTATTTATTTTTTTAAAAATATGTTACAAGTATTTTGTGTTTAGTGCGTTGATTTGATTTTGTAAACTATTTAGTACCCCTTCTTTATTTGCTGTACGTATTTTGGAATTGACTATCATTGTTTTTGTACTGATATTTTTTTCCCATTCTTTTGCGTTTTGCCTCACCTTTTTTCCTTTATTTACTAGCGCACCTTTTGTTTTGTTTCTTTCGTTTTTGTTTATTTTGTTTTGCTATTTTGTTTGTTTCTCCAGAGAAGCGAAAAGCTTTGAAAGCCGCGCGCCTTCGCGGTGAGTACATATAAATGGGCGGGGGAAAAGATTCGTGTTTTTTTTTTTCGGTGTTGGTGTCGCTTTGGTTTTCCTCGCGTGGCAAAAGAGTACCGTGTGGATTTTTTTTACAGTGGGAAAAAAGGGAACTGTCTGCACGTGCTGTGAATAACAAGGCGCGTAACCAGTAACAGTTTGGGAAACGGTCGAGGTTTAATCGTGGCGCTATCCCTGCAGGCTCATTCCGAGCGGTGCCTCCGTCGCTCTGTCTCTCTCGCACCGCTACGGAACGACCCGCGAGTGCGAGAGAGACAGAGCGACGAAAGCGACCCCCCTATACGCTTGGTGTTCTCCTGGTCCCCCTCCCGATCCTTCGGCTTGGAGCACCCCCTGCATGAGTGTGTTGTTTGTTGTGTCCCACAGTTGACGAGCAGCTATCCACGCCTAACCTCTTGGGCTCTGGACTGATTAACAAACCGTCCGATGTGGGCCGGTACCTCTCCATCCCTGGCGCGGGTACTACTTTATTTTTCATTTTACCTTTCTCGTAACTACCAATCTTTTTTTTCTTCAGTTGTCAGTCTGCCAGAGCGAAAGCGTTTACTAGCATTATCTTTATTTTTGAGGACTCGATTGGAAGCTTTCCCGCATCGTTCTGACAGACTGACCGGCCTCTTCCTTGCCGCACCATCTTTTTCTGTCTCTTTTCTAGTCGCCTCGATGTTTCCCGAGTAGCCTCCATTTGACTGTCTAGCGCTTTGTCTGTTTGCATTATTACTGCGAGTCCTTGACTCGTTATCGGCTTTGCATGCCCCTTTTGTGTACTACTTCACCGTGGGCTTCATTCGACCCGCTTCTAAACTCAATCGAATCGCTGTTATAAAGCAACTCTTATAACTTTTTTTTAAAAAAAAAAAAAAAAAACTTGCGCGCAGTGCGGAATCGTTCCCGCGACCGTCCACTCCTTGGCGAGTTATTAAAGCCGTTGGTGCGGAAGTGAAGCGGCCCAATTAAAAACGGCCGCCCTTGCGTGAGATCTGGACGGATCTGGGCGCGTTCCATTTCCGCAATGCGCGAGATAAAAATTAAAAAGCCTAATTGTGACCAAATTGTGACCGCTGCCTGACCACTGGTCTGCCTCTGGACGGATTCGGACGCGTTCCATAACCGCACTGCGCGGGATAAAAATTTAAAAGCCTAATTGTGACCAAATTGTGACCGCTGCCTGACCACTGGTCTTGCTGCCTCCGCAGGCGAGGGGATGGAACGCAGCCCCAGCGCCATCTCCATGCCCAGGAACCACAGCTCCACCGCACTGGGCGATTTCAGCACCGAGCACAAGGTGGGTCAAATAACCTCGGAACTAGGGGAAATAATGGAGCATGCTACTGTAGGAAAAGTTTGCTGCGAGATGAAAATAGAAAATAGAACCCCGGGGAGCCATGGGGAGCCAGTCGCGTCGCCTCTCAGGAGTGCTCTTTTTTGCTGTTTGTGGTTTTTGTTCACTGCGTGTTTTTTTCCTCCTGTCTCTCGAATTTAGTGCCTGCTATAACAAGTGTCTGGCAACAAAGACTCTTCCTAGAGCTCCCTTTCTTATCTTTCTCACTTTCTCCGTCGGAAAATTGGCTCCCGACTCCGTGGCTCACAAAAGTTTTCTACAATTGCCTTTTCTTTGCAGAGCAATGTCCAGTTCATGCGGAAGATACCCCCCGGCGCGGAGGCGTCCAACATCCTGGTGGGCGAAGTGGACTTCCTGGAGCGGACCGTGGCGGCCTTCGTGCGTCTCAACCAGGCCTCGTTCCTGGGGGACATCACCGAGGTGCCCGTGCCCACGCGCTTCCTCTTCGTGCTGCTGGGCCCCACGGTAAGGGAGGGGAGGAGCGGCTTGGCGAGCGGCTTGCTGCCTTAGCGCCTTACCAGTGGCGGGTAGGCAATCCAGCTGCGCCGCGCGCACGGCAGCGCTGCGGTGTGGCCTATGCTCTCATTCACAGGCGCTCGCTCTCTCGCTCGGCGCGCAGCCCTCGCCTCGCCGCCCCCCGCAACTGGGCCATTTTTTGTGTACAAATTCATTTACGGTTTATATTTTTTAGAAACCTATTTTCAAAATTTTTAGTGAAATTTTTGAAATTTTTCAAAATTTCTAAATTTTTCAAAATTTTTAAAAAATTTCAAATTTTTTCAAATTTTGATACGAAAGCCACTTGTTCCTCCTCGCCAAGCTCGCTTGTGTTCCGCAGGGCGGCATCGCGAGCTTCCACGAGATCGGGCGCGCCATGGCGACGCTCATGTCGGACGAGGTGTTCCACGAGGTGGCCTACAAGGCCCGCAGCCGGAACCACCTGCTGGCCGCCGTGGACGAGTTCCTGGACGCTGTGACGGTGCTGCCGCCCGGCGAGTGGGACCCCAGCATTCGCATCGAGCCGCCCGCCGCCATCCCCTCGCAGGTGCGGGTTCAAACACCGCCATTTTCGTGTCAAAAATAACAAATTTTCAGCCAGTTTTTTTCGAATAAAAATTTCAAAATTTAATTTGCAGGACCCGCGCAAGCGGAAGCAGGAGAAGCTCGGGCAGGACGTCGACCCCGAAATCCTGGAGCAGAAACTGCGGGAGCAGTCCGGCCTAGCGCGCACCGGCCGCCTGTTCGGGGGCCTCATCAACGACCTCAAGCGCAAGAAGCCCTGGTCAGTGCCGCCTCGGCGAACCGAAAACCACCATCATTCCGTTCGGCAGCGCGCCGGATTAAAACCGGCAGGCTGATTCCGAACAGTGCTTTCTCTCTCGCACTCACGGCGCGTGCCGCAGAGTGCTGGAAAGACGGGCCACTGTTCGGAAGCAACCCAAAGCGACGGCCAAAAGCGGCATGCTGACGGTGTTGCCGTCGTCGTCCCGCAGGTACTTCTCCGACTTCAAGGACGCGCTGTCGTCGCAGTGCGTGGCGTCCTGGATCTTCCTGTACTTCGCCTGCCTGTCGCCCATCATCACCTTCGGCGGGCTGCTGAGCGAGGCCACCGGCAGGAACATGGCGGCCATGGAGTCGCTCGTGTCGGGCTTCGTGTGCGGCGTCGTGTACGGCCTCTTCTCGGGGCAGCCGCTCACCATCCTGGGCTCCACCGGCCCCGTGCTCGTCTTCGAGAGCATCGTCTACGAGTTCTGCAGGTACGTCAGGGTGTTCGAACCCGCGACCGCGCTCTCGGCGCGCCGGGACTCAACGACCTCGGCCACGGTGCGTGTTGCAGCGAGATGGGCTGGGACTACATGTCGTTCCGACTGTGGATCGGCATCTGGATCGTGGGCATCCTCATCGTGCTGGTGGCCATCGACGCCAGCGCCTTCGTGTGCTACATCACGCGCTTCACGGAGGAGAACTTCGCCACGCTCATCGCCTTCATCTTCATCTACAAGGTGAGCACGAAGGCGCGAGCCGCGCAGCAGCGCCGAGTCCAGGACACCGACATCATCACCGTCCCTGTTCGCAGGCCGTGGAGAACGTCCTGTCCATCGGCAAGAGGTTCCCGCTGAACACCCACGCCGGGGTGGAGCTCAACTACGACTGCTCCTGCATCCCCAGCAACTTCACCACCACGTCCACCACCTCCATCAACTGGGCCAACGTGTCCGTGCAAAACTGTCAGGCGCTCAACGGCACCCTGGTGGGCACGGGCTGCTTCACGCCCAAGTACGTCCCCGACGTGTTCCTCATGTCCATCATCCTGTTCCTGGGGACCTTCATCCTGTCCGTGCAGCTCAAGGACTTCAAGAACGCGCTGTTCTTCCCGTCCAAGGTACGCGACCGATTCCTATTGCCACGCCCGGCTTCTTTACTTTCCCCCCCCCTCAAATATATTAGCATTTTAAATTATTTTTGTTGAACAGGTTCGGCAATTTGTTAGCGATTTCGCCGTCATCATCGCCATCATGTCGATGTCCTTCCTGGACTATTTCGCCGGGGTGAACACGCCGAAACTCGAGGTAAAACTTAATGACAAAAATGGTTTTGGCCGAACTTAGCCCTCTAAGTAGCGAAATTTTGCCCCCCCCCCCCCTCTGGATCCGCCCCGAAACGCACCTCGTCCTGCTGCAGGTGCCGAACGAGTTCAAGCCGACGCTGCCGTCGCGCGGCTGGATCATCTCGCCGTTCGCCGGCAACCCGTTCTGGTCCATCCTGGTGGCGCCGCTGCCCGCCCTGCTGGGCACCATCCTCATCTTCATGGACCAGCAGATCACGGCCGTCATCGTGAACCGCAAGGAGAACAAGCTGAAGAAGGGCTGCGGCTACCACCTGGACCTGTTCGTGCTGGCCAACCTCATCCTGGTGTGCTCGCTGATGGGGCTGCCGTGGTTCGTGGCCGCCACCGTGCTCTCCATCAACCACGTCAACTCCCTCAAGCTGGAGTCCGAGTGCGCCGCGCCGGGCGAGAAGCCACAGTTCCTCGGCGTCAGGTACGGAGCCCCACACCGTAAGTCCCTTTTGTTGTTGTTTTTCTCGTCTGATTTTAAATTTTGTTTTTTTTGCTGTGCAGGGAGCAGCGCGTGACGCACGTCCTCATCTTCCTCACCATCGGCCTGTCCGTGTTCATCACGCCCCTGCTCAGCCACATCCCCATGCCGGTGCTGTTCGGCGTGTTCCTGTACATGGGCGTCGCCTCCCTCAAGGGCCTGCAGTTCTTCGACCGCATCCTCATCATGTTCATGCCCGCCAAGTACCAGCCCGACTACATGTTCCTGCGCCAGGTGCCCATCATGCGCGTGCACATGTTCACCCTCATCCAGCTGGCGTGCCTCATCATGCTCTGGGTCATCAAGTCCTTCAGCAAGACGTCCATCCTCTTCCCGCTCATGGTGAGGCGAGACGGATCGGAGTGCTCGGCAGGGGAAACATGTCTACCGACTCTCTAACGAATGTTCATGTTCGCAGCTCGTGGTGATGATCGCCATCCGCAAGGGCCTGGACTTCATGTTCACGCGGCGCGAGCTCAAGATCCTGGACGACATCATGCCCGAGACCATCAAGCGCACCGAGGAAGACCAACGACAGCTGGAAACGGCTGACGTGAGTCCCGAGGCTGAGACTAACGGCGAGGTGCCCACACACATTCTCTTCCGTAGAGCTGCGTCTTGAGACGAGGCCAGCGCATGCCTTAGCGCGTTAGCAGCGCGTTAGCGTACTCCGGCAGGCGGATTCCGAAGTGTCGCCCTGTCTGTGTCGCTCTCAGGACGAGAGAGACAGAGCGACTTCATCGGAATCGCTCGACCGAATCTTGAAGCATGCAGTTGGACTTTGTGGGTAAATGCCGGAGGAGCGACCGTGTGTTGAGTTATGCCTCGTCGGGACTGCTGTGCTTGCCTCGCGCCGTGAGGCTAGGCCACCCAACTTGTCCGTTACAGGGAAAGTTGGGTTGCCTACCCTCACGGCGCTCGTCGGACGTGGTTGACGCGGCGTTGACCCATTCTCTGCCTGTTGCAGGACGAGAACTTGCAGATCCCCCTGGCCAACGGCAACATCATGAAGATCCCGCTGGCGTCCATCAACATCACCGAGGAGGTCAACAAGACGGGCATCTGGAAGCAGGTGAACCAGGCCAACTCTCCCACCAAGGACGACCCCAAGAAGAAGCTGGCTCCGGGCGTGAAGAACAGGTAAGGCGTCTGCTGCCGGGGCGGGGGTGTGGTGTTTGGTTTGCCATCTAGCTCTTGTGGAAACGTCGGCCGCGGATGTCCACACCACTTTCCCGCCAAAAACACGATGGACTTGGATTTTCCGTTTTGCAGCAGCAAATCTAAGAAGCGCGGCAACAAGAAGGACGCGCTGCTGGACGAAGAGAACAAAAGACTGTCTACGATGGCGGAGGAGGACGACGAGGACGAAGGGATCACCATTAAGGTGGGCGGTTCGGATTCCCTACCCCCCAAGGCCCCCCAGGCTCCGCCCCTGGCTCCGTCTGGCACCCCCGCGGGGGCCAAGGACATGGTGCTCGTCACAGAACCAGGGCCGGGGTCGGGGGGCCCCGCGGCGCCAGTGTGAGAGTTCTAGGCCGCCCACGCTCCACGCTCTGCAAACTGACCTCCCTCCCTCCTACCTCAGTGAGTAGCCGGACCTGCCCCTGCCCTATCCCAGCCCCGTCCCGGAACCCCTTGGCTTGTGCTCCACCCCGCAGCACGTGCTCCGCGCTGTCTGCGTGGCCGTAGTCTCGCCCGCCATCCCGTAGCGTCGCTCGTGGTCGCAGTAGCGTCATTTGTTTTTGCACGGTACCGTCAGCATGGAGGTCGTTGTTGTGTACTCGCCCGGTCTCGTCTTTGTAGTGTGCCGGCCTGCTGACCCTCCCCAAGGCGCTCGCTTGGCAGCCCCTCCTACTCGTGAGAGTCTAGGACTCCGCAGCTAGGACGGCTGCTGTTCTGACCGCCAGTTTATTTCGTTGTTGTTGTTTTTATTTGATTTTTTTCTCCAGCACCGTTTGTTTTGATTTTGTTGTTTCCTTTATTTTTCTTCCGCTTCGACTAGGCACGCCAAAGTTGATAAGTGCACTGCGATTATGCCTGCTGGGTAGGCAACCCACCCAACACCCATCCACTGTAGCTGCCTGGGGGCTCTTCTCCTCTTAGAGCCCAGTCTGTGTTTCAGACGTCATTCTAAAATGCTGTTCGCCTCCACCAGGTTAACTACGGACCCAGAGCCGGAAGAAACATGAACGGAACCGAGACCTCGGTGTAAGAAGGCCACAACTCGCAATCGACAGAAACGTCCACGGTCTGGGCGCTCCACGACGTGGCCTGGTGTCAGTCCCACCCCCTAGTATTAGCATCATGCACCCTGGGCCCCACTGGCCCCTTGTTCAGCCTTGTAAGATCAATTTAATTTTATTTCAAGTGTATTCGGCGGTGTAATTTAAGTGGTACGCTGGTCACCTACATGAATTTGTGAATCAAGGCGGCCTTAAATCGTTTTGAAGACAGTGCCAACAGATTGTTACTCGCTTGTACGATAATTGTGAAGTTTATTTTAATATGCATCGAAAATATATGTACAAATTGTGCTCCTTGTATGTTTGAGAATCAGGATTGCCTTATAAATCCACACACAATTTTATAGAGAACACTTTATTGATGATTTAAAACAAAGCTAACAACACACTATTCACAAAGTCACATGCAACATAGAGTGCTTTGCACTGGGATCATAGTGGGTAAAATGTCATGAGTACAGCTCGCATTTACAGGAAATGGTGCATACAAAGTGTAAGTTTAGCTTAGTGAGGGATATATCAAGGGTAATAAACTATAGAAAATATAGGAAAGAGGAGATAAAATTCATTTCACCAATTGGAAATAAACAATCCCAACAAGGGTGGGTCTTCAATTTGAGGTTTCCCCCTTGAAATTTTGATTAATACTGGTAAGTGCAAAGCAATCACAATATCATGAATAAATAGCAATAAAATCTCACACATTATCAACAATCATGATGTACATTCTTCCCCAATTCGTCAAAGGATTGATTAAATTTAAAGCTTCGGAGTGGCAAAAATCATGCAAAAATGTACAAAGCCTATAACAGACAACTTATATTTGTGCTCAAGAATTAAAATTGAGAACAGCTTACATATATACACTTAATGCTACCATGGGTAACAGGTTTGTTCAAGTCTTAAAACTTATCACACGAGTGATATCAATTGCTCACTTCAGGACTAAAAGAGTAAATTAAATATTCAAAAAAGAAAAACATCAAAAATTGTGTTTAAAAATTACGTCTTTACAAATTTCATAAAAGATCAGCTTTAAAATCTCCTGATATGAAAGCATCATCATAATTACAATTTCTTATAACTTAAGATCATCCACAAGGGGAATGGTGGCCACTTCAAAGAACACCCTAAGAAAAAGAAAATGTGTCATAAAACTTCAAAATAACTAGTCAAGAGAATAGCTAAGATAAATTTACTCACTTGTGAGAATATTTGTTGCGAACTGTTTGGACAGCAGTCTTGGGCTTTTTATGAAGCATGTCATTCAACTGATGGCAAATATCATGGATGTCCTCCAATTTGTAGCCTGCAAGAAGTTTCAGTTAAAATCAACATGCAAAATCAAATCAAACCAAGGTAGGAGTATAACACTTACCAGAATAGTACTCTAGGGTTGGGGTCCAGCCACCAAGGTTCTGCATTTTCAGAGAAAGCAGGAGGGCGCCAGCAGCAAGTTTGGAGTCTGATAGAGTCACCATACTGTACTCCAACAAGGACAACTCCAAAATGTACCGGGCCAATGTGAGCTGAGGCATGGCGATTTTGGCACACTGCAAACACAGTCATTAGATTTCCGTACCACATTGAGCTGAATCAAATAGGAAGTCAAGAGCCAAAGCTTACCCTAGCATAACGTCGCAAAAATCTGTAGGAGAGGGGCATGCTAAGGTCAAAGCCAATCACTCTCAAGATGCTTGCTTCCATTGCAATCAGTTGATCATGAGTATACGCTCCGTCACAAATGTAAGTGAGATCTTCAACAAGAGGAGGTACTCTTTCCTAAAAAAGAAAGTGGCAAGCGTAAGTGAAAGGGTCAGGATTAAAAATGCACAGGGAAAGATGGACAACCATGGTCATGAATGAACTTACATCGTACTTGCTGGCAATGAACATGGCAGCAGCTCCAACAAGCTGAAGGGTTTGTTTACTGACAGTGACTTTGGAAAGATAAATGTCAACAATCTTGACTCCAAGGTACAGGGTCTCATGATTGAGTTCAAAGTTCTCCTGGACTTCAACCATCCAGTCAATGAGCAGAGACCGCATGAACCTTGTCAAATCAATCTGCTTGTCCATGTAGTCATCAATTTTGAACATGGGCTGAAAGTTCAATTTTGTCGAATGAAATTACTGCAGTAAAGCACACTACACAAGCTCAAGACAGGAACACACCTCTCTACTCTTCAGGTACTCAAAAATGTCCATGGCGTACTCAGAAACAGCAAAAGGGTCATTGGCACATTCAGCGTCATAGTCCTCAACACCAGCAGGTAGTTTGGAAACAGGAGCTTCCTCTTTCACTTCAGGACAAGGTTCAACCTCAGGGCCTTGGTTGGAAGTTTCATCAGGACTGTAAAAAACAAGAATTTAGCAACAGGCTAAGGAACAGAAAAAGTTCAAATTAACTTTTAGTTTAACTTACTTGATGTCAAGAGCAGAGACGTACAAAGAATTCTCACTAGATTCATTGGTCAAACTAAGACGGGCAGATAAACGTGCTGACTGCCTCACTGGCTCCTTAGGTGCAGGTTTTGCCGCCGCAGTAGCTTTTGGCTTCGAAATGCTTGTTTCTAAAGCAGTAGCAGCTGTAGCTTTGCGGGTTGCCAGAGGATTGCTAGTAGAGCGAGACAGTGCCTGCCTTGTTGGAACGACTGTCTTGATGGAGGGCTTCTCTGCAGAGACCCTCTTGGTAGGCTGCCTGATGGAAACTTCCTTCTTATCTTCAACAGGCTTCTTGTCCTTGAACTTGCTGAAGGCCTTGGTGTTGGCAACATTCTTCAGAACATTTTTGGTGTCATTAGCTGACTTACCAATAGCCTGGGAAGATGTTAAGACACATTAAAAAACTTAGCTATGCAGCTTATCTAATTTAACAATTTCATCCTCTTCAAAATACTCACATTAGTGATGTCACCAAAGGCAGATCGCTTAGTAGCTTTCTTGAGGGGAGATTCAGCCTTCCGCTTGCCCACAGCCTGGTTCTCTCCCAGGACGCTCATCGTGGTACGCTTAGCACGAGTACCAACACCGTTAGTCCCGGCATTGCTGTTGGGCTGCCACTGGAGAGAACTAGACCGTGTGGGAGGCATTGTTACAGTGCCTCGCTGAAACAAAAGAAAATAGGGTTGAAGCTAGAAAGAAACAAAAATAACCAAATTTGATGCCTGAACTTGGCACAAGCAACAAGTAGCACACCAGAGGAGAGACACCAACTGTCAAACATTATCACAAGTGGAAGCCCAAGCCAGCTACATACCATAGCAGGTTTGATAGAATCATAACAGAATTTAGCAGTAATAATGGCAGCTGATAATCCACAACAAGTATATCCACGAAATTTAGCTGAAACATTTCTTATCAAAGACTTGTTGACCATGCTGAAGGCAGAAGGCCCCAACTGTTGCTGACCGAGGCTGCACTCCAACTAAACACCTCAGCCAAGCAGAAGGACAAGCTGAGCGTGTCCAGACTTGCTGGCATCCTTCCCCCACCACACCCTGTACCCCCCTCCCTGCCTCAACCACACCCCAGAGCTACCCTCCCCATCCCCACCCCTCCATGGACATATGGCACCCTGAAGGATGAGTTTAGCATGGGCTGCTGCAGTAAGGCCCCCTAATCACAGCGCTACCAAAGCAGCGCTACAGTTTCGGAAGAAAATCAGACCAACGAAGAAAGCCTAACAGCACAGGGCAAACCCAAACAATACGCAACTAATGTGGCGCAAAACCATGAGGATGAGGAAAATCAAGGGAGCCAAAGCAAGACTGCTACATAACCCAAAGGAAATGATATCACAATAGGGCACTTAAGTGTACAGAAACTAATAGACTGAACACATCCCACACTAACCATAAACTGCAATGAAGCATCAAAGAGTATTTAACTCAGATGTTTAGAAGTAGATAAAAACTAGAGAATTTTCAAAGAGAACATGCAAACAAAGCTTTGCAAAGGAAGATAGATGATCATACAAGCCGGACTAACAACTACGAAATCAAGTGAACTAAACATAAACCAGACTTAAAATGGGCACCAGGCTTAGAACAGTAATGAAACCGAAACTGAATTTGAAGCGGTGTACCGTACCGGCCACCACTACAAAGAAGCAAGCCGAAACGTAGGACCAAAACATAGGCCCATGCCACCGCACCCGCCACGAGATCAAAACGCGCCAAGTCGAAAAGTTAAACCACAGCTAAGCGATGGGAAAGCCAGGCTCTAAAAGAATGGCACGACGGATTACTCGAGCTGCAAGACTGAGTTTCATACAGGTAAAGCGCGAAAACTGGTGTTCTAGTAACCTACACAAAAATGGAGGGAACCAGCAGGCCCTCACACCCCCTTGGGCCCAACCAAAGCTCAACAGTCAAATTCGGCAAAACGAGAGCCCCTAAGAGAGGCGAATGGTCCAGGGGCTAACCAGCGGTGCTCGAAAACAACGAGGCAAAGCGAGATGATAAAATAATCCAAGCCGCGGGTAAACGAGTGCTAGGCCGGAACAGTGTACCGGCACACAAGTTTCCGGACTCGAGAAAACGTTTGATATAGGATGGAATCGTGAACTTTTCCTCCCAACGAACCCGGCAGTTCCATAAATGTCAAAGAGATAAGAGACAGGAGGGTGACTTACACAGATTTCACTGGAGACCGTTAACGAGAGCCGTGTTGTTCTCCAGTTGACGCTGTTTCAAATGCAGCTGTGTGACGGTTGGCTCGCGATCTGATTGGCTGCGGAGCGACGCCTTCCTCTTGTGATTTTTTTGCTCTTTTTTTTTCTAAAAAGCACTGCCAACACACGAAACTGACCAGTAAGATTAAAATGTAAAGCAAACTGATCAATGGCATACATAAACTCGATTTAAATTCAATTGTTTGTCTCAAAAAGTATTTTTTGAAAATCAAAGGAGTTTTGTTTGATTAAGATTCATAAGTACTAAATTTTTACGGGGTTGGTTCTCCCGGAAATCAAACAACAAACGCTACAGCGCCACCGTGCGGTAAAAATGTGAAGCTGTTTGAATGAGAAGTGTAGCAGACGATGTTTGAAGGTAATAACAATTTTTTCTTGGTCTTTTTAGTTTGTAATTTTGACGGGCATTCCGCCTTTAGTTAAACAAACTTTATTCGAATGTTTTTACGGTTATTTCAATGTGTGTGGTGCTGCGTAGTACTGTACTAGTCGGGCTGTCAACACGTCAATCATTGTTTGCCAAAGTGAAACTGTATTTCCTGCTATTTGTGCACATTGTCATGACTGTTTCAATACTTCCTCGTTATTGTTTATTAATTTTTACTGCTTTTATTCCATCTCAGTATTTTTCACCGGCACATTCACTATCATCAATGGTTTACAGGTTAGGTGCTGCTGTACTCAACGCACCTTGAACCCGCCTGATTCTTATCAAGCCTCGTCGTGCACACAGACCCTCTGAACCATCACGAGAGAGAAAGAGAAAGAAAGACAAAGAACATTTTTTCCCACCTGCATTGGTGATATTCACTCATTCGCAATGGCCAGAGCTGTCATTCCACCCATTTCACGACTGTGTGAAGGAGTTATTCGTATTCTGGGAATGAATCCAGGAATGATGGAATTACAAGGAACTAACACTTACCTCTTAGGAAGTGGAAAAGGTAATTATGTTCTAATATTTAAAGTATGCAAACATGTTTAAACCATGTTATTAATTCCCTTTGATCTTCTTCAGACGGATCCTCCTTGATGCGGGGGATGAAAATAAACCTGAATATATTCAGAATCTGCAGAAAGTATTGAAGGAAGAAGATGTTGATTTGGAACATATCATCATCACTCACTGGCACCATGATCACATTGGAGGCGTCAAAGAAGTCTTGAAGCATGTTAATGCAGGTAAATGGAGTGCTTGAAAGCTGTTAATGTTTCCTTTATCAATACATAATGGGCAAAATTAATTGATTTGAGTTAATCTTTTCCTGAAACAGATGTTTCTGTGTGGAAGTATCCTCGAACTGATGGCGATGAGCAAGAAGGGATCCCATTAAAATTTTTAAAAGATGGCCATGAGTTTAAGACTGAAAATGCTACCTTCAAGTATGTATTTCTGCTTCCAAAATCATTATTTTGCTCAATGTTTGTATAATAACTCTTTTCTGTATTGTGTAGGGTCTGCCATACACCTGGGCACACCACAGACCACATAGTACTTTTTTCGCCTACCACTGGCCAAATGTTCAGTGGAGATAATGTCTTAGGTGAAGGTACTGCTGTATTTGAGGATTTATATGAATACATGAGGTCCTTAAGCCTTATGGTTGGTATGAAGCCAACTGTGATCTTCCCTGGACATGGTCCAGTTGTTGAAGTAAGTTTTATTTCCCCTTTTCATTTTATTGACCTCCTAATGCTTGTGTTGCGGTTTGTTTTACCTATTGTGTATCTTGTCTTAGGATCCAGTGAAGAAAATAACATATTACATTGACCATAGAAATGCTCGTGAAGCTCAAGTTTTAAAAGTTCTTTGTGACAATCCTGATAAAATATTCAGCGCTTTAGAGATAGTCAAGATTATTTATGTGGTATGTATTTCAGAAACATTCACACTTTTGAGCTTTACTCTTAATTTTACTGGAGCTAAGCTTACATTTTTTAAATCTTTTTGCAGGATGTGAATGAAAATCTCCACTATGCAGCTTCTATAAATGTAACCCACCACCTGGAGAAACTTGTGAAGGAAGGTAAAGTAATATCATCAGGAGATGGTTGGCAGTATCGTAAATTGGAATCGAGCTTGTAAGATAAACCAATGTTGGTGTGTAGTAAATCACAGTGCTTTTGAGATTCCTTTCAAATTTCCATTTTTAAAAGATAAGTTGTTAGATTTGGTATATATTTTATCATAATTTTACTCAGTTTTATAAATATTTTTCTATTTATGGTGTCGGGTGAGAAAGATGTATTTTTTCTATGTCACATCTGTGAAAGTTGGGTGGTGAGGTTCAAGGCAATGCTAAGCAACTGGACAGATGTTTGTCAATATGTTAACATGAATTTATTTCTATGCTGTACATTAATACACAAGTTTCAGCTATATGTACAATACAATATATGATTCATTTTCTTTCCTTGATTTTATAAAAATAGTTATATTTACACATATTACCATTATGAAGAGAAATTTATAATTCATATCACAGACAATTTAATTACTATACTAACTTTGACTCAGGTAGATGGGTCGTATTTCATTAAGAATAGCTAATCTTAACAGAACAGTTGGTATCAATCAGGAGAAAAATGAAAACCAAACTGTTACATGTTAAACTGGAATTGGCACTCACAAGGGGACTTCAGTTCAATCAAAACTTAGCATTTGGACGGAGCAGATGATGTTTGTTGAGACATAGGAATAAAGCCTCCAGGGAAAGCCTTCCTGCCATTGGGTATTGGAGGTGGAGGAGGAGGGGGGTGATGCTTGGAGGATCTCATGCGGGGCATTGGGACTACAGGAATACTAGATCCTTGTTGTATGCCTTGATCTGCGACAGAGACTGGCACTATAGGTCTGGCACATTCCTCTTTAGTTTCCTCTTTGTCTTGGCTATAGAAGCACCCTGAGCTGCCTTTGGATCGATGGGGAATGCTGTTCATGTTGCAAGTTTTCTTATAGCTGCCAGCACTACATTGGGAATCAGCAATAGACCGACCATCTCCTTCATCACGTCGACTGAGCTCACTGCATGGAGAACCATTTGATCGAGCTTTATTTTCTCGGTCCCCATTAAGGAGTTCACTGCCCTCAGTATGGTAGAATCTTTGAAGTGCAGCAGAAGAAAGCCAGGGTTTTGTTTTGGTAGACCCTTCAGTAGTTTTGCTGCTACAACTAGAATTTTCTTCAGATATAGTAGAAGTTATCAAGCCCAATTTATCTAGACCATCATCAGTTTCTCTCAACGATTCTTGCAGATTACGAGCAGTCAAAAGTTGAGAGAGGGGTGGAGCTAAGCCTAAGCCAAGGTTTCTCTCATGATAAACATCTGAAATGGTGGGTGTCAATTCCCTGCTGAGATGCCTTAACTGTGAGGCCATTATTTGGTCCTGCATACCAGCACCTGGTCTAGATGGATCTGCAGAAGGAACGCAAGACTTCTTCTGGCCATCTGGTTGTTCTTTAACTTGACTTTGGAAAAATAGTGCAGAGGCTTCACTGGGAATAACTACATCATCATCTGGGGCTAGTGAAAGCATGGGTTTTCTCGATTCAATGTTCTTGCCTAACTCTGTTGAAACACTAAGCCTATCAGGCAAAGAGTTCTGACTTCCCTGAGCAATCGCATTGCTGCTCTGTCGAGATCTCATTCCTCGATATGTAGACTTAGGGGTGGAGTGAGCCTTAGTATGGACATTGGATCCAAATTCTGAGTCCGAACTTGGGGAATCGAAGCCAAGGGCACTGTTGTACATTAGAGGAGTCAGAGGATGGAGCGGGTCGACCATTGGTGGAGGCGGTGGAGGTGGCTGGCGAGTTGTCGGTAAGGGTGGAAGAGGAGGCAGGTTGGCTGCCACATTACCAACTCGTCTTAGAACCGTGCTATGTCCATTTCCTTCCCAGTCTGTGGCAGAACTAGCCGAACTAGAAGAATCCGGTCTTCGGTGGTGATAAGCGACAGCAAGGGGCAAGGTTGAAGTGCCTGCTCCATCACCAATTGGAGACGAGCCTGGTTGGGGGAAACAAGGGGGCAATGAGTAATAATACAACAAATTAGGGTTGAGAGCAGCTGCTTTTGTTTTGTAGCTCTTCTTACCGTCATTATTGTTGCTGTAAAGGGTGCGAATCCTGTTCTGATGAGCAAGAGTGAGTGTTGCGACGCAGGCACTGAGGTCAGCAACAGGTGGACTTGGAGTGAAGGCGGCGTCACTCTCACCACCCCCGCCCGGACGCCCGATCAGCAAGCGGCTGTTGCTGCTTGAGGAGGATGCACCACTGATGAGGGGCTGCACAAAAAGACAATACAAAATTGTTATCACATCCCAAGGTGTGAGAAATCAATGCGGCGTTGACGAGACGAGACGAGTCGTGGACGCACCTTGGTGATCGCAGCCACGGAGGTGACGGAGGACGCAGCGTTCTCGCCGGCGTTGGCGGTGCGGCCGTCGGGCTCCCCTCGCCTCCTCACGTAGCTGGTGAAGGCCGTCACCGTGGACCGGTGGCCCGGCGGCGGCAGAGGCCTGGGCCGGGCAGGGACCGGGGGTGCATGTGGCAGCAGAGCCGGATGGTCCGGCACGCTTCCAGACACGTTGGTGGGGCTGGACCCTTCCAGCAGGTCGTCCTCGCCTCCGGCGTCCAGAGAGTTGAGGCTCTCCAGCGAGCTGGAGGAGTCCACGCTCAAATTCTTGGGTGCTTCTTGAGTGTCTGCAAAAAATACAGAATTTTTTAAAAATTAGAACAATTTAAATAAACTAGAAAAGTGAGTTTTGCTGAAAGTTTTAAAATTTACCAAAGAGGGCCAACAAAGCTTGAAGGACAAATTGGATGTTGCGACGATTGGCTAGTTTACCGGTGCGCAGTGTAACTTCGTCAGCACCAACTTCCATTAGGTCAAAACCTAGCAACAGAGAAATGTTTTATTAAACGGCTGCCCAAACTTTCTGCAGAGAGCATACAAAAATAAGGGATGTAACGTGTAAAATGCCATGGCAGCAGAGAAGCAACTCACCTAAAGAAGCCAGTAGTTCATGGCAACCAGGAACCTGCCAAAGCTTAACTCCGATTGGCACCTCTATGCTCTCTGCCTCAATGTTCTTCATGCTAAATTGTCCTATAACCTGTCGCACAACACTAATGATGTCGTCAGCCACTTCTACATTTGACATTAATTTAGAAAGGGCTGACAAGGAAGTTCCAGTAAGACCTAGAAAAAAAAATCAAATGCATATTTATTAAATCAATTCTTTGTGATAAATTTGAAATGAATGAATGAAATTTCTTTCTAATGAATTAAATTATACCTAAAAGTGCCTGTAAACTAGCACTACACTGTGTGAGACGTTCCTCAGGGTCACTTTGAGGGAAGAAGACGGATGATGGGATTCCATTCGCTGCTGGTTCAAACCGGAACCCAACAGACATAAGGAGATCTTTCCAACCACTGACTGATCCCACTTTGTTTTCAATTGACTTTTGAGTAGTATACATGGCGTTCTTTTGTCCTCTGTGAATACGCTGCAGTGATTTCTCAACCTGAAAGATAATGATAAAATCATGAGATGACTGCTATACATGTCAAGCTGGTGAACAAATGTAGTAGAGTCTCTTTACCAAATGTAATGTCACTCTAAGAGCATCCCGGCATTTATCAGGTGTTTTCAAAAGCTCGCACAAAGCTTGCCCCATCAGAGCAACTTTGTTCGACAGCCTGACATCAGCACCAACCAACACAAATCCAGCCCAATTGGCAGGATGGCCAAAGTGCTTAGTATGCTGGACAGTCTGCATTGCTTCTGCCAATGCCTTGCTAACTCTAGAACCCTAAAAAAAATTCAACATTTAATTTTTTAGGATTTAAGATGAGAAATTTTTTTTTATTTTGATGGAATTTTTGCTGTTACACTTCCTGTAAAGCAGGAAACATACCTGCAGTAAAGCTGAGTAGAAAGCACGAAGCAGTATTTTGGTGGCAGTGTCCGGAACAGGCCACAAGGATACCAGGACACACTGAGCTCCAGCAGCAAGAAGGGCACGTGTTAGACCCAGTACACCATCTGCACTTGCCCAGCCATGCTGGTCCCGAGTGTGGCATGAACTAACAACCACAAGCCTCGCTGTAAGACGAAGGCTCAGCAGGTCTGCAGCGGTCAGTAAAAATTCTGACATAGGGGGCAGCTCCAAAGTGGATGACAACTGGAAAAATTGAAGTTGTAAATTATTCATTGGTCACTCAATGAATTAATTAATTTATTGATTGAATTTGAATGCAGCTTACCTCAGAGCTTTCTTCATCACAGGCCTCTTGGCTGCCCTCTGAGCCAGTTGACTGACCGCTGGGGAAGAACCTTCCACTCCCTGGCTTGGAAGGTTGAGAATCCAAGACTTCACCAGGAGAGAGTACTACTGCTGACAGTTTCCATGATACATGCGTAGCTAAGTGCACACACTCAGCACTACTCATCTTTTGCAATACTGATTCCTTATTGGCCTTTAAAAAAACAAAATTATTTTTACTTATTATTTAAAATCAAAAATATATTTAGATTTTTTAGTATACTTAGAATAAAGCTTCATACCTGTGTCCCAATTAGAGCAGTGGACTGCAGCATTTCAGCAACCATGGCAGCCTCTTGCTCAGCATAAGGAATGTCTCCCCAACCCCACTGTTCAGTAATACAGCTGGGCAGACGAGGATTTCCAACAACAAGGGCAGTCACATTGTTTGAGCTCTGTTGTCCATCATTGTTTTTGTTAGCAGCCAGCATGGCTGCCCTAGCAGACCTTTGGTTGGCCCTAAGAGCTGTGAGGGAAGGCACTACCAGAAGACTGAAGCGCTCACACATGTATTCTGTGGAGACTCCATTTCCGTCGCTGTTACTTCCAGAATCACTGACAGTGGTCATACCACCATTTGGTTTCAAAACAGGGAAGGGCACAAGATTCAGATCGCCCTCAAGGACTAGAAGAATTTCACGTCGACCATAATTACTTCCCTTGGCTGCACACAAAAGAAATAATGAGTTTAAATACAATTGATAGGAACAATGTGGCAACACTCATGCAGGAGAAGAAATAGTCTTACTCGAGCTTGATGAAGATTTGGCTGCAGTGGAAGGCAAGCAGTCTTCGAAGGGAGCAATGAGGAGCTGGTACAAAGCAGCAAGGCAAGAAGGTCCCTGCCACTGTGCCACCGCGGGCCGGCGCGAGCGAGTGCTGCGGGTGCTGCCGGGGCGAGAGGCTGGCCCACTGGCAACACTGCCACCAACACTACCAAGGCTAGAGAGAGACAGAAAATAAATTTTTGCTTGTTAGATTTTTAAGAGAAATTAAAACAATATTTTTGTATTTAAAAAAAATATGTGATGCACACCTGAATAAACTACTGAGGCTGTAGTTACTGGAGTTGAAAATATGATTTCTGTTGACCATGCGCATGAAGCTTGCACGATCTCCAACATCTTCCAGATGCTGAGACCAAACATCAGCGGAGTCGGGATCATCCAGATCACAGTTACTGCAACAGAAAATCATTGTCAAGACCACAGTTTGGAGATTATTTGAAAAAAAATTGCATGAAAAGTAGCTGTATTTGTCTTACCTTGACACATTCGACGCTTGAAGCTCTACTCCCAAGCTTTCACGAACACTTTGGACGTAATGTTCTACTAAAGATCCAGAGGCATTGAGTGTTTCTTCTGGGCTGCTATCAGGACCCACCTCCACTTCACTTATTGCTACTTGGTGGAACTTAACTATACCTTTTCCAGGGACAATAAACCAAGCATACAAGAACCCTGCAGCCAGGGAATAATAAAGCACAGATGCCTTTTGCCTGTTGACTATGTCGACCAGTTGTTCTACCGATGTGGGTGTACTATCATCAACTCTCGCTGATGCAATGGCAGCAGCCGTAAGTGCTTCTGTTGCTGAGTGAGTGCCTTTTCCTGACGGCTGAACTATTGATATTACGGAATTGTGGTTTGACTTTGGCGCAGCTTGAGAAGCAAAGCCCTGTCTTTCCAGCAGAAGGTCGACAAACGCTCTTGTCCGCCCTCTTTCCGCAACCAGAAGAGCTTCTTCAGGACGGCCCATGGTCACTAACACCCTCTGCAAGGCCTGGTAAGATGCTGTCTGAAGTTCAAATAGTGACAGCTTGTAGTCACTGGACCCACGAGCTTCTCTCCTTATGGCTTCAAGGAGATGAGCCGCCTGCTCCAGCTGCGTTTGAGCACCTTCCAAATCGCCATGTCCCCACAGGGCAAGTCCAAGGCGGTGCCTGATTCTTGCCTCTTCTTCTCTTCTGCCAAGATGTGCTGCCATTTGCAGCCCCTGCTGCAGGTATGCCACAGCCTGTGAGTGTTGCCCAGGGCATGGTGGATACGCCCCAGACAGCTGCATGCCACAGTTTTGGCCAATTTGTCATTAGTCTGGGCGGCCACCGATAAATGCTGCTCTTGGTACCTTATGGCTTCTTGAAGGTTTCCTAAAGATTCGTGCACTGTTCCAATATTCCCATAAGCTCTTCCTTGCAGAGCAGCCAGTCCCAGTTCTTCGGCTATGTCCAAGTCCATCTGATGATAACGGAGAGCGGTGACATAGTCACCCATTTGCTGATAGACTTTCCCAAGTCCAGAGGAAGCTTCCGCTTCAAGAACTTTATCTTTTAAATCTCTAGCAATAGCAAGTTGATGTTCTAGACAAGAAATAGCTTGTTCATAATTTCCTAGAGTATTGTGGATATGGCCTAACTCTCCGTAAGCAGCAGCCTTTGCCTCTGCACTGCTGAGTTCATGAGCAACAACTAGCCGTTTCTCCAGGCAAACCAATGCTTGTTGAAGGTTTCCTAGGCTTTTATGAGAATGACCTAGTCCTCTGTATGCTCTTTCTTGATCCCTGGCACTCTTCAGCTTGAGAGCTATGGAAAGATGTTGCTCGTGGCATTTCACAGCTTCTTCAAAATCACCTAAAGCATCATAGCAATCACCCAGGTTTCCAAAAGCACGACCCTTGTCTAGTAATGATGTTGGAGCAGAAAGTTGCTGCAAAGTAGCTAGCTGTTGTTCCAAGTACCCAATGGCATCTTCATAATGGCCCATATTTAATCGTGCTATTCCCAAATTGCCCAAAGCTTGAGCCTCTACAGCACTGTCTCTTAGCTCTTTGGCACGTTCTAACTGTTCTTGGTAACACTTGATTGCATTGGTATAGTTTCCTAAAGACATATGCACAGCTCCCAGGTGCCCATGTGCTCGGCACTCACCCTTCAAGTCACTCATTTCTTGACGAAGAGTCAGCTCCTGGGTGTGGTACCCCAGAGCCTTATCGAAACATCTCAAGAGGCGGTGTCCCAGACCTAATGCACCATAGGCTGCAGCTTCTAATCCCCGATCATTTCCTTGTCTCGCAATAGAAAGTTGCCTCTGGTACATTTTCAGTGCCTCTCCAACATCCCCTGTGCGGATTAAAACATCGCCAATATTGCCAAGAGCACGGAATTTCCCTGGCAAGTGCTTCGTCATGTGAGCTATAGCTAAAAAGTATTTTTGGCACTCCAAAGCAGTATCTAGGTTTCCAAGGGCTAGGTGAGCTAAGCCAAGATTGCAATAAGCTCGGCCCATATTCATTTTATCTTGTAAATCTTTGGCAAGGGCTAAATCTTGGTCATAGTATCGTACTGCTTCACGAAAATTTCCAAGACAATAGTGGGCATAACCCAAGAAATGACAAGCTTTAGCTTCTCCTTCAATGTCATGGAGTTCCTGAAATATATAAGTGAGAAAATTAATACATGAATATGTGTACAGCAGATTGAAACCATTTCCGTCGTCTTAAAATATTACCTGGGATAACATGAGGTAGTTGTCATAGTACGGAACAGCTTGGGCAAATTCAGCCCTTGAGCTTAAACAGTTACCTAAATTAAGCAAGGCACAAGCCTCACCAGCAGAATCTTTCAATTCACGAGCTATGTTTAAATGAGCTCGGTAATGAAGCAGGGCCATTTCATGAGCACCTAATGCCTGATACGCCACTGCTAAGTTCCCATGAGTAGATGCTTCTGAACTTCTGTCATTAACTTCTTTGGAAATTGTCAACTCTTGTTTATGATATTTTATTGCCTGTAGCCAAATCAGAAAACAATTAGAACCTAAAAATAAATATATAATGAAAATATATTAGCCTTATTCTAGACCAACATACCTGCTCATAAAATCCCAGATCACTGTATGCATTGCCAATGTTTCCATAGGCACGACCCATACCAGCTTTATCTTGAAGTATTCTTGCTATACTTAGATGCGCTTGGTGCAATTTGAGAGCCGCATCATTATCACCCAATAATTGATAGACTATGCCCAAATTGGAGCATGCTCTACCTTCACCCATTTTGTCTCTAGTTGATAAAGCCATATCTAGCTGCCTTTCATGCCAACGTTTAGCCTTAGAAAGGGAAAACAAAGAATTATTAGCAGAATAACAAAAAGAAAGCCAAATTAAAAGTCATGAAATTTCAATTTATACACACCTGTTGATAATCACCAGCACAACGAGCAGCATGACCTAAGCCTGCATATGCTCTGGCCTCTATGGCACGATCACCCAATTCCTGAGCTATTCTTAGCACATTCTCATGAAAGGCGATTGCTTGAGAAAAGTTTCGTCGATAGTGATGAGATGATCCTAAATTGCTATATGCACGGGCCTCTTCAACCTGAAAAAAATAATAATGTTAGCTCATCTAAATTTTTGAACTAAATTTTTAACAAATTTATCCTTGGCTTACCTGGTTACCCAATCTTCTAGCAAGTCTGAGGTGTTGTGTATGGCAATCAACTGCACTTTCAAATTCTCCCATTGCTAAATAAACTGCTCCCACATTACCAATTTCTCTAGCCTCTTGCAATTTATCACCCATTTGTTTTACAAGTTGTACACATTGCTTGTGGGATGCAAGAGCATTTGGATAGTCTCCAATAGCAGTATAAACGTGTCCTGTAAAAAATTTTAAAGCAAACAATAAATTTAAGAGAAAAAGAATAAGCACTCACACACAGGAATAAGTTCCAGAAAACTTACCTAGACTAGTAAGAGCTGAGGCTGCAGCTTGAGAATCCTTGCACTTCATTGCAAGGACAAGTTGATACCGGTGCGATGTTAAAGCTTCTTTAAATGAACCTTGACTAAAATATGCTGAACCTAAATTACCATGAGCTCGGCACTCCCCAGCTATGTCCCCAAGACTCTTAGCTACCGTCAAATCTTGTTGCATGTAGTTAATTGCCTGAGGAAGAAATAAATATTAAGAATACGGAACAAATTTTCCACCGACTGAAAATGAATGAGAATACACTTACCTTGTCTAATGAATTGAGCGCCCAATAGGCAGAGGACAGGGCTGAAAATACAGAGCCTCTAAGCTTCAAGCTACATGAGCCAATCCGTAATGCGGCCTCCAGAACAACAACGGCAGCAGAATAGTGGCCTGCGCCTAGCAGTTCTTGACCGACAACAGAAATGATGACAAAGGGACTTTTGTCGAGGCTCATAGCCTCCAGCTGATTGAACGTTGGCTCAAGTTTCGCTGCATCAAACAATTACCCAGATTAAAAAAATCATAATTCTCAGGACACCAGCACATGCCAAGGGGGCAAGAGACTGACCTCGGAGCGGGCTCTTGACCGAGCATTCCATGAGTCCGGCCAGCAGCTGCGAGGACCTGGGGTCCTGCGCTAGGCCCGAGCTGAAGGCGGCCAGGGCGTCGCCGTGCCTGCCGAGGCACTGCAGGGCGACGCCCTGCCGGTAGTAGGCCTTGGGCCACTTGGGGTTGAGCTCCGTGGCGCGCGCCGCGTCCTGCAGCGCCAGGGCGAACTGGCCCATCTTGAGGCGCGCCGCCGAGCGGTTGGAGTAGAGCACATGGTTGTTGGGGTCGAGCTGGAGGCCCTCAGAGTACAGCGCCACGGCCTTGGGGAAGTCCCTGGCCTGGCACGCGGCGTTGCTCTGTCGCACCAGCTCCAGGAAGAGGGTGCGGCTGGCCGCGGGCAGCTCCCCCTCTGGTTCCACCTGCAGCAGAAAGAAAGCGCCAACTTAGACCGCCTGCGTCGCAGAACCCCGTTCTAGAGGACTTGCATTTGGGCGGGTAGGGGGACGGGGGAGGGGGCAGTCAGAGGAGATGGACGGAGATGGACATCGCAGCTCGTCCGAAAGGGCACGTCATAAAATGAGGAATTCGCACTAACTCGATACAAGGAAAAGCTTTTTGGCGGCTCGCCTCTCGCGGGGCGGGGTGGGGCGGGGTGGGGTGGCGGGCCGCGAGATTGGCAGCATCGAGTCGTCACGAGACCGCCAGACCCGTTGGGCCCCTCCAGAGTGCAGGTGCATAACGCAACGCGTCGCAACGCAGAAACGCAGCGCCCCGCCATCGAGGCCGCAGCGCCGCAGCAGCACCTGAGTACATATCCGCCTGGCTTTCCTAATTTTACAGTGGTCGGTCGGTTCGTTTCGCTGTTGTTTTTCTTGCTCTGCCTCGGCTCGGCTGCTCGGCCACGCCCGCAGGAAGCGAAGGGCTGGCCGCCGCGTCCAGGGCAGGGGCCAAGGGCCAGGGGCCAGCTAAGGGCCGCGCTACGACCTCTCCGTCGGCAACCTGCACTGCCGGACTGCCCGGCGCAAGGGGCAAGAAAACAGCTGAAAATTGCAGCATTCGTAACGCATGGCGGAAGCCGGCAGGGAGAGCCCTCGGGGGGAAGGGGGAGGGGAAGGGGGTCGAAATTACATATTTCCTGCCACCTCTGCGGCGACCGGACTGGCGGCGACGCGGCCCAGCTTTGACGACTTCCGTCGGAACGCCCCTAACACAAGTCCCGACGCAGGCGGCCGCCCCGCCACGCCGACACCGCGGCGCCGGGGACGCCCGAGACGCCGCCACTGTGGGGACGTTCGGGGCGATCAAGGTATGCGCGGAGCAGGAGCACGCCGTCGTCGTCCACCAGGACCACCAGGACCCCGAGGGCGTCCGGGACTGGAGGCACGTAGAACGCCACGATCAAAAAAATATATACTTAAATCTCGTCTGTTCCAAGCACAAGCAGTGGCTGTCGTCGCTCCATCTCTCTCGCACTCGTGGGAAGTTCCGCAGGGGTGCGAGAGAGACAGCCTGCTGGCCGGCCCAAAGACAAACAGGTCCTCCAGGCAGGTCCTTCCGCCAAATTGGCAGTAGCGGTGCCTGGCCGGGCTAGGCTGGCTAGGCTGGCTAGGCCCAGGGACCCAACCAGGAAACGCCTCACAGGGCGGCCGCGGCCAGGGTCTGGTCCGCCAGGGCCTGGTTCGCCTCGGCGCCTCGGCGCAGCGCGGCTCTACTTTGCCCATAAAATAACCCTAATCATCGTGGTCCTGCTATGGGTCCTGCCGAATCGGCCGGCCGGCCAGGTAAAGCGCCACCCTGGCTTTATCTCTCCATCTTTCTTTTTTTATTTTACTTTTTTTTTACTTGCGAAAGGAAACAAAACGACGCCCCCAATCCTACGAGGTAAGGCGGACACCGAGCGCCCACCGGGCCGGCCCCGAAAAATACAAAATAATTGGTAAGACGGTCATTTAAAAAAATAAAGGACATAACGAGAAAAAGAAAAACACCGTTTTGACCGTCGCGACGCTGTTCGTGTTGCAGGTACACCCGCCTCCGCCGCGCGACGCAAACCACAGCGGAAAAGTAAGGAGTTCTTTTGGTTTAAAAATAAAAAGGGGAAAGAGAAGAGAGAGGGGGGAATGGAGGGGGGGGGCTAGGGTAACGCGCGCGCAGCCTCCGCCCGCGCTCTCGTTGCTCGGGCCGTCCTTACCGGCCGTACCTCCGTGGGTACACTGTACACCTCGAGTGTAATTGTGTGTTACCCTCTGTCATTAGCGTCTCTCATTACTGGCCGCTGGACGGCCGTTCGCGGAAAAGGAAAAAAAGAGTCCAGTAATGCCACCCCCGCGACCTTCATTAGGGGGCAGTGCCAACTTGGCAAAAAAAAAATCTTAAAAAAATAAATATGGCGAACGGTGAGCGTTACACCGGCCACGCCGCGGTTTTTCAGCTGCTCTTTTACGGACGGTCCCTGAGCGAGTGTCCCAGAGCCCGGAGGGCGTGGGTGGTCGGCCGGGCCGGGCGTCGTCGGCGCGCTCGCCCTCAAGCACTCCGTGTTTTTCGCACCGAGGTGCGTGCGACTCGCGTGCACCTGCGGCGCGGCGGCACCCTCGGTCCCTTGGACTCTCGTCCGGTCGCGCGTCGAGGTCTCCGCCAGCCCGCCTCCGCCAAGCAAGCCGCCTCGCACAGCACAGCGCGTTCAGGTCCCGGCGCTCGAAACATTCCCTCTGAGGACGCCGCCGTGGAGTCCGAAAGCCCCACGACTCCTCGCCGCCGACCCTACACTGTTTTGTTTCAACGGGGTCGGCAGCCCAACGCGCGGAGAAAGAAGTGCCGTGGTTTTGGTGCTTTGGAATCAGGTGACGAGGCAACTTCGGTCCATCCCCTTATTTCGTCGGGAGTAAGAAAACGCAGGAGAGAAAGAGAGAGACAGAGAGCGGCGAGGAAGGAGACGAGGGTGATTTTCACGCCATTGTCTCCCGGTCTCGCTGGTCACATTAGCGGCAGGCCGGGCTGCCAGCCCTGCCAGCCCCGCCAGCTTCCCACAAGCAATCATAATCACGCCGCATGACTTTCCATACGAGGGCGTCGCTCTGCTTCCTCCTTTTGTACACACCGCCGGACTGTCACCGCGGGGGCGTCGAACCTTTCGCCAAGTTGGAGTTCGGCGGGTCGTTTACATCGTGCAGCGGCTGCATTGTTAGTCGATTTATCGACGAAAGTGAAGAATTTTGTCTAATCTAGAGACTACAGTGTGCCGCGGTACTCACGCCTGACGCTAGCACGTTCACGACCGCGCTCATGCACGTGCTGTTCTAGGGGGAGGCAGCGTCCGGGACTATGCACACTGTTGCTAGATTCTAGAGCACGTAGCCGCGTGGCCCGGCGTGGCGCGGCGTGGTCCCGCTCGCACTCGCCGCCATCAACGCGGAATGCAGCCTTCCCTCGCCCCAGTGTGCCGCCAGCGCCGCCGGGACGCGGCCAATGCGCGCTCTTGTCGAGATCAGAAAAATATGACGATGTGAATTCTCTCTTTCTCTCTCCCCCAATCAAAACTCACGAGTAATATTACTTCGGGGAGGAATGCTGGCGCAGGCAGGCCGGCAGGCCGGCAGGCAGGCAGGCCGAGCCTCGGCATACATCTCGATCCATCGGCTGACCACGACCGCCTGTAATTGCGGATGGGCCTCCACCACGCCCCGCCCCGCCCCGCCGCGCCCCGCCACGCCCCGCTCTGCACACTTATCACTCACACCACATAAATCTAGCCCTCGGCCCCGGCAGCAGCAGCGGCAGCACGGCGGCCGCGGCGCGCAACCTTCTGCCCGACCGGCCGGCTCAAATCTAAATTAAAAATCAGCTTATTTGGGAGAGAAGCTCGAGTTTATTGCTCGGAGAGTATTACCGCAGCCCGGCCGGTGCCCAGCGAAGGCGCAGCCCGGCGCAGCCAATACACGGGGCCACGGACCGGACCGCCGGACCGCCGGACCTGGACCGGGCCAACCTGGCCACGGTCATCAACTTGAGGCACTTGGGCGGCCCGGGCCCGACGCGCGGCCCTCTCTGGGGCGGGCTTTGACGCAAGCCAGCGGACCGATTCCGAACGGGCTTTCGTCGCTCTGTCTCTCTCGCACTCGGGGGGCGTGCCGCGGTGCCGCGGCAGTGCGAGAGAGACAGAGCGTCGACGCGGAAGGCGGAATCGACATGGCGGCCTGGACCAACAAGCTGCGGGCTGCACCGCGGCACCGCGGCCTAGCGAAGACTCGGCTTGCCTCTCAAGCTGGAGCGCGCCCCCAGTGTAGGCCCTCTCAGCGTGGGTAGGCAACGTGCCCTGCATTCATTGCAGGCGATGCAGTAACAAGGAGAGCCCCTCCAAAACACACCTCTCTGCCCGTCCGTCTGTCAGTCCATCCCCGTCCGTCGAACGCGCATAATGAGTGCGAGAGAGACAGAGGGCCGCACCTGTTGCACGGGCCGAACGACGCCCCGAGGAGCCCCTCCAGCAATTATCGCTCGCAGTGCAAGGCAACAATACTCGTCGCTCTGTCTCTCTCGCACCCTCAGGGGACGGCCCGTGAGTGCGAGAGAGACAGAGCGACGAATGGCTGAGGCGGGAGGCGCGATACGGAAAGGGCGGCGTCCGCTCCGCTGGCGTGTTCCTGCTGCTCCAAATGAAAGGGCTGACGCTGATCCAACGGGCGGGGCGGGGCGGGGCGGGGCAAGGTCGACGTCGACCCCAACAAAAGGATGAAAAAGAGCAGAGCCAGAGGGCAGGAATGCAAGGTACCCGGAGCTACCCGGGGGAGAGTACCCGGCTACTGTTTGGTATGAGAGCCCCCCTCCCCCCCCCACCTTTCCCCCACCCCACCCCTCCACCTCACGCCTCGCGCTCCTTTTCCACAGCATTCCATTCCATGGCGCTGCATCCGCTGGAACCGCTGGCCGGCGGGATGAGATGCATCCGCTAGAAGCCGCGCCGCAGCATGCAGCCAGATGCAGCCACTGGGAGTCTCAGCCACTGGGAGCCACTGGTGGTCTCGGAGTGCTTCTCCGTGGTTTCAGCGAGCACCCAGGACTGCTTTGCGTTTCGCGCGTCCTCGGACACCGTTCCTCGAACCGCAGCCACGACGCTCTGCGCCACATGCGCCGTTCCTTGCGTAACCAACCCTTCTATATCGGCCTATGTCTGCCTGTCTGTCTGTCTGTCTGTCTGTCCGTCCGTCCGTCCGCCTGTCGCTCCGCCACACTCCGCGACGGGCAGGACAGGCAGGACGGGCGCGCAGCTGCCATGAAGAATGACTGCCCATGGCTGCCATGGCTGCTCGGCCTGCTATTCACACACCGCAGTCGTATACTTTCACTCTATTTGAGGCGCGGGGCTGCGGAGCCTGCCGCGAGCCTGCGAGCCGACAACACGGCTTCATCTAGCGAGACTCTGCAACGCAAGGCGATGCTAGAGGTGCGAGAGACGCCAGTGACTCCAGTCAAGACCCCTGACGCCGTTAGGACTATGAAACAAAGGCTGCAGCAGTGGACGACGTTACACGTGCAACAACGACCTCCCCGTCCTGAATCCACCGTCTGGTCTTTTTCCAATTTGCCATACAAATTCACGGCGCGCCGCACCACTGCAAGGTGGTCCGTACGTGACCACCTTGTGTGTGTGTGTGTGAGCGGGACGGCTTGTGCATGTGCGTGTGTGTGTGTGGGCGTGAACACACCACCACCACCACCCGCACGCACACGCATCCGTCATATCTTTCCCGGTGTAATACGCACACTCCGCCCAACAACAACAACAACAGCTGGCCGCGACGCCGCGACGCCCCCGCGCGCGGAGCCACCTCGACATTACCATGCCCGCCACGCATGCCAGCAACAACAACAACGTTAAGAATAAAGACAACAACAACAAATTCCTTAAAAGCAATATGAAAAAGGCGCGGAATGGCCTGGCCGCGCGGCTGGCTGGCTGGCTGGCTGGCTGGCGGTGCCAACGGCCTCATCATGGACAGCATGACCGTTCCGAGACGTTCCGGGACGTTCCGAGCAATCCTCCAATCAGGCCTTCATCGCCTCCATCGCGTCGACCGATTCCGAGAGTCTGTCTCTCTCGCCCATGCACGGGACGCCCCGTGAGTGCGAGAGGGACGGAGCGACGAAAACGACTCTCGGAATCAGTCTTGCTGGTGGTTTGGCGCGGCCGTGCGGCGGGTCGGGTGGGTCGCGGCGCGCGGGACGGGACGTGACGGGTCGCGGAAGGGTCGCAGAAAGGATCGCCGAAGGGTCGCGGAGGGTCGCGCACGGCAAATAATCTCCCCCCTCCCCCTTCAAAAAAAATTGAAGACGCGGCCACCCCGCTGCAGTGGCTTCACCAGTACGAGGAGTCGCCACGGAGGTGGGCGGAGTTCCCTGAAGAGGTATTTGGGCGCGAAGCTCGAAATTTGATCGAGGAGCGAGATATCGAGATATCGAGGTCCGCGCCGCTCCGCCGCGCGTCCCAGACGCCCGCCTTTTGGCTCTCATCCTTTTGGGGACACGGACTTGAACCAGCCCATCATTATTCGCGCAAACCCACGCGAGCAGAGGAAAACAAAAACACGAAGGGGAAGCGGGAAGGACGAGTTAGCATGGTTTCGGAGGGGCGATACCACCGGATTCCTGCAAGCGGGCTCGCCGGGCCCGCCAACCTCACCCACTGGGCACGCCGCGCACCGCGCACCGGGCCTACAGTGTACATTGTACAGGGTGACGACGGCCAGGGCCCCAGGGGCACTGCCTGGACGTCGTAGGGAAATGAGGACCCAAGGGGACACAAAAGAGTTCCTCGAATTCCCGAATAACACTTTTGCCGGAACACGAACGGGTCTGCCGGCCGCGCGCTGCGCTCGGCCCTTGCTTGTTTTTGTTTTATTTTGCCATTTTATTGTGTACCCCGTATTTCACCGCGTCGCAGCGTCGCAGCGGCCGGGCTAACGTATTCGTGAGCCTCGCAGAGGTGCGCGGAATTCGGAACATTCGGGGGCTTCGTTTGCGCGCGCCTCAGAGTCGTTTTCGTCGCTCTGTCTCCCTCGCGCCCGTGGGGCCTTCCCTACGGATGGGAGAGAGACAGAGCGACGAAAACGACTCTGAGTCTGCAGTGCCTCTCTCCAACCAGCCCAGCACCACGCCCACCCGCGACCCCCGTGACCCTCCCCTCCTCCTCCCTCTCCCTCCTGCAGGGCCGAAAGGCCGAAATGGGACGCCGCATTGTATTTGTGGTCTCTCTCTTTCTCTCCGTAAAGTACAAGCACCTGCCGGGCAACGGCCAAAGTTCCCACCGAGAGGATGCATACCGAAATGAAACGTCCGTGGCTTCGAGCCCTTCGGACCCCACCCCCGCCCAGAAAAATACATAATAGTCACACCACAGTGCGGGGTGAACGCAGACCGAACGTGTGTGCGTGCGTGTGCTGGGGAAGGGGAGAGGAACAGACAAGAGAGAGAAGGGGGAGAGGAGAGAGAGAGAGCGGAGAGCTCATTAGGGAAACAGGGTCTAGAGGCCTTACCTGGCCGTGCAGGATGCTGGAAGGAAGCCTGGAAGGCTGTGGATGACGTTTGACCTGGCAATAAAGTACGCTAGAACCCGTTACAGGGCACGCACACGCACACACACGGCGTGAGGGGGAAGGGGTAAAATCACAAGCATTCCGACATGATAGCATGAGAGGAACCAGCGTGGCCCCACTGTAAAGGTGCCGGCCGCGGAGTGGGGGTACTGGGGGAATGTTGTGATTGAACAGGGACTTGAGAGGGGGGGGGGCTCACCAGGGGCTCAACCCCTTCGCCACCAGCACCACCATAAAACCGCGCGCATGCCTGTGGGTGCCGTTGTGGGTACCCTTGCGGCTGCCCGGTGCGGTCAGGCTTTCCTGTACAAAAGCGCTCTCCAGCGCTCCAACGGAGTTCCCGGAGGACCCGGAGGACCCGGAGGACCCGGAGGAGGGGCGCGGGGGCGTGGCGCGGCGTCGCGGAATGCCATACGGCAAGGAGGGAGGGAGGGAGGGAGGGGGGAGGGAATTCCTGGCGCGAGTGCGCGGGAACCGCCGCGAACCGAACGCGGTCGGCCGACAAGCAAAGAGCATTTGGGGCGTCGGGTCGGCGATCGGGGCTTTGGGACGGGGCCCCGTTCCGTGCCCATTCAATGACAAGGTCCCCTCCGTACCGCCGGGGCCGGGCAGGGCCGCGCAGGGCTCTGCCCCCCTCGGACTTACGACTTACCTCTGACAAATCGCGCTGTGACATGTCGTGGGCTGGAGGCGCATGTTGCGGCGGTCGTCTCACTCAGCTCATCCCCACACATCACATCCTGCAACACAAACGGGGCGCAGGGCGTCAGGCAGACTGCTTGGACCTACAGCGTAACAGTTGAACAAAACGCGACCCAGAGTAAACGACAGCTCTTTCACGACACACTGGTGTCGCCTAGCGAAATGACGTCCATCGTAGTCCTTGGTCCGAGCTGGAGAGACTCGTATCCCCTCTGTCTCTAGCTCGAGTTCGTCGCCCAGGCCATGCCCAGGCTCTCAAGGCTCTCTGTGCTCTCAGGCTCCACGCGGTGAAACGCGCGGGGAATGCTAGAGCGCGAACGCGAAAGCGAGCCAAGCCGAGGAGGACAATGCCCGACGAGTCGCCTGGGCTGCCTACCCGCCAGGCGCTAGACACGCCTCACTAGCCTCGCGCTTCGCACTCGCCTTCCTCGACCAGGCCAGACTATCAGCAGCAGCTAATGACCGATGCCGCGAGTCGTTTTCGTCACCCTGTCTCCCTCGCACACACGTGTGGCTCGGGTGCGAGAGAGACAGGGCGACGAGGCCTGGCAGGGTGGTCCCGCCATCGGCCCACTTCGAATGCGTTTGGCAAAGACGGCTTGGCGACTGGCAGGGTGTTATTCCTTATTCCTCGCGGACCGCCTGCTCTGAGAGTCGTTTTCGTCGCTCTGTCCCTCTCGCACTCATGGGGCGTCCCGAGTAGGTGCGAGAGAGACAGCGAATCAGTCTGCTGCCTGCTCTGCTTGCTCCGTCGGCCGGAAAAGGCGATTACACCGGACGCAGCCGACCTGGCCGACCACGACGACGACGACAGGACGGGGCCTCTGCACGTGCGTCGGAGAAATTTTCTGTTCTTGTTTTCGGCACCGTTCTCAGTTCGAGTTGCGTTTACAGTGGACAGACATTGCTTTGGGGAATGCAAATTTTCTTTTGAAAATGGATTTGGTCCTTCCGAAAGGGCGCTAATGCTTGCGCTGACGTTCATCGCGGAGACATGACAGCTCGACTGGTCTTTCTTGCGCTGCTCTGCTCCAGAGGTATTCCAGTGGTTCTCCAGCCAAGTCCAGCTGTTTTCTGGAGAAGTCCAGGCGATCTCCAGCAGGCGGACTGGGGCCCAGCCCAGCCCAGCGAGCCTGCCATGCCGTGCCGCCCAGTCCGCCCAGCTCGGGCCCGGCCTGTTGCTGGACGAGGCGAGGCAGTGCGAGGCAGGCTGACGAGCCGAGCACGCGCACGCCAGAGCCGAGCCGCGCCACGCGAAGGAGCCGAAGGCTGAGCCGAGCCGATGGCGGCCAAGCGCGCGGAGCTCCATTCCAGTCGTCTACTCCAGCGACTCCAGCCAGCCGCCCAGCCCAGTCCAGCTCTACTCCAGCACTTCCACTTCTCCCTGATGACGGTCATCACCTTGGTTAATCCAGGGGCCGGCGCCACAGCCTGCGACCATGATGGTGATGATGCACTACACGCGCGCACACTCACTCGAACACACACACGCGCGCACACGCGCCACTTGGTCCTTCGTCCTCGCACTTTGGCTTGTTGCACTCGCAGGGCGAACTCCCCTGCCTGCTGCTGCTGCTGGTCTTGCAGGGGCCGTTCCAGCGAGCCAGACAGCCTGCGACGCGACGCGACGCGAAGCCTCACGGTCGGACGGCAGCACGACCGCCGTGGAAAGCACCTGGTAGGGCCCCGGAGCGACTAAGACTAACTGAAGAGAAGAGAGAGAGAAGCAAAAGCAAGCCGAGGCCGAGGAGACCCGACTCAACGCCGCCAGGATCACGTCTGCGGCCCCCTCCACGCCCCCACCTGCGGCACTGCCCCCTCCACGGCCCCCTCGCCCTGCCCCTCGCCCTGGCCGGCCGGTCCGCGCCGGCTGGGCTGGAGCGAGAGCCGAGCCGAGCCCTGCCGAGCGGTCTCCGGGGGCGCGGCGTGGCGCGGCCGGCTCGGCTCCGGGCGTGCTCCGGCTGCACACCATCGCGGCTCCGGCTCGACTCGGCACCGGTCCGCGGGTCCGTTCGGCATCGGGAGCATCGGGCAGCGGAGCACGGCGGAGCGGCAGACGGCGGACTCGGAGACTCGGGTCACATTCCACAGACGCCATCTTGGAATGTGGTTTCCTCTCACTGTGGCTACGACCCCAGCCCTGTAGCCCAGCCTGCCGTCAGGCCGGGCCGGGCCGGGCCCGCCAGACCCCAGTCGGCACACACACACAGGCGCACCTGCACACTCACACGCGCCACGAAAACACGGCAGCGCGGTCCCCGCGGTCGGGCCGCGGTCCACGCCACAGGCCGCCCCACTGCCATGGCCCCCGCGCCCCCGCGCCCCATGGCACCACGCCCCTTTCGCACGCCCCGCCGCCATGGCTGTGCGCACGCCGCACGCCTTGGCAGTGTCGCAGGCTGGTCGCTGGCCGGCGGCGCGGCACTGCGGTGGCCCTGCGGTGGCGCTCTGCTGCAGGCCCGTTCCGAACAGCGCTCACGTCGCTCTGTCCCTCTCGCACTCACGGGGCGCCACGTCGGGGTGCGAGAGGGACAGAGCGACAGCGACTGCTCGGAATGAGTCTGCAGCCGCGCGGCATTCCGCGGAGTTCCAGATTCGGACTCGGTCGACTCCATCAACGCCGCCAGCATGCCTGCCAGCGGTTTTTGCTGAGGGCGCCAGCGCCGCCGCGGCCCCGCCCGCGCCACGCCCCGCAGGGGGCACCGGCCGCCCCGCCCCGCCGCACCGCGGCGAGCCGCACTCATCAGCGGGATGAAATTTCTGCATTCCAGGCATAGGTTGGCGTCATTCTAGTTCAGGTAGTTCAGGACGGGGCAGGCCTATGCCTGGCCATCATTAGCTCCGTCGCTCTATCTCTCTCACACCCCTACAAGACGCCCCGTGTTTTCAAAAATGTTTTTATTTGCGCAGAGGTATCTTTTGCATTTCACATTTGTCACCCCATGGGGACAGCGACGAAAACAGTGCGAAAACCTTTCGCACAGCCCCGCCTCCTTCTCACACCTTGGACATCCTTGTCCTTCTGGTGTGGGGCCCTTCTGAGAAGGGTAATTCATACCGGACCCGACATTCGGAGTCACCCCGTGCCGAAGGGGTTGCCTGCCTGCGAGGCGCGCCAAGTTCAAGCTGCCTGCGTGTTCGGTGGTCTACCCGGCGCTCGGCAGGCGGCCGCGCGTGGCTTTTGCCCCGGCCCAACCACCTGCCGCTCGCTCTGTCTCACTCACACTCACGGGGCGCCTCGTGTAGGTGCGACAGAGACAGAGCGAGAAGAATCCGTCCGCTGGTCCCGGACACTTTATGGGCGACACATTAGAAAGCGATCCGAATCCACGGGGAGTCCTGGGAGCCCCGGGCCACACCCAAATGTGGCGCTTTAGTTTCCAGACAAGGCACGGCGTGGCGATAGCAAGGCCGTTCACACCATTTACCACTTTCGGCCGCCTAATCAAGCACTTGGAGAAGGCGTCTTTTTAAAACTAATGTCTCCACGGGGCTCGTTTCGTTTCGATTCGAGCGAGCCGACGCCCGCGAGCTGCGACTTTCTGGAAAGTGACGAAATTGTTTGTTCGGAGACAGCCCGCGGCCGGCCGCCTGGAAAGCACGCAACTCTTCACACGTTGACGTCGCGAGGCGGCCCACTCCGCAGGCGCTTTTGCGGTGGCGTGGAGTATCGACGCACCGCGCACCGCGAGGCGAGGAGTATCGCCGGAGGGGCGGAGGGAATCGCGGTGCAGTCGAGGGGTATCTCCAGAAAGGTGCAGCGAGGAAGCCGGTCCTGCTCCCTGTTGGGCCAAACTTGTTTGGGTTCAAACGAAAGTTGTCTCCAAATGGGTCCAAAGGGAAGTCATTAGTAAAACGAAACAGCCGGTATACGGGGACATTCATTTATTCTTATGCCATGGCACATTTACACGTTATATATCAATGTACAAAGTCTCACATATTCTGTATATACATTTAAATAAATAAAATCATAATCAAAAACAATTTATTATTAGTATCACATAACGTGACTTGACTAGATTAGGGATGTTATTACCCACAATAACAATGCATAGTTCAGAGATAACTTCTTGGTGGTATTCTGAAAGTAACATAATGGTAGTACTTGAGACAAAAATTAAACACACCTTGACCAGGGTTTTGGTCACAACAGTCCATGTAGAAAGGTAGATTTAAAAACAAACAAAAACAATCATAGAAATTTACATAAAGATCGGTCGATGCCCGCTCTTTCAAAAAAAAAAATTAAAAAAATTTTCAAAGTCTAAGCTTATAAATTCTTTGGAAATATATAAAAGCTACAAGTCAATACCATTTCATGAAGGTTGGACATTTTTGATTACACTTTCTGATTCAGATTGACATTACTTGGTCACTGGTGCCAGCAGGAAGTGCTCCAAGCAATCTAACTAGGATTTGAACGTGAAGTCTTCTAGGCTTATTTACAAAGGCATTGGATCATAATGAATTTTTTTTTGTTTCAAATTCTACAGCTCTACTGTTCTAGAGATTAGCACACATGAAATGCCATAGATACATGACCTAGATTCCTGATTTGGTAGTTTAAGAAGAATGGAAACTACCAGAAAGTCAACTTTTGATTCAAACAGTCTTTATGGAAAGACATTATTGTAAAATACGATAAAAGTACATGTCATCGTTGAAGTTAAGACATCAACCCTAGGAATATTTTTGAAAAATCTTTGAGCATTTTAGCAGTACGCATCGCTTCAATAAAAAGCTTTTAGTCTGAGCGGCTCTCAATGTGTTTTCTACTCCCCCCCCCCTCAACAAACAAATATTTTGCATGAAACCATATGCGAATGAACCGGGGTAAAAACTTTAAAATGCGTGTGCGCGTGTGTATTGTCACAATCTTGCGGGCGTGGCGTGGGGTGGCCTACACGCTCGTGCCGATGCCCTGCGCGTGGTGGCCGAGCGTGCTGGGCACGCCCCCAGCCACGCCGTGCGCGTGCGGCATGACCTGCGACGCGGGCGGCAGCGGCGGCTCGCACTTCTCCGACATGACGGTCAGCACCTGGTCGAACTTGGCGTGCCGCTCCTCGGCGTCCACCGAGGCGCCGCGCGAGCCCCACAGGAACTTGAGGTGGAACTCGGTGCGGAACGCGTCCAGCAGCAGGTCGTCCACCTTGGAGTCGCTCAGCACGATCTCCGAGTTCCTCCGGAAGGTGGGCATCGAGTCGCCGAAGCGCCGCGCCGCCTCCAAGTGCGCCCACATGGTGCCCAGGCCGAAGTCCGACGTGGAGGACTCCCAGGGCGCGATGCACGCGTTGAGCGTGGACTGCGGCACCCCGCACGAGGACGCGCCTGCAACCAGGAAGCCGTCAGACGCGGTTCGAGACAACGCCCCGGAACGGGGAGAGAGTCCTGAGTCCTCACCTGAGACCATGGCCTCGGCCGGGCGCGCGTTGAGCAGCAGGAAGGGCAGCAGGTGCGGGATGGTGGTGTTGGGGGCCTGCGGGTTGGCGCACTCGTTCATGCTCTTGAGCGTGGGCCGCAGCTTGGCCTCGAAGTTGAAGGCGCTGTCCGTGAAGCGCTGCCGCAGCACGTGCCACGTCGCGGCCAGCCGCTGCAGCTGCGGCATGCACAGGCCCAGCATGATGCCGCAGAAGCCGAACAGGTTGCCCAGGGCGGTCTTGGTGTCCACGGCCACCTGGATCCACTTGTTGAGCAGCTCGGCGCGCTCCGTCTCCGTGGGGCACGTCAGGATGGTGACCGCCACCAGCAGCTTGAGGCACTCCGTCCTGGGGAAGGAAGAACACGGGGGTCAGTAGGTTGGCGAGGGATTAGGGTAGGTTTAGGTGACTTTGGCGCGGACCTACCTCTCCACCAGGTCCGTCCTGAGCTGCCGGCCGACGGGCAGGCAGCACAGCTCGATGCCGGACTTGATGCCCAGCCCCAGGCCCTGGTCCCAGGGCTGGCCGTTGGGCGCGGCGGTGGCCAGCGTCAGGTCCAGGTCGTCCCTGGTCAGGTGGTTGGCCAGGATGCGGGACCCGCTCTCCAGCAGCATCATCTTGATGCCCTGCAGCGCGGTGGCGTCCAGCGGCTTGTTCTCCAGCGAGGGCAGCAGCAGCGTCTGGAACGAGTCCGGGTCCAGCGCGCTGGGCAGGTCGGGCAGGTCGGCGGCCGCCACGCCGGGGCCGGACACGCCCTCGTCGCACGCCTTGAGCGTCGTGGAGGAGCACGACGACGGCAGGTAGATGATGACGCCGCGCTTGAGCGTGCCGCTGCCGCTGCCACCCGCGGCCGCGGCCGCCGCCGAGTCCGGGACGTCGCCGGCGGCGGAGCTCTGCGCGGACGAGTCCCGGAGCCGTTGCCGGAGTCCGACCCGGACGCGTGGTACGAGGCGATGGCGGCGCGCTGCAGCGCCGCGGCCGAGGCCAGCGATGAGCCGCTCTCGGACACCGGGGTCGTGTCGCCCAGGTCGCCGAGGTCCGCCACGTCGCCGTCGACGTCCTCCTCCGCGGCCGCTCCGGGTGGTGCGGGGGTGGAGCACGTCGCGGGCGGCACCCGGCTCGGCTTGGGGGGCGGGCTGTCGGACAGCGGCGTGGCGGGCACGGCGTTGGGGGCGTTGGCGGCGTCCCGGGGCGAGCACGCTACGCCCTCCAGGTCGCTGTTGACGCGCAGCATCTTGTTGTGGGCGGCGTGCACGGCGCCGTGGCCGTGCCGCGGCATGGTGGACGTGCCCTTGCACGTGGAGAGCTTGCCGTTGCTGCGCGGCAGCGAGTGCGTGGAGAACCTGCTGGGGGTGGTGCCGTTGGCGGTTCCGTTCGCAGCCCCGTTGGCGTGGACGACGTCAGCGCTGCCGCCGTGGTCCTCGGGCCGCGCGCGGTCCGCCAGGCTGAGGGTGAGCTTGGCGTGGCCGTTGAGCACCTCGCCGGGCGTGAGCGACAGGCTGCGCTGCTTGGACGGCAGGCGCGGCGGCGTCGCGTACGCCACCTCCACCGGCACGCCGTACGCGGCGGCGCGGCGCGACCGCGGCGGCGAGTGCACGGGCTGCGGAAGCACGAGTACGGCGACATCCTGGAGCCCGGCGTCAGCGGGGGGAGCGCGCTCAGCGGGGACGTCATCGGGGACATGCCGGCGGTGACGCCCGCGATGCTCTGCAAGGCGTACTTCTCCGCGTAGAAGGACAGCGGGTACAGGCGGTTGCGCGGGGTCTGGATGCGCGCGCCCGACGCCGCCGAGATGGGCTTGCCGCTGCCCACGTAGTAGGTGACCAGGTCCGGCACCGTGTCGTACGCGTCGGCCTCGAACTGGTACTGCACGCGCTCGTAGACCGTGTCGGGCTGCAGCACCACCTGCAACGAGAATCAACACCGTAAGCCACAGACGATTTCGACACATTTGTCACCATTTGTCGGCGTTTAGACCAACTTTGCTCACCTTGTTGATGACGAAGTGCAGGGAGGCGCCGTTGCTGCGGCAGGTGAGCACGAAGTTGCCGGGCTGCGAGGCGCAGTCCCGCACCAGGAAGTCGCCGTGCCGGTCCACGATCTCCTCGGCGCGGTGCCGCGGGATGGCGCCGTGGTACCAGGCGTGCGAGCGCAGGTCCTGCGAGTCCAGGGACAGCTCCCACTCCAGCAGGCGCCGCAGCGCCGTGGGGTCGCCGGCGGGCTCGTCCTGGAGGACAAGAAGAAGGCCGTTAGGGTCGCCGTCGGGGCCGTCACGGTGGCGGAAAGAGCGCCTGTCGCGGGCGAGATAGGCAACACCACCGACACGAGAGTGCGGTGGGCGGCCTACCTCTCACGGCGGCCACCCGACAGGCTCTCTATCTCTCTCGCACTGATGGGGCGTCCCACAAGGTGCGAGAGAGACAGAGCGATGGGGAGGACTCTCGGAGTTCGGGGCGGATCGCGTTTCATTGGCTCGCTGAATTGCTGCGTTCACCGCGCTGCTCGGCCTGGGGTGGCGGACGGGGTGTCGGACGGGGTGCAGGCGGAGGTCGCGGGGCGCGTTCATGACGATGGCCCATTAAATCGCCGTTCGCAGCGTCCGCGTCGGAGTGTGGGCTGCAGACTGCTGGGCCCGGCCCGGCCCAGCCTGGGGGAACGGCCGGCAAAAGAGCCGCGGGGCCCAGCCCTGCCCAGCTGGGTCGAGCTGGGTCGCTGAATCATCGCCTTGCACCAACTGTGCCGTAACACTGTTTACGGAACGGGCCCGGCCGAGTTTGCACGGAGAAGCGGTCGTAATGGACCGGGGAAGGGGTGGGAAGGGTCGGAAGGGTCGGA
This sequence comes from Thrips palmi, assembly GCF_012932325.1. NCBI lineage: Eukaryota > Metazoa > Arthropoda > Insecta > Thysanoptera > Thripidae > Thrips > Thrips palmi. The sequence continues at coordinate 5,895,402 of NW_023144622.1, forward strand.
AGGGGTGGGAAAGGGGTCGGTGGGGGACAGCGACCCATAGGTGAACGGCCCGAAACGGTGAGGGGACGCTGAAAGGGTACAAAGTGCCCAGGCTAATTCGTTCCTCTTGTTGCCTATTTCTATGCCGAGCATTCGCAACCGCCAACCGCTCCCATCCGCCTATCAGGCCCACACAGGCACGGCAGTCCGCGGGACGTGCCACCCCCGCAACCGCACCCCAACCCCCCGGCCCGCGCAGCTACGCGCAGCCACCCAGAGGAAGCCGGCGTCAGGAGGGGGCGCCGTCCCGCGCGGCCCCGCGCAGTCCTGCCCCCCGCCGGATAGGCAGCCCGCCAGACAGAGCGCCGCCCACCCTCTCTCTCTCTCTCTCCCTCTCCCTGCTCTCCCCATCCCGGATCAATGCCCGGACCCCGGACCACACCCCCTCAAAGTCCCGGCACGGTCCCGGCACCGTCCCGGCAGGGGGGTGACTGACCCCTCTCTCCCTTTGTGGCGGGGTGCTGCCGCCAGCCTCGCAGCATCACCGGTACCGGCGCACCGGCGCGCCGGCACCCGCACGCCTTCCACCACACCCGCCCGAAACTTCCCCGTCGCTGAAGGGCAGACCGTTCCAGGTTCCAAGTTCCAGGGGCTCTAACGGGCGACATGTCTCGTGTCTCTGCAGTTTAACTTTCCCGGCAGGACACTTTGCGCGAATCCCCTACGAGACGTTTCATAAAGCCTCGCGTCAGGTCGTCGGCGACGCTGTCACCCCCAAGCCCGAGGCCCAGCCCGAGGCCGTGTCAAACGCCGCCGCCCTCCACCCCCAGCCCGACACGGAGGCCCCGTCCCCGAGGGCGCCAGGCAGGCCCAGGTGAGGGGCAGCTAATCATGTTGTTCCTCCGCAAAATGAGCGCCGGGCTCGGGGCGGAGCTGCAGGCCGCTTGCGAACAGCGCTTCCGCCGTCGCTCTGTCTCTCTCACTCTCACGGGGCGGCGTGGAGGGTGCGAGAGGGAGGGAGGGAGGGCTCACCGTGAAGCAGCCCGTGATCCTCCTCCTCGTGCTGCAGGCCGGCTAATCACAGAGCCACCGCCCTGCATGGCCGATAAGGGCGGCTAGGTGGCCGACAATGGTAGGGCGGCGGGGCCTACATGTTGAGCCCCCGCGCGGCGCGGTGCGGGGCGGTGCCTCCAAGGCTTGCTGCAAGGGCCGAGGGGAGCCATGAATGGCGGATAGGGGAGGACGGCCTGGACGGGGTAACGTCGCCACTCAGTGCCGGCACACTGTCTCGAGGACGGCCCGGGGGTTTAGTTTCGAGCTTTCATTGTACAGTGCAGGCGGCCAAAGTCTCGTGTTCGCGTTGGTGTCGCGGGGCGTCGCCTAACCGCAGACGCGGCAAGGCGCCCCGAAGTGGGGAGGATTGTCGTGTCACGGACGAGGCAGCGCCATGAATAAGTAAACGGAAAGCAGGGCGAAACAGGGCCCCGCCGGGATTCGAACCCGCGGCCCGGCGCGCGGCCCGCTTGACAGGGTACATCCGCACCGCCGCACCGCGACGCGGGCCCCAGCTGTGCGCACTGCCTGCTGGATCGACGCTTTGTCGCGAGAGACAGGCTCTGTGCGCCGACGCCCCGTGAGTGCGAGAGAGACGGAGAGACAGATTTTGAATGACGGGCTCGCGGAAAAGAAACGGCAGAGATATGCAAAAGGGGAGTCGTCGAGGATCCGAGCCGCCGAGGGGGAGCGGGGCGCCGAGCACACGATGAAGGGCCACAAAGCCTCTCAAAGTCTCTCCGGCGAGCTCCCCGCTGTCCGGCTCGGCTCGGCACGGCCCGGCACGGCCCGGCACGGCCCGGGGGTGCGATCCGAGGACCGCGACGACGCCACTACGCAGACTCACCATCGTGATGTTACATAGGCTCTTGCTCTGGGTGACGTTGCTGGCCACCAGGATGTCCGCACTGCAACACGAAACAAAACCGGGTTTAGAATATGAATCCGCGGCAAAAGCATACAGTGTCGTGGAGCGGATGAGCTGAGGCCCTCACGTAGTACTACTCGGATGCGGGCAGCGGCATCGTAGAATAGGCCTCCCTGCCCAGTCCAACATATTAAAACTGAGCAAGCTGACCACCCGCTGGAGAGGGGACTCACAAATTAAACACGCACACTCTCTCATACACACACACACACACACACACACACTTGCGCACACGCACTGCCACATCACACAATGCCGGACTCAAGTAGCATCAGGCTTTGCCTTGACGGTTTAATAATTACCCCGGCTGCCTGTTGCCCCCTCGTGGACCATCTTTTCCCTCTCTGCAGCTCTACAGCCAGGCTGGCAGGCAGGCAGGCAGGCAGCCAGCCAGCCAGCTCGCCTGTCGATAGGCATCGAACGTGATTCACTGACTCGGGATTACTTATTGGATAAAGCACTTCTTGGGACGATCGCCGTCTGTCTGTCCGTCCGTCCGTCTGTCTGTCCGTCCGTCTGTCCGTCCGTCCGAACAATAACGGCGAAAGGCGGGGATAAGGTGACAAGGGCGATCCACTCAAATCCTTGTAGGGAAATGTAACAAACGACGCCAGACAAGCCGGCCGGGCAAGTCGGCAGCACCACCGCGGCACAACGAGCGCAGTATAAAATGTCACTGGTGCGCGCCGAGCCGCGAGACGCATTATTTGTACACACACGCACACACGATTCTCCCACACACGGCCATTCGCACTCACACTCACAGACACCTCTAATTTTCACGAGTACCGGATATTTATTTTCAGGTGAGCAAGAACAACAACCACGATGAGCTGGGTCCCACAACTAGAGCCTAGGTGCGAGCGCGGCGCCCAACGTATTTTTAGAAGGAGCCAAAAGTGCGTGCATGCCGCAGCGTGGGCAGAGCCCCACAGCCAAACAAACGAAGGGACTGCAAACGTCCAATTTTAGTTATACTTCTGTAAATCTTTCCCAGACGTGGCGGCGCCGTGCTCGAATTGTTCCGCGTGCAAAGATATCGCCAATCTCCGATGTTTTGCTCCACTTTCACGTCGTCACGTTTGTCTGCGACATGACAGGGCGCACACACACACAGAATCACTCACACACACACACACAGAGGCGGCTCCTCGCGCCAAACACGCCCACACCGCGCACTCCCGCGCGCGACCCCCCCCCCCCCCCCCCGTTTGCTCCGCCTTGCTCAACCGGCACCTCTTGGTCGTTTATTGTTTTCAATTTGGGAGACACTTTTGCGTCGAGTCCGTATATTACTCCCCCTCCCCCCACCCCACCTGCCGCAGCGCGTGAGCGTACGTGAGTCTCTGCAACTGTGTCTGTGTGTGAGTGTGTGCGTGTGTCGTCCCGACCACGCGACCTGACTAAGGGGCTGAAGAAAAAAAACAACAAAAAAACCGCAAACCTATAACGCGGCCATACAATCGCCATTTTTTGAATCATTACTTTTTTCCCGATTCATTTGCATTTTTGTTTTGTTTTTATATTGCAGCTGGGACGATTCAATGATATTCCTGTTGAAACTCCCTCTTCTAATTGCGTCCCCCGCGATGCGGCCGAGCGTGGCGGGGAGGGGGAGGGGGAGGGGGGCGGCGTGCGGGCGGGACCGCTGCCCCGATCGCCTCGATTTACGATATGACGCTGTCTCCGTCTCTCTCGCACCCCCGCGACACGCCGCATCAGTGCAAGAGAGACAGTCGCAAAAATTTGTGTGCGAAATTAAGCATTACAGAGGTCCAAAATGGCGTCACAGATCGTCGAAAAAGCATCACAGAGGTTCAAAATGGCGTGTCCGACAGCTGAAGGCGGCGGCGGCGGCGGGAACGACCAGAGCGACGCAACGTGGACTGCGGTCTCCCGGTCTCCCGGTTTGTCTGCTCCAGAGGCCCCAGAGGCTGCTGGCCGGGGGGGGGGAGGGGAGGGGGAGGCCGGGCGCGGGGGAGACACATCGCATACCTCCGCGGCACGTCCGGGACAGCGCAGCCAGCGGCCAGCGCGGCCAACCGGCCGAGAGCCGTGCGCCAAGACGAGGTTCGCAACCCGCCGCCACGGCGAAGTTTGAAACACGCGGCGCCATCCGATGATTTTGGCTGCTCTCTGCCTCTCTCGCACTCGTGGGGCGTCCCGGAGGGGTGCGAGAGAGACGGAGCGATACTCCGCCGTGCGGAATATCGCCGTGCGAACGACGACACGCTCCATTTGTCGCGGCGAGCAGACCGCGGCGAAGAGCGGCCGCTGGGTTCCCACGCCACTGCCTCCAGCGGGGAAGGGGGCGGAGAGAGCGAGCGAGGGCGAGAGAGGAAGACAGAAAGAGAGAGGAGAGAGGGGCAGCGAGTGACCCTCCGCGAAGCCTTTTGTTCCCGGTGCGTGCACTGTCATTGCGGTCGTAATCACAATGATCGGCTGCATGCGGACGAAACGGCCCGACAACGGCACTGCCAATAGTGACCGCGCCACTGTGACTCTAACTGCGGATAATGAAACGGGCAGCGCGAATCATTTAATTCGCCTTTTTATTTCCGCCGCGTTGAGCAACGCCACATCCGGCAGGCGACGCGGCGCGAGCACACAATGGCCATTACATTGCATTACATCCTGCGTCTCTCTCTGTCGCGGTCTGATCCCTTCTTAATCGCGAGCTTTAGGGAGGGCGTCGCAGCGGAGGTTGGACCGCGGGCCGGAACTGGCCGCTCGGAACGGGTAGGACTACGAGGAAAGAGAGAGAGGGAGAGAGCGAGGCTTTATGGTATTTTTAGTCAGTCCTTGAACCACATGCTGCAACGGCGGGGCGGAGCGCGGCGCGGCGGGGCGGCCTGGAATGTAAAACACCCTCGCCTCGCGCCCGGCTGCCTGCCCGGCCTGCCCGGCCTGCCCGCGGCCCGCCGCGCCGACCCTCCGACACAGCATTTGTCACATTCGGGCCGGCCGTTTAACCGCCTTATCCAGCGGGCCCTATGCTGGCTGCTCGAGAGTGATTAGGCGGGGAAGGGGGCCCGGCAGGGCCCAGCGGGGCGCCCGCCTCAACGCCCTTCGTGCGGCACCCTGCAGCTGTCTCTCTCGCACTCGCGGGGCGCGCCGCCGCGGTGCGAGAGAGACAGAGCTGGTGCACCGGGCGGGGCCCCGAACGGGGTGACCTTTATCGGGCCGCGGCTGTTGGACGCCGTCGGAGGTGAAAAAGGCCGTATCGCACTACATGCAGGCCAGGGGGAGGGGGAGCTAGGGGGCACGGGGGCGCCGCACGTCCAGGGAGAGAACTTTGAAATGGAACACGCGTTTCGGGGCCATATCCCGGATATCTCGCCGGGAGAGGCGAGGCGCCGCCCCGCCCCGCCCCGCCCCGCCCCGCCCCGCCCCGCCCGCCCCGCCAGGGCGGCAAACGTGACAAACATCAGGAAGAGGCGGCCGATCTGGTGGCGGTGGTACACTGGTACGCGAAAAGGGTTGCGGCCGGACCATGTCCGAACACGTCGGACGCACACTGAATGATGATTCATCCTGAATGACATGGCAGCGTCACTCTAACGCGCGTCCAAAAATCATCTTACGGCAACGCAGACAGTCCAGCAGGCGGTGGGTGGACGAAAACTCGAGTCTCGTCTGAAAGACAAGACTTTTCCCAGTGTCTAGGTCTGCAGCGGTGTCGCGTGGCGCTGCGACACCCAGGAGTCGCTTCGTCGCTCTGTCTCTTGGGCCGCCCCGTGAGTGCGACAGAGACAGAGCGACGAATCCGCTGGCTGCTGAGGCTGCACGGCACTGCACTGCAGAAGAAGCAGCCGCACGCACTTCTTGTCCTCATGCCGCTCATGCCGGGGCCGTGCGTCACCGGGAAGCCGGCGGGCTGCTTCCGGACTGTCGCTCTGTCTCTCTCGCACCCTTACGGAACGAGCCATGCGAGCGAGAGAGACAGAGCGACGTTGGGAACCATCCCCGCACGGAAAGCCACCCCCGACCAGCCGCGCCGCGCGTCGCCGCGTCGCGCGTTCCGGGTTGTTATAGCGGCAGTTCGTGGGGCACTAACGACCGCCAGCCTGCCGCCCACACTGTAGTGCATGCCCTTCCAGACGTCCCCGATGACCCTCCGAAGGGACACGCCCAAGGCCGCGCCTCGGCCGCGCCGACCCCGGTAGCAGAGGCCGTACCCGACCCGACCCAGCGGGCCGACGATGGCTTTTAAACTAGCCGTATCTAGTTGATGGCCGCGGCTGCCCTTCCTGGACGCGCTGTCTCTCTCGCACCTCCACGAACAGACCCCACGCGGCCTTGCTGCCGAACGCTGGCCAGGGACAATGGTGACAGGGCCCCGCGGGCAGTACACTGTACGCTGGGGGCGGGTTGAGGTGAGGGTTGCGTGCCCGGCCTCGCTGCCTCGCTGGCGTGTTCCCCGAACCACAAGGTGAAGACGGACGTCTCGGGGCGCGCGGCGTGCAGGCGGCGAGTCCCGCGAGTCCCCCACCCCCGGGGCCCGGGGCCTTCCACCCCGTGTCCTAGGTTTGGGCTCAGCCAACGCGCGGAGCGGTGGGGTGGCCGGCAGGCCGATTCCGAAGAATCGTCGCTCTGTCTCGCACTCGCGGGGCGCCCCGCAGCGGTGCGAGGGAGACAAATCGACTCTCATCGGCGTCGCTCGGCGAGCCGCGCCGCCGCGCCCTGCGTGTGTCACGACACTTGTGTGTGGTCGGGCCTGCCAGTCGGGCAGTCGGGTATCGCTCCTTCCCTCGCATGCACCACGGCCTGGAGGTGCGAGAGAGACAGAGCGACGAAAGCGCCGGCCATCCGCGACCCTGGTGGTAACTAGAGTCAGTGCTCGGACTGGGGCTGAGATGAGCCCCACCGCGGTGTTTGGAGTGTATGCCGAGAGCCCCGGCCGCGGCGGTGGACGAGAACGTGGACGCCGACCAGACGGCGATGACAGGAAAAGTTTGGTCGGGGCGCCCCGAGTTTTGTTTGGATTGGAACCCAATAAAAGTCGGGCCGATCTAACCCGGGTGAGGAGAAGGGGGAAGGGTTGAGTCGTGTCACTCCGGGCCGGGCCAGTCCGGGCCAGTCAGGGCCAGTCCACTACAACCCGGTGCGGTTGCAGCCCGACAAGTTGACACGCGGCAGAGAGCGGAGAGGAGAGGGGGAGGGGGAGGTCCAACAAACCACAGACCTAATGAAGGCCCCACAGCACCGCCCCTTGGGATGAGCAGCAGGGAAGGGGTGCAAGGGGGAGGCCCGATGGAGGGCGGCACAGGTAATGTAAATATAAAAGGGCGCGTCACTAGGGCAGCTACAGCGCCAAAATAAAGCGAAAACGAAAACGCGCGAACAACGGGCACAGAAATCGCCGGCGCGAGCTTTGACTTGTTTTTTCGGTTTCCTCGTCATCTGTCTCCCCCTCGCCCTCGCCGTCATCGACAACCCCGTGCCGGACAGCGGGGGCTCGCGTGCTGGCGGGGTATTCAACTAGACTCAACCACTCGACGAGGCGCGCCGCGCCGCGCCTCACTTCAGCTTAATGAAAGCCCCCTTCTTAAACAACGGGCCTCTGTTTCGGTGTGGACTCGGACTCGGCGGCGCCCGCCTCGGCGACGCCTAGCCGCCTAGCGAACCAACACAACACTCCGGCGCACAGTGGGCCAGAAGACCGGTGGCGGCGGCCAAAACTCTAGACGCGTTTTGGGCTCCAGAGTCGCTAAATGGGACTCGAACAGAACGTGTGACCCCACCAATGGATTGCTCTTAGAACGAGGAATCCATTGGTGGGGTCACACGTTCGGTTCGAGTCCAGTTTAGCGACTCTGGAGCCCAAAACGCGTCTAGAGTTTTGGCCGCCGCCACCGGTCTTCTGGCCCACTGTGCGCCGCAGTAAAAATGAACCTCGCGCGCCGCGCGCACCAAAACAAGAGCTGGAAAGCGACGGCCACACAAAAGGGCCGAGTTCGACGGGGAGCTCGCGTTTCGAAACGACCGCCAGGTCATAACACTGGGCCGCCAACAGGACGACGAGGCCGCCGCCGACGGCGCGACCCTGGAGCACGCTGACGGACGCGGGACGCGCGGCGGACGCGCAGGGGGTGGGGGAGCGGCTGCAGCAGGGTTTAGGTGGGCCGCGACGTCGCGCGTGCCAGCCCTGGAGGGGTGAGGGAGGGTGCGTGAATGCGTTTCGTGAGGGGAGGGCCCTGGGGGAGGAAGACGGCGTGCATCGCGTGGAGCTGCACGTTCACTGCAAGCCGCCGGCACCTCCCGCGACGCGGGCGACGCCATGGCGGACTCCACGCAGCCCGCCTCGTCGTCGCACCCAAAGTGAAAAGTGAGACTCCGCGCCCGAATGCGCAGCCAGAATGCAAAGCCGGCAACACAAACCCAGAAGCAATCGCGTTAAATGCGCCCGACAGTGGGCCGGAGTCACTCCACCGCGAAACGCTCGTCCCCCGCCGTGTCGGAGTGTGAGTGAGGCACTGTGTGTGTGGCAGGCTTTCCTGCGGTGGGACCCGCCGTATGGAATCCAACAGGAAAGATGCCGGCACTCAGCAACGATAACACAATCAATGCACTCGTCCGGACAGGAGACAGGCACAAAGGAAGGCCTGACGCACCCAGACCAACCAACCAACCCAGACTGTACACAAAGCATGACAGGGTGGGGGGAGGGGGCGAAGCAGCCGAAGCGATAGAACACGTGGTTTCGTCTACACTGTAAAGGGTTGTCGTCAGCCGTGCTATTCGGCGGCGGCAGTGAGGTTAACTTCCGCGTGCTGCCTTTATCACAGCACTTTGCGCTACGAAATAAACACGCGGTACGTTCCGGCACACCGTGAGGTTGGCAGCGCTGCGGCCACTACACTGCCCGGCCTGCCCGGCCGCCCTCGCCGTTGCCACCCTCGCGGAAATGAATTCCCGCTCACGTACGGCCAGACGGCGGACCGCAAATTCGGCAATGCCGCCTTATCTGCCGCCCGGAGGCACTAGCACGACTAGCACGCCGACGACGACTACACCGCCAAAAAGCCCACTCCACACACATGCCAACGCAAACCCGGCTTCACCCAGAAAATAAATTTTATTTATTTTAATTCGAGTTTGTCAGTGTACCGGCGAGAAATGGAATCGGGCAGGGAAAAGGATGAGGGCCGTGAAAGGATGGGGGCGGTGAAGGGCCTTCAACGGAGTCCTTGCGTCGCCAACCCCTCCGACTTCCCCCACCCCTCGCACCGTGCCTCACACGTTGCGGCACCTTTTTCGCGCCACAACGCGCCAAGTGCAAATTGGTTCCCCGCCGAAAATGAAGACGACAACAACAACCACAGCTGTAGGCCCGCAAACAACAACAAGCACCCAGCATGCGGGCGGTGCGCGCTGGTCGTCTGAGTGAGTCCGGCTGGTCCGGCTGCGCGCGGATTTAGCAGTGTAGCAGCCCGTCATCCCCTCTCCATGGACCGACAGCGCCAAGTTTCCGAACTGTGCGCGGCTGCTGGGCCGGGCCGCCTGGCGGGTAGGCAGCCCCCCGCGCGCACAGTTCCTCGCTGCATACAGTCCACTTAAGTCCGCGCTAGTGCGCCGCCGAGGCCCATGTGGTCATGATGGCCGCACCCGCCCTCGCCCCCCGGCACATATACGCACTAGCTCACACACACACACACACACACACACACACACACACACACACACACACACACACACGGGGCGGCACGGCGGCATGATTCCCCGCTTCCCAGCCCCGCCGCCATGCATTTTTATGAGCCGCCAGGAGGACTTCCCCGCCGTGGAGCACGAAGAGGAGGACGAGGACGACGAGGACGAGGGAGCCGCCGGAGTGGCTGGCCGGACCGACACTTTGCCGCAGTCAACCGGGAGGACGCCCTCCGTCGGGGAGCCTTGAAGGGTGCATCGCGGTGGGCGTTTTGGCAGCACGTGTCGGAGGGTGGCGGCGGGCCGGGGCGGGGCGCGGCGGCAGAGTAGCCACCATCACACTGGTTGCTCCCCGAACGGCACGAAACGCCGCACGCAGCAGAAGTCGCCGCTCTTCGCAAATTATTTCCCCGACTTTCCCGCGCGCGCGAGAGAGAGAAAAAGTCGGATTAAGTAAAGCGTCGCAATCTAATTTCGAAAACATAAAAAAGAAAAATAATCGTCGAGTTGGGCGACTGTACTCTCCATTTCATCCCCCTTCCCTTTTTCGCGCCAGCCCGACGCGGCTGGTGTCAATGCCGCCTCATTCCGAAGCAATTTGGCCGCTCGCTGCGAACTGCCACACTGCCACCATATCAGATCGAAATGGAAACGCGAGCTGGCTCAACTGAACCGGGTTTGCAGTGCAGGCGACACGGCGCGGTGCGGGCAGTGCAGGCACGGCCCGATGTCACTCCTCTGATATGCTAATTCTCGTGTGTATTCAATTGATGGCCCGCTAGGCGCTTCCAGTGTGCTTCCACCCCGTTCGCTGGCAAGTGTGTGACAGTCATGCGATTACACTGGCAAACGAGCCGCCACACACGCCGCGAAAAAAAAAAAACAAAAGCAAAAAACAAAATGTGTCACTCAATAAACAGGGTTTGTGCTGCAATATAGGGGTGGATAGGTGCCCCGAGTTGTACACTGGCTCGGTGTTTGCAGAGCCTCGGTACGCACAAGTCTCGAGTGGCGTGTGTCTGTGTGAGTGTGTGTGCGTGTGCCGCACAGCGTGATGTGTTTGTCCGGACGGAGGTACCCTCCCGGACGAAGGACCGCCCCGCGGAACCTCGACAAGAGGGGATCGACAAACCTGTCACGCTGCGGAAAAAGAGGATAAAAAGAGGAGACTGACACGACTTTCTTGAACCGAATGTGACTCACGCGTCATACACACGCACACACACACGCGCGCGCGCGCGCGCATACATACAGTGTGTCATGTCATTGCCACCTGGGCATTCCCAGCTGGCTGCGCGCTGCCAGCAGTAAACCAGTGAACCACTCCACTGTTGTAGTGCTCCCTGGCCGCTCGCTAAACGCCGCTCACCGCACACACACAGTTGTAGTAGTTATGCTGGCTGTGGTGTTGCAACCTCACTGCACTGCCCGCTGCACTGGGACGGTGCAAGTCGAAGTTACGTCGAAGCGAGTAGTAACTCGATTTGGAAACTCGCGCGACTGCTGCTGCTTGCTGGTGGTGCCCCGCGGCGGGCCGGTAGGTACACCGTAGTGGCGTGCCAAGCTTCGCCAACACTCACCTGCCTCATTGGTGGCAGCGGCCGCACCGCGTCGTACTCCCTGATCCACTCGCACGCGGCACGCGCGGCATGCACTCGTCGGTCGATAGTCCCACCGTCCGGCCAAAAACACTCTGACCAGCTCGGTGCACTACAAGTCGCCGATCGGCGGACGGCGCGGGGCGTCCGGGCAGGTCGGCGCCGTGCCCCCTCGGGGTGCCGCGGCGGGGCGGCGGGGCTCCCCCCGCGAGGGCCGCGAGTCCGAGGCGCGGTGGCGGTCCGCGACTCGCGCTCGTCGTCGCGGTGCGGCGACGCGGCGACGCGCGGAGGGGCGCGCGGCTGGAGCGCAGGCAGGGGCGTCCCGAAGCCAACTAACCTCACTTTTCGAGCTGCCACTGCCAGCAGACTTCCCTGCCCTTCCCTGCGAGCCCCTCCCAACCCCTCCCCTTCCCGCCGCCCCGCCGCCAGGCCGCCACAACACAGCCGAGCGCGCTCGGCTCGGCTCGGCTCGGCTCCGACCGGCTCGGCCGCCTCGGCTCGCCCTATCGATTGGGACCGCGAAGCGAAGCAAAGCGGAGCGCGAAGGAGCCGTGCCGCCGCCGCTGGAGCCGAGCCAGCCGAGCCGTGGAGCCGAAGCGGAGCCGAGCCGGGCCGGCCGCGAGAGCGCTGACCCTAACCCTACTCGCAGCGACACCGCCTCCCCGCGTACGGCCCGGCGCGCCGCCGCCACCCCCTGTCCCCGCCCCCGCCGCCCGCCGCCCCCGCCGCCCCCGCCGCCTTCGCCCCGCTGCCAGTGGATTGAGGTTCGACAAGTGGCACCGCTGCCTGCCCGCCGCAGATGGGCGTGGCGCTAGCGCGCTGCACGTCGCGGGGCGTTCTCGTCCACGACGGCAGCGTCGTCGAACTACTCCCAGCCAATGCTACCAGAGAACAACAAACTCTTTCCAGGCGCGCCGTCCTCCAAAGACGACGCACTCTCCGCACCTGTTCCCCGCGACGCCACCAGGTGGCGCGGCTGCAGCTGCCAGCGCAGCGATTCCGCACTCTCTGTCTCTCTCGCACTCGTGGGGCGTCCCGCAGGGGTGGGAGAGAGACAGCCAGGGTCCAGGTGCGGGCGCAGCTTGTCCAGGACTCTCAGGACTCTCAGTCGCGGGGTCAAGAGGCCGACAAGGTCCTCCAGGAGAAGGGAGGGAATCGGCTGGAACGGTCGCTGGAGGCTCCAGGCGCTCCAGGCACAGGGCGTCGAGCGGAAAGAAATTTGAGAGGCTCTCTTTCCCTCTCTCCGTCTTCCTTCCCCTTCGGCCGCGCTCCGCGTTCCGTCTGTATTTTTCGTTATTGGAGTCCGGGGACGTCTGGAGGGGCTGGCGACGCGTCGCGACCATTCCCTCCGTCTCTCTCGCACCGCTGCGGCCCGCCGGCCCGCCCCACGAGTGCGACAGAGACAGAGCGATGGGCCGCGCCCGGCGCCGCATTCAAAGCTCGCGCAATGACCCCCAAGTGCTGCAACGCCTCCGCCAATTTACCGGTCCACCGATTCGCGGCGCAACAAGGAGACCGCTGAATTGGATTCCAGCCGAACGCTGTTTCGGAAATCGAACTCCACTTCCTGAATTTTCCAAGTTGAAACTGCGAATCCGACACGCGGCGCGCTTTCTGTGGCCTTCTGTGTCGGGGAAGACCTGCACAGGCGTCACTGTGTATCCCGCGAACTGATATCATGCCAAGGACAAAATCATTCCTCCGCCTTGGCCGACCTATACAGTCGGCCATTTCAATCTGCCGGGGCCGACGGACGGACAGACAGACAGGCAGACAGACCGGCAGGCGGACAGGAGCCAGAGGGGCCGTACGCTGCAGCGTCCTGTAGTCCTGCACCGCGTCCAGCTGACCAGATGCCACTGTCGCAGTCGCGGGGTGGGGGCACCGCCATGGGCAGCGCCATGGGCAGCGCGCCGCCGCGCCGCCACGCCACACGGGGGTCATGGACCGCCCCCCTCTTCGAGCGAGGCTGGAGTGGGGGGCACCGCGCGTGTAGTACTACCGTGGTACTACACACCACAAAAGCATCCACCCCGCCATTCACGACGGCGGCGTTGGCTTCGACTCGAACCCGCGACCGGCGCCGTCCGAAAGGGATTCTAAACCCGGAATCAAGCCACTGAAGGAGGAGGGTTCCACTCAGGGGGGCTCTTCCGGGACGTCCTCCGCGGTAAGCCGCAGGCAGCGGGGCTAAGTCCGGGGCTAAGTCCGGGGCTAAGTCCGGGGCCAAGTCCGGGGCTAAGTCAACGAGACGTCGGTGCGGTCCGCGCGATGGCGCGCTATGGCACAGGGTGATTAAGGGTGAAGGGTCTCGGTGATTTACGTCCAGATGGGCTGCTGTTGCTCGCCGTGGCGGGGCGGGGCAGTTCGCAGCCCCTTCATCTCACGCCCCCCACCACCTGCCCGACCCATGGCCACCCCGCCGTCAACCCCTCCACATCACTCAGCCGCCGACCGCAGGGACCACAGGGCGCCCCGGCCCTTTGGAGGCTTAATAAACGAACTTCAATCACTACCGTCCCGCACCCCTCACCTTCGGGGCCTCCGGGCCTCCGGGGCCTCCGGGGCCTCGCACGGCGCGGAGGGGTGGCCTCGTGGGCACCGCTCCGGATTCCGCCGGATTCCTGGTTGACGTCCGGTGCGTATTGGGCCGCACCGCACCGCGCCGCCAGCCCCGGCTCGCTAGCACACTGTTCGCACCCACGCGGCCTGCCTGCCTGTGGATATTCATGTGCGGGCAAATTGGACATCCATATGGATCCAGCGCGGAGTAGGGCGGCGAGGGCTCGAGTCGGCTCGGCCAGTGCCAAGCACCCCGCCCCGCCCCGCCCCGCCCTGAGCGAGTTATTCTATTCCCGCTGAGCTGACAATGACTGTCCGGCGTTAATTGTGTCGTCGTTATCTCCGTCCAACAGCCAGCGCTCACACACACACACACACTCACGCAATGACGATCAGTTTCGCTATTTTCCAGGACTTCCCCCGTAGAATAACGCGACCCCTAAAAATAAATGGCGGTGGCAAAAATTGGGGCCGACTGGCGAGCAAACTCCCGCCCAAAGTCCAGTGCGGGCTGTTTGCGAACAGGGGCTGCGGCCGGTGCTCTGTCTCTCTCGCACCCTTACAGGAGGCCCCATGAGTGCGAGCGAGACAGAGAAAGACAGTTCGGAAAGGAAGCAGGGACTGCACGCACACCCACCTGGCGCCACGCCCACACGCCGCAGATCGGTCCCCTGCATCGAATGTCCGCATGATTCACCGGCCGGCGAGAGAGTAAACCGAGCGCGCGCGACAGCGTGCATTTAATTCCCTTTTAATTCTCTGCTAATGGGACGCGGCATTAGGCCGGCAACAGCGTCGAAACCTGCCCCCCCCCCTTCCACAACACACCTGTGCCAGCCAACCTGCTCCCCCGAACTCTTTTCCTGCCCAGGCGCCCTCACCCTTTTGCACCCTCACCCTCTGGACTCCCCAGCCCTTGCGACACGAAACACAAGAAAGGCGGCCGGAACCCATTTCGCCTGTTTAACCCCCCTTCACGAGCAGTAAATACACACACACACACACACACACACACACACACGTGCATACACGCGCACACCAACACACAATGACGGCCGCCTCATGCAGTCCCTTTAGCAACTCCCCCTTTCTTTGTTGCTCAGGTAGGGCGCTGAGGGAGAGAGAGAGAGGGAGAGGGAGGTCCTTTGCTCACCGAAATTCAGGCAAATATCCCCTCCCCTCCCCCTTCTCCCCCGTCCGGGCCGGGCCGGGCCGGGCCGGGCCTTTGAGCAGCAAGCGGGGCGGCAGGGCTGCTAGCGCACTGCCAGCGCCGCCGGCCAAATTGAAAGATAAATGAAATGTTTGCCGTGGGACGAGGACGGCCAGGGCCTCGGCCAGGGCTTTGTGGAGAGCAGAACGTACTGCGTGGCGAGCACCGCCGAATTACGCCACCCGTTTCACAGCAGCAGCGAAAAAAAGCACCCACAGGAATCCAAAGTCGTTCGAACCACGGCGGTCAGTTCGATGATTTTAGAAGTGTTCTCCCGCCTCCGAGACGCACAGCGCCTTGCAAGGCGGGCAGTCGGTGCGCGGTGCACGCGGTGCACGCGGTCGTGCGGCAACTTTAGTCACTTATTCCGTGGCAGAACCGGTCCGGGCCGGTCCAGCAGCGCAGAGAGCGCCCCGCCGCCCTCCCACCCCGGCAACAACAACAACAAAAACAACAAGGTGGGATACCGGGTGCATTAAAACGTCACCTCGGGTTTAGGGAAGGGAAGGCTGGCCAACTCTGAAAAGTTTCGGTCAAAGCCTGCGCTGCTCGAGGCAATGCAAGGCAAGTTCACAGTGTCAGCCGTGGCGGTAGGCAACGCGCCGCACGCCGGCACAGTGGGGTTGCCTACGCCGGCCAACTTGTTAAGAGCGTTTGGCGCCTCATGGCTGGCGCTTCCCTTGGCCGAAGAGAGAGGGAGGGAGAGGGAAAGGGAGAGAGAGCTCGTTAGCGACAAACCGGCGATGAATAAACCGTCAGCAGCAGCCCCATCCAGGCCGCCGACCTGCAGGAAGAAAGGCTCGCTTCTTTCCCGCCAAGAACAACGTCGCAAAGACACCGCGCAGCCTCGTTTCATCGCCATCGTTAATCTCTATAGAGATTCCCTCCAGATTTTTCAACATTTTATTTCAAAGACAATTTTTTTCCGTTTTGTAAATTTTGATCTCTAGTAATTTTTACAAACCTTTATTTTTTCTTATCACCTGCTTTCGTTCTAGTCTTATTTTTTTAACCTCGCCGTTGTATTTATGTTCCTTGACCAGACACTCGGAAGTCCAAGCCCTTCTTGTTATCTTTGGAGGCGCCTCGCCTCGAGAAGCCAACCCCACTGGCCAAGCCGTCCGCTGCGTCCGCCCTGACCACTATAAACTTCCCCACTTCATTTTGTACACACCCCGAGGGGCTTCCCTGTGCCCACTTCCCCCTCCCCCTCCCTTTCTCCACAATCACATTTCAATCCCCGCCTTCTTACTCGTCATCAGCTTTGCTTCATGTTCCTCCATTTTTTCCCCTCGGCTGCCCTCCGTGCGGTTGGGCCTGTCTTCCTGGTGTTCCCCCTCCCCTCCCTCCGCCCCGAGGGAGTTCAGTAGCCGCCTTGCCAGCAACCCCCTCGAAAAACGATTTCTCACGTCAGTTTAAAAAAGAATAAAAGCCGGGAAAATGATGTGAAAGTTTTAACGCGGAGCTGTAGGGAATTTCGCAGTAGAATTTTCTACTTTTCCTTTGGAAACGGCCGCGGCCGTTCGTGCTTTCTTATCTCGAGTCTCATTTTCCCTGGCTATTCCTTACTCGGCGAAGCGGGGCGGACCGGCATTGGTCAGACACTAAGCCAGGCCAGGCGGGCAGGCAGACAGACAGACAGGCAGCCAGGCAGGCAGGCAGCCTCTGCACAACAATAAACAGTGCAGCACGATATCTCCGCGATGTTCATTTCGCGCGAGTGAGCATTTTGCCCTTCATTAGTACATAGTGGCGGCACTGCGCCCCACCCGCCGATTTTATCTCAAGGGGAGGAAACTACGGCCTTTGCAGCCCCAGGGAGGGAGAGTGGCGCCTCGCAGGACGTGCGAAGTAGCGACGCATTGCGGGGGCCCGGGTTCGACTCCCCACACCCCCTCAGCACTATTGTTTCATATTTTTCTCTTTTTCTTCGGTGTTTTTCTTTTTCGAAAGCGCCACCACTTTAAGTCCGCCTTTCTCGACGCCGCCGCGGCGTGGGTGGGGAAAAGTTCCTCTCCCGTCTTTTCTGGAGGCTCCAGCACACACACACACACACACCACACACACACACACACACACCGGCAAAGTATGTCTCCACAAAGCCCCCCTGCACTCCCCCGCCCCCTTCATCCGCAACGCGCACGGCATCTCTGGGCGAAACACCATCCGCTGCCAACAATTTCCACCTTCCATCCCTCTCCCCCACCCTGTCTCTCTCTCTCTCTCTCACTCACTTCCACCCCCACCCGGCCCACACTCTGTCTCTCTCGGACACACACAGGCTTTGTCTTTTTGTCGCCGTCCCTAGGCAACCAGCAGCGCGCGACCACGCTTGGCCGAGCTCCTCTCTCCAGTGTGCCAGTCCGATTCCACGCCATCCGTGCATCGCCGTTTGTCGTCCGTCCGTCCGTCTGCTTACTCCCCGTCGTCGCTCTGTCTCTCTCGCACCGCCACGGCACGCCCCGTGCGTGGGAGAGAGACGGAGCGACGGAAGCACTGTTCGGATTCGGCACAAAGCAAAGCGCCTTCCGTCCGGGCCGTGACGAGCCGCGCCCTCCGCGGAGCCAAACTTCCAGATTAGTTTTAAACAAAATGGAGCACATAAGCACCGCGGTGAGAGCAAACAGGGGAAGGGGCGCCGACCGCGCAGCCCCCCGAGCGAGCGAGCGCTGCAAGACGAAGTTACCGACGGCGCCCAAAGCGGAGGGGACGGGAGGGGCGCATTCGATTCAGACTAATAGAGATGCTGCCGCTCGCACAAAGCAGGCGGCAGACTCGTTCCGAGAGCGCCGTTTGCGTCGCTCTGTCTCTGCCGCATGAGTGCGAGAGAGACTCTCAGTGTGAAGGCGGCCCCGCGGCGCGAAGAGGGATGGAAGCCATCCGCGCCTCCGAAGAGTTAGCTGCTCGCCTTTTGAATTACTGTGCCTTCTTTTCTTTCCAAGTCCAGTAAATCCAAGTCTACGCCGCTGCAGCGGCCCGAAATGGACTTCAGTTCCGCGAATGGCGCAACGGCAGAAAACGGGCCAGTAACGCAAAAACAAAACAAGGAAATACGTAAAACACA
Source organism: Thrips palmi (assembly GCF_012932325.1). NCBI lineage: Eukaryota > Metazoa > Arthropoda > Insecta > Thysanoptera > Thripidae > Thrips > Thrips palmi. Next base: position 5,913,443 of record NW_023144622.1, read on the forward strand.
CACACGGGCCGCGCGCACTCACTCACACCACTGCGTCAAGACGCGGTGACAACTGTCGCGCTGCGTGTGTATGTGTGCGCAATCCATCACGCTGGGCCACGCGCCGCCCTTCGCAAAGGGCTGCAATCCGTCAACGCCTTTGGGAGCGCGGAGCGTGCCCGGGCCCCACTGAGAGTCCCCCCAACGGGCCCCGTCGCCGCGGAGGTAGGCAAACCCTCGGGCACGTCCGCGCGCCGCGCTGCCTCCCCGCCCGGGCTGACGACACACATCCCTCTCCGCGGATAAACCGAACCGTAAACAAAACAGCGGCGCGTCCCCGCGGAGGCGAAGAGCCCCCTGACCATTCCGTCGGCAGTACCACGGAGTACGGCGCCATCGGCATCCATTCGGCGGATGGAATGGCCGCGGGCACGGCCGTTCGTCACGCCACTGCCGTTCCGACGGCGTGTTTTCCCTCGTTTCGCATGCATCACTCTGTCTCTCTCGGACCCTTACGAGACGTCCCATGAGTGCGAGAGAGACAGAGACTGTCGGACTTACTGTGCGTTGAGGTCGACGAGGCGCCGCGGGTCCACGGCCACGCTGTGTCTCTGCGCCTTGTCGACGCGCCTCGTGCCTGCAACCAGAGGGACAAAGACAAGGCGGTGAAGAACTGGCCGGTAGTGCAAGTGCGAGTCTACCCCGCGAGTGGCTTGGCCGGGCAATACGCCGGGCAGACGCCGGGTCGGCGATACCCCGCGCCACTGCACTCTGCGCTGCGCCTTCCCTCTGCGGCGTGGGGTATCGCCGCGCGGCGCGCCACGCCGGGGCCGGCAGCGCCCCCCAGCGGCGCGGCGACGAACTGAACTGCGGGCCTAACGCCCTGCCCCACCGCACTCCGCCAACCCGGCCCGGCCCGCTCCGGGTGCCAAACGACAACAAACGAAGCGCCAAACCGACACCGACGCCGACGTCAGTGACGGTGTCATCCGGACGGAAGATGGCGCCGCATTTCCGGTTCCGTTCCGGGAAAATCTGTCCAAACAGCGTCTAGTCACCGGGAGGATGCAGTCGCGCAAAGGCACCGCCTTGCGAAGCCCACGCCGCGCGCCGCCAGTTCGATGTAATTGCAGCCCAGTTCGTGATCGGCACGCCGATCGCATCGGAGCCACGCCGGTCGATCCGAGATCGAGATATCGAGATAAAAACCGCATTTCGGTACGCAGACGAGGCATGATTGCTGCAGCGGGAGAGCTTGTTTAGTTTCATTTTTTGGCAGTGCCCCTCCCTCTCCCTCCCACTCAGGTGCACAGTGCCCCGACAGTGCGAATTGACGCACGCTCGGCCGTAAAAGGGATGCGGTGGGAACCCCCTTCGTGCGTGTGTGTGAGTGCATCTGCCTTATCATCCCAAAAGGGCCCCATGGGGGCTCGCCTGATAACAGTTTCCACACTGCACACACCAACAGTGTCTACACAACCAGGTAAGCCAGGATATCGTGCATCTGGTCTCTGAGGCCAGGATAACACGAGTCCTGTTGCCGAGGGACGAAAAAAAAAATGGACCCCCGCCCCATTTGGACGCGCTCCGACGTTCCCCTTTTGTACAGCAAAAATAATGGAAAAGTCGAAACGTCGCTTACCTTTTTCATATTTTGCTTTGAGCGCGACGAGACTGGACATGAGTCTCGCTCGGTGGGACGAGTTGCGAACGCCGAGCTCTTTGATGTCGCTCTCGTTGAAATGGAGCAAATCCTGGAAAAGCGAACGAATGAATGAGGGTAAAGCCTTGGAAAAATAAAACAAACTGAATGCCAGGACAGAAACCCGGGCCTGGGACTCCTCGGACTTACCTCGACGCCGTCGAACTTGCGGAAGAGGTCGCCGTACTGGTCCAGGTCGAGCACGGAGAGCCATCGCTGCGTGTCGATGTGTGGCCGGGCGACGGGCTGCGACAGGCTCGCCTTGCTCTTCCGGGACAGCGAGCCGATGGACGGGAAGCGGAAGCTCCACACGATGCCTGCCATCAAAAAAGAAATTCGGGTTAGCAAGCGGCGGGAATCGATCCGCGGATTCTGGCGCCGGGGTTGACCCTTTTACCCGCGCGGCTACAACGCCACTGCAGAGCTACCGTGGCAGGAGACAACGACCCCGGCAGGCCGGGCCGTCTGGGTGAGATAGCTCGTCCCGCCCGCCCTCAACTCGGTCCAGTGGAGTCTCAATGGACATCCGCCCCGAGCGGGGACACACTGTAGTGGGGCGGCGCAGGCGGGACGCTTTTTTCCAGGCCGGCCTTCCACTGTGGCGGCACAGTGTGCTGCAACCACACTGGAATCCAGCGATCCAGCCTGCGAGCCTGGAGTCCTTCATAGTGCCCTGCTTCGCCTGCCGCACTGGCTGGAGTCGGTACGCGACGTCAGCCTGCGTGACCCACTTGGTCAACTAACAGTGGGGCCGCCGTCGCGTCGCGACACTGCACTGGCAAAGCGTGCTCCCAACTAAGGCTCTCCAGTCCCTACTGCCCTTCGGCGGCCGGGCTGACCTCACATTGTGCATCGATGCGGCCGCTAAGCGTCTCGCATCCTCGTTTGTGTGTATATGTGTGTGTGTGTGTGTTGTCACGCGCAGGTGTGTGAGTGTGGCGCGGCGCGCCCTAGACAAAGGCAATATATTTTCAAAGCGTTGGCGGGCTCCGAACCCAAATGTATGAGTCCTATTGCCCCCTGTGAGTTATACATGTGTGAATTGTGTGCGTGTGTGTGTGTGTGTGTGTCCTCTGCTTAGGTATTCAGAGGGGGGGGAGAAAGGGCTGATCCGATTGGGCACTGCTGTGACAAGCGTGTCGCACGCACACACGCACACACACACGCGCGTGCCGGCCGCCCAAACACGCCGTAAATATGGGCCACACATCGTGGCGACGTGCGGGGGGTCACGCTCGAGAGTGCGGCCCCAGTCACAGCGGTGGTCACGGCGGAGGGGGGGAGGGGGGCAAGCGCAGAAGCGGTCACGGAGGCGGTCACAGATGTGGCCATAGAGATTAGTGTTTCACCGGCGGTCACAGAGGCGCTGCTCACAGATTTAGCGACAGGTGTCCCACGACGCCGAGGGCGTAAGACTGGATGACGGAAAATGGAGGACCCGCCCAGTCGGTCGGACCCGAATCAAAAAGGCCAGCGCCTTGTCCACTTTCCGTTTCGGGGAACGTTTATTGTGGGAATCGGATTTCCATGACTTCCATGCGGGTCGGGCGCCGCGGCACAGTGGGCCAGAAGACCGGCGGCGGCGGCCAAAGCTCTGGACGCGTTTTGAGCTCCAGAGTCGCTAAAGGGGGCTTGAACCGACCGTGTGACCCCACCAATGGATTCCTCGTTCGGAGAGCAATCCATTGGTGGGGTCACGCGCTCGGTTCGAGTCCTGTTCAGCGACTCTGGAGCTCAAAACGCGTCTAGAGTTTCGGCCGCCGGCGCCGGTCTTCTGGCCCACTGTGCCACGGCCGGGCACGGCCGTCTCAGAAGGCAAGGCGCCGATCGGAATCGGAATCAGACAGCGGCCAGCCCAGCCCAGCCCAGCCCAGCACACCATTCGGCTGACTCGACGTCGACGTCCCGGCCGGCCATCTGTCTGACTGAAAGCCCAACCGACCGACACAACTGACTGCCTTGTCAGCGAGTCCTGCTGCCTGTTTGACGCCTCGGGCTGCAGGCGGAGGGGGGAGGGGGGCTTAGCTTCCTGGAATCAAAGGAGACAGTCAACTCAGGCGATGACTGCGGGGCCCAGCAATACGTAGTGCATGTGGCGACGCCGTGGCGACGCCGTGGCGACCAGCAGCCAGTCGCGGTCCAAGGCCTCCAGCGTTGTGAACCCAACCAATCAAGAGGCGGCTTCTTAGTTCCAAACGGAGACGCGGAGCCATCGGCACCCGGGAGTGCGCACTGTGACGGTCAGACGGCCAGCGCGACCGCCGCAGACTGCTAGAAGCTAGTGCCTCCAGGAGTAACGAGCTATAAGTAAAACTTGGAAAGACTCGGCAAAGTGTTTGCTCAGGCCGATACCCCGAAGAGCGACAGGGCGACAAGGGCGGGGCGGCGATCAAAATCTAATCGGCGCTGTAAAGAGTCGGGCCGCGTCGCCCCAATTCACTGGACCGGCCGCCAAGACGAGCGCGAGAGCGGTCCGGGTTTATTGCCCGATCACACTCGCCGTTCCGACCACGGCGGCGAAAGGCTCTCTCGCGGACGGGGCCACCAAAGAAGCCTCTCCGCCTCTACACTGGCGGAGCGTCGTCGGGGCGATATTGCGGGCCGTTGTGTCACAGTCGCGATTGGCCACGACGAGGACGGCGCAGACGGCGGGCAGCTCCTGGGGACGGGTCGTGACGCGGAGTCACAGATAAGCTACCCAACCAATAGGTGGTGTGTGTGTCAAAGGAGCGTGCGTGCGCATGCGGCGACTGCTCATCTCCAAGGGGTGGCTGCGTACACTGCGTACACTGCGTACTGCGTGTTACGGCGTGGGCGGTGCCACCTGCCATAAGTCATAGCGAAAACGGGCGGCCCTGCTGTGCTACGCACCCCGCTGGCCCTTCCCCGTCGCTCTGTCTCTCTCGCACCCCTAGGGGAACGGCCCGTGAGAGTGAGAGAGACAGCGACACTGCAGCAGTGGCGTGGTCGGTGTGTTGGTGCACCGCAAGGGTTAATTTACTGGCCGAAGGCTTCGGCGGCGGCAAGGCACTGCAAAGCCAGGGCGTTCGTCGACGGGGAGGTGCTGCGGCGCTGCGGCGTCCGGTGCGGCACTGAGGTGGCGGTGAGGGCGGTCATCATCCAGAAGGCCGTCCTGCAGGCTGGTTCCGACAGTCTCTCTCGCACTCACGGAGCGCCCCGTGCAACGTGCGAGAGAGACTGTCGGAGTGAGTCCGCTGCCGCACCGCGCCGCACCGCGTCGCACCGCGTTGTTCTGTCAATTAGCACCAATGCGGCTCATTGATTCTAGGCCAAAGATAAGGCCGCGGTGTCCGCCCTATCGCCATTAGCGGCGCCTCACCCCCACTGCACACACACAGACACAGACACACACACACACGCACACACACAGAGTGCACGGGCCGTTTGTGCGTCTCGTAGAGACCACATTAAAAGCCCCCCCGCCCTTCCCCGACCGACTCCGCGCGCGGCAGACTTCGCTACGCGCGCAGAATATAATCCACGAGACCGGCGCCCTCCGCCGACGCCCCCCGGGCCTGACCCCGGCCGGCGCCGCTACATTCCCCCCCCCCATCTCTCTCCCACCTCTTAGCCACGCCACGGCTAATTAGATAACCGGGCCTTATCACGTGGGCGAGAGGGAGAACGGTTTTAATTTCTAATCTCCCCAGCCCGCCAACCCCTTTCACTTTTCCCCCTGCCCCCTCTAATCCCTCCCCCCCCCCCTTTTCCCCGCCCCGTCTTACAACAGCATCCCCCATAGCAGCACGACCCCTAACGGCCTACGCCGTCGCCCCGTCGCCGTGGCGCCGCAGTTTGGCGCGCTTTTTCGAGTCCCTTCCTCCGCCGCCAAATAACAGGAAGCGACCCCCTCCCTTTTTTACCCCGTCACACACACACACACACACACACACACACACCACACACACACACACACACTGCGGCCGCACCCACGCGCGAAAACTCCCCTAGCGCGAGGCGATGCCGCCTGGCCGCACCGGCGCCTCGGGGCCCCCGTCGTAGGATACACTCTGAAGGTGGGGCGGGGCGGGGCGGGGCGGGGTTGGTCGCCAACCGCCGGGGCGGGGCTCAGAGGCATTATGGCAACGGAGTCGAGATGGGAAAAAGTTTCATTGAACCGCGAATCTATTTCCCCCAGTGTGGTGCCCGGAGCGAGACGGAGAGACAGTGCGAGACAACGAGAACGGGAGGCCAGTTACTGTCGCCACCGTCGCCGCAGAAACGACACACCAAAAGGCTTTGTTTTTGTTGTTGTTTTCGCGGCGAAATTGTTTGCGTCGTCCGTCTCCCTCCAGCCGGACGGACGGCCCGACGGCGGCGGTGCACTCGACTTGTAGGTCGAAGCTTGACAAGTTGCTCCACGCCCCGCCACGCCCCGCCACGCCCCGCCACGCCCCGCCACGCCCCGCCACGCCCCGCCACGCCCCGCCACGCCGCGCCACGCGCGTGGGCTGCATACTGCACTGCAGGTACAGGGGCCCAACGGAAGCACGCCCGGCCTCCAGGCTGCCTCCAGCACGCCCCGGCCGTGCCTCTGCTCCGCTCTGCTCGCGTGCGACGTGCGTGCGGCCGTGGGGCCCCGCACGGCGTCGACGCCGTCCGCACCGCGTGTGCCCAACGACGTCAACGACGTCGTCAACGAGGAGCAATATAGCGGGCCGCGGGCATGCTGCTGCCAACGCACCCGCAGATTCAGATTGAAGTAACGAAATTCGAAGGGCCGATTCAGTGCTCTCTCTCGCACTAGTGGGGTGTCTCCGCCTCGCAGGGGCGCGAGAGCGAGACGCGGTTTAGTGGCCCGGAAAGACGATCTGGTCCGCGTTAGCGAGGCGTGTGCTCTCCCGCGAGGATGAACTTGTAATACACGACAGCGCGTGCGTGGGCCCCGTGTGTGTCTGTGTGTGTGAGTGCGTGAGCACACTGTGTGTGTGAGAGTGCGTTTATGCGGGGGCCACCGAAAACTGGATATAAATAAGCCAGTGCTAATTATAATGGCTCGCGCGCAATAAAACGTTGTCCATCCTAATAACACCAACAGGAATGCGCGCGCGCATCCATGGCAGGGAGGGGGAGATCACGGCCCGACCGCCGCCGTGTGCGGTCCGACGGTCCGGTCCCTTTGCCTTTGGCTAATACGGTCGTCATCATGCAATATCGTCCCGCAGGCCGGGCAGGCCGAGGAAGGTAACAGGCTGATGACGTCCCGCGTGCAGCGCAGCACGCCGCGGTCAGCACGACGGCCGGGGCATGCCTATCCTAGAGGAAGAGCCCGAAGCCACACTGGAAAAAAAAATCCGCTTAGGTTACTACACTGAAACTGAGGAAAAACTTTTAATGAGACGTTTGTTCGTTTAATTTTTGTGATGTCTCTTCCGGTGGAGTGCATCAAGAACATTGTCATGAGGACATGTCGCCGTCGGCAACCCGGACGCCCTGGAGACCTTTAACGGGCAGTGCCGCCCCGTTGCCCCACTGCAAAGTTCACGCCCCGGGCCCCGAAAGGGGACCCGAAAGGGGGCCCGAAAGGTGAGGCCGGGCTTCTGCTCGGACCGTGCGGCAGGTCACGGCGTCGCGGCCGAAACTGGGCCACCGGACACACATTCACAGTCAAGGGCCCGGCCGGCCGAATCCGAACCGAGATTCCCATCCATATTCGAGGCGATCGACGGCGAAGTCGTCGCGTCGACGACGACACACCTTGCAACCTTGTGACTGTTTCACAAGGCGTTGGCCGGGCCGGGCGCGCGAGAGCCGCAGAGGTGTGGGCAAGTTGTAAAGTGCTGCGATTGGTTGAAAACAAACCCAGCAGCTGGCGTAGGTTCAAGCGGCTCGTTTGAATACTTGGCGGACGCCCAGAAGGGCGGCAGGGCGACGCTCTGCTCTGGCTGGAGGATCGAAAGTGAAGAAAGAAAGAGCACTTGTCCAAAGCCAGAGAGGGATGGACGCACCATTAGCAAATCGCAATCCATAAAGGAGGGGGAAGAGCAGCTCAAGTCGAAGAGGGCTTAAATTTCGGTGTGTGTTCGCCCGCCGTAAGCCGCGGGCCTCTGGGCAGCTTTCGGCGTGGAAGAGTGCCAGCACGCCGAAGGGCTCTAGGGGCGGCGAGGGATGGCAGGCAATAATTTAGAGCAAGGGGCAAAAAAAAAAATGAAATAAAAAATTTGGAGCGCGCGGCGGAGGATAGCATGGCGTCACCGATATATTGAAAGCGTCCAGACGCCTTTTCCGATGTTTCTACTCTAGTCACGTTTTTGAGGAGCGGCCCATAGGCAGCGCGAGAGGCGGCCTTCACCTTTTAAAAGGTATAGCGGACAAACCCGTGGCACTCGAAAAAAAGAAAAAAAAACATGAACATGCAAGTTAAAGCCAATACTGTTGGTATGCGTGAGGGTTGTGGGTTCAACGATTAATTAGAAGGGCTTGCTCGTTTGCTCGCCACCGCCACCCTCCTGCACCGCCTCCTCCATCGCCCTGCACAAACCGCCACCCCTCACCCACGCCCCGAGGCCCAGGACGCTGGATTTGCGTAATCAAATTAAGACTTCCCGAATAAAATCGTACATTTCGTCACGAACGTCATCGCCCTGGTTTTTTGATTAAATCAGCCAGGGCCTAGGGGGCTCGTTTGCGGGGTCAAAAAGTTAACTCAGAAAAAAATCCCTCGCGAAACGAATAATTCGCTGCGCGAGGGATGACTTTTCGTCGCTACACAATGTATTTTTGTGTATAGCAGCGAAGGCAATAAATCGCTGCGAAATTTCATTTCGGTCGCGGCCGTCGTATTGCCATTCTCTGCTTTCCTCGCAAATCATGGCGATGGCCGCTCTCCACGCAATTATGAGTCACCTCGGCACTGGAGGCTCCAGCCGCCCAGAGAGAGAGAGACAGAGAGAGACCGAGAAGGCTGCGGGCCGAGGGATTGAGACGTTGTATATCACAGTAATGAACCAGCCGGGCCGTGCCGAGCCGCGCCGGGAAGAAGTCAGCCTGCGAGGGTAGGCAAGCCCGCCGCGTAGCGATGCCGCATAGTTGCCTACCCTGCAGGCGTTTTTTCCTCCAAGGGAATGTTAAGGGTCCGCGGCAGTGCGACGAGGCAAAGCATTCCAAGCTTGAATTTATTTTATTATTTTTGGGGAGGCATTCCTTTTTGTGCCTTGCGCGAGGTGTGGCGTTCATATTCCCGGGGGAGACCTCAACGCGGACCGTCGTCGGTTCTTTGGGGCCTAAACGAGTCGGGAGTTCGGGAGAGGCACGGTGGTCCGAGCGCGACGGGCGAGACGACAGAGAGAAGGGAGGGGGGAGGTGCCCCGGGGGAACAGAGGGTCGCCGTCATCATAATCCACCCGCTGAATGCGCAAACTTCATTTACACTTCACCCCTTCCCTAATTAAAGTAATGAAAATGCACAAACTCGCGCGGCCGCGGTGAGACCAGAAAGACCAGCACAGCGAGGCCCTTCGGAGTGAGTGTACACTGTAGGCGGGCGAGCCACGACGGGATTACGGCCAGCTGTTTCCTAATTCTATTTGCTGTCGTCCTTGTTTTTTTTTTGTTTTTTGCGGCAGTGTAGTACCGCAGAGTGCCGCGCCGGAACCGCACTTTACTCGCGGCGTACTAGATGCTATCAATACACCGCGCTCACACACACGCGCACACTCACACACACACACACACGAGGCTATTTACGCGTTTAAGAAAAACAATTGCGTCATCGTCGAGGACGTGAACTTGTGTCATGGTTCATATGAGCTCGCGCGGAGGTCACGATCGTAGTGTACCTGGTCCAGGAGATTGCATCACACGGACACACACACACAAACACAGAGTGTCAGCTGGTGGTGGGGACCCGTTCTCCAGGCAAGGACATTGACTGCACGACAGTGAACACCGTATCGCCGAGAGAGAGCGCCGCCACCGCGCCCGCGTGAGTGTGTCGTACTTTTTTACATTCAGTACTTTTCGCCCCCGCAACTGGTTGAAAATAAATTGTTGTTTTTTTTTTGTCCTATCCGTAGTGATTTACATGCACCTAGGACGGCGGAGAGGAGGGCGGTGGCCGCCCAACGTGAAAAATTGAGGCAAATAAAAACCTTGTCACTCTGGAGTTTCTCGCAAGGATGCCTGGAGGCTTTTGTGGGGGTGAGGGGGTTGCGCCCCTGGACCATCATCCGTCACGGCCGCGCGCCAAAAGCACGCCCAGCGAAGGGCCGCGCGAAAGGGCCCGGCGAGGTGCGGAGCAATTTCCCCGCAGGTCGCAATGCATACAAGATGGGCTCCTTACCCGCCTTTTTACCCGCCAGCAGACGACGCACACACACTCACACGCACACACCCGCATCCGTGAGCACAGATTCATAAATGAGTAGCAGTGGCAGTAGTATGGGGCACCCATTCTCACACGCAGCCATCTTGGCACAGTAGTATGGGACACCCATTCTCACATGCAGCCATCTTGGCAGTAGTATGGGACACCCATTCTCACACGCAGCCATTTTGGCTGCCTTTTCGCGGGGCGAGTGCAACGCCTCCCTGTTCTCGAAACTACTGCTACTTCCACTACTACAACTACAAGCAACTCGCCTTGCGCAGCGCACGATCCGGCCGCCGAGACGCGGATGGCATTTCCGTTAAATGGGATGAGACAATCAATTATGCTTTTGGAAGGAGAGAGAGAGAGGCAAAGTTGGCTTTTGATGCCCGCCAGGCTGCTAACGCGCTGTGCCGACGCGTGCGTGGGCGGAGGGGAGGGGGAGAGGGGCGCAGAGGGGAAGGGGACACGAAAGAGTCGTTTCGGCGCCGCCAAACACATTAGCATAGCGCAAAAGTGGCCCCCGGGCGGGACAACAAGGTACAAACAAAAACAAAAACATAATTACGGGATGAGACTATGGCGGGCAAATGGCGGTAAAAAACGGAAGGCGGCAGCCAAGCAGCCCTCCCTCGAGGAAGAGAGCGTCTCGCAGTGTGCTTGCCGCGGGCCGCGAAGGCAGAAGGGTTGCTCGCCTGGCTGGAGCGGCTGGAGCCTCGCTGGACTCGCTGGAGCGCCAAGAACACGGAAAGCCCCTCACCGGGGGGTCTCGAACCCGGGTCGTCTCGCTCTCGGAAGGGCAAACATCCAACAGAAACACCTTACAATCCATTAAGCTTCCCCATAAACACGTTTAAACAAAAAGTAAAGCTACTACGGTAGTTGAACCATTTCGCAGACGACAACGCTACCAACTAGGTGCGGAATGTTTGCAGTTCGGGGCGACCCCTCGCGGCCCACCCCATTCATTCATGATTAACCCTCGGCTGGCCGAAGGCGGGGCCAGGGAAAGGGGTGGGGGAGACTCGGACGGAGACGGGGAAGCAAATTGGAAGAAAGTGTAAACTAGCGCGAACCGTGCTCCTGTCCCTCGCCGTGGTGCTGAATCAACTTGTCAAAATTTCGCACACATTCCGTTTCTCAGTTTGCCTTCTTTTTCCCTCGTTTCTGCCGCGGACGCGCTGCGCCTGTGCAAGCAGTGTGCTAGCAGGCGGGCCAACCCCGATGTGGAAGTGAATCTGAATGCGAACGCACGCCCCGCCGTCATCATGGCACTGTTTGCAGTTCGGTGCGCGGCACACAGTGTAGGGGCCGGCGGGGCCACACAGGGCTGCCACGCCCGCGGCGCTGGAAGTCTGATTCCGAGAGTCCGTCTCTCTCTGAAGCCTACCCGATGAGTGCGAGAGAAACAGAGCGACGAAACGACTCTGCTGCAGACGCCGCGACGCGGGGCTCTGAAGGCACCGAGCGCAAACACCAACACCGCACTTTCCGGGAACGGCTTGCGCACACACTGGTCACGGTTCGCGGCGTGGGCGGAGTCCGGAGCCTTTACGGGTTCGTGGTCTGGAACTCCGGGTTCGGGTTCGGTGGCCTCCGGCTCCGGGCTCCGCGCAGCGCCGGCGACACGCTGGAAGTGCCGGAGGGAAGACCGGCCCGTTCATGATGATTGATATTTCTCCAAGTTCCGGCCAACTGGAGGCGCAGTGCTGCCCCGCCAGCAAGGTGGGGGAGGGGAAGGGGAAGCGAGGGTGCCGAGGAAAGGGTCAAGCGGGCAAAGCGAGGCCAAAGAGAGGGAGGGGTGGGGGCGCACTGGCGAGCCAGCCCGAGTCCGGCTTCATCCTTCCTGCGGGCGTCACACGGTGGATTTATCCACTCTGATAGTGTGTGTGTGTGTGTGCCGGAGCGTTGCCTCGCCATATATATCCTGATCAGGGTGATCCCCTAATGGGATTAACCTGTCCCCGCCCTCGCGCGTCATCCCCGCACTGCGCACCTTGATCCCCGGCCACAACCCCACACTCACACATTCACACACTCAGTCACACACACACACACACACACACACACTCACACACAGAGACTGGGCAACCCCCTCCTGCAATGATAGCTGCAGCCATTTATTCGTCCCCACGGGAAATCCGGCGCACATATTTTTATTTTTTTCCGGTGCCGCGCGACGAAGTAATGTCCGCTGCCGTGGCGGCGTATCCGCACGACAAACCGACGACACGCCGAAACACGACGGCGTGTCTTTGCTGTCTGTCTGTCTGTCTGTCTGGTTGACTGGCTGGTTTGACACAAAGGGGTGGACAAGCCGAAACCAGCGGGCTGGAATATCAACAAGACTGGTGGTAATGTGCGACTGGCGTGCCAGACAATGAATCAGAGCAGTGCGGGGTGCCATCGACTGCGAATAGCGAACGTTCCGTCCGTCACTATTGCGAGTGATCGGTTGCCGAATCAAAAGGATACAAACATCAAAGATAACGTTAGCGTGCCGGTCGGCCCCCAAAAAAGATGATATCGTTAATTTTATTTGGCAGTGTACACAGATCTGCATCGAAGAGAGGACGGCAATTCGCACCAAGCGGGCCGCCGGCCAGACCCAAATCGACAATCCGTGTTATTCGCACGAGCGGCAGCCAGCCGCCAGACGGACGGACGGACAGACAGACAGGAGAGCGATAAAGCGAGTGGGCGACAACCCTCGCCGTGCTTGCTCTGCTGGAGCGGCGCGTTTTGGAGCGACTCTCGCGATTATCCGCCCTAGCGTGTAACGCGAAAAATCCAGCGCCGTCACATCGGGGGCGGGGCGGGGTGGGGCGGGGCGGGTGAAATAAAAATTGCGAGACCACACAGAGCAGTCTGACTGCTGGACATTCCAGGCCTGATGAATGGCAAGCTGCGGGGACGGACTCCAGCGCGCTCCAGCGCTGGAGAAGGGCGAAGGGAGGGGGCCTGCCCTGGCCGCCCTGGCCGCCCTGGAGGCTGGAGGTGGCCGGGGAGTGCCATGCCCCCGGACGGGCCGCGCGTTCGGCGCGTCGCAAACGGTTCCCTCCTTCCATTCCACCATTCCGCGTTCCCGACGGTCGGGCGGTCCCCGGCAGTCCCTGACTGCAGCCCCACGGTGCCGCCGGCCTGCGCCGCGCCGGCCCCTCCATTTTTGATCCGCCTTTTAAAAAGTCGGCGGAACGGGAGCATAATAGCGCCCGGCCGTTCCGCCGCTCTGCAATGGCTCTGCCATTGGGCCATTCGGACTGGGAGGGAACAGGTGGCGGCGCCAGAGTGTGAGTAACGCGGACGGCGCCCTCGTCGCTCTGTCTCTCTCGCACTCACGCGGCGCCCCGTAGACGTGCGAGAGAGACAGAGCGGCGCCCGGAAGCGGCCGCTGCCTTTGGCGCGAGGCGCCGCGCCGCAACGCCCCCGCCTTTGTCGATTAGAAGGAAATAAGTGAGAAAGTGAGAGAGAAAAAAATTCCAGCGGACTCGGTTTTTCTTTTTTTCCGGCGCCTTCCCTCTTGCCTTCCTGTCCCTTTCTCTCTCTCTCTCCTCGGGGGAGCGTCCCGTCCCGTCCACCGAACCGAACCCCATAATTTGCATACTTGAGCCGGCGCTTTATAGGAAAAGTCTTATCGTGCGGCGGCGCGCATACAACATCGTTCAAACTGCCGCCAAAAAATAATGGCGACCTAACGGCCCGGCTGGCCCGGCCGCGCGCGTGACTTCCGCAGGCTTGCCAACTCCGCGACCCGCGACGCACCTTCGGCGTCCTTCGGCGTCCTTCGGCCCCCGGCGAGCGGATTTTCGAGTATTCGGGGCGCTGCGGTGGCGGCCCTGCGTCGCCCTGCGTCGCCCTGCGCGGCCGAGCACAATATCAGATGCAAATCCGAAGGGGGCGGTGCCATGGTTCCGCCATGCTTCCAGGACGGCCAGGAGGGGCCCGGCCCGACCGGGCAGATGGCGCGCCACTGCCGCCACCGCGACGCGACGCACCGCAGGACCTGCAACGCAGCCTCCTCGGAGTCCCGGGGGATCATCCTGGATAAGACGCGCGCATAAAAAACCGGGACGCGGGGCGCGGCGGCCGAGACGCCGCCTTGTGGTAGTCTGATTCCTCTGTCTGTCTCTCTCGCACCCGTGCGGGCCCATGCGGGGCGCCCCGTGAGTGCGAGAGAGACGGCGCGTGGGAGGCACTCGGCGATACCGGCGCGAGTTCGCTTTTCGCGGTTTATTGATCGCGGAGGCGTACACCGGGCCGGCCACTTCGGCGGGCCGACGCGCCACCGCAAAAATGGTAAAACAACAACAAAAACGAAAGCAGGAGGCAAGTTTGTGAGAGAGGGTGCAGTGCCGCCATTAGAGCCCCGCCGACCGGAGCACAATGCGTAGCAGCAGCAATGTGCCCTCTCGATTGCACTGATTTGTTCACGGCGCGCTGCCGATGTAGCGCTCTCTCTCTCGCACTCGCGGGGCGTACCGCCGGGGGTGCGAGAGAGAGAGAGAGGCAAGGGGCTGAAGCCGCTCCACCCCGGTCGGCGGCACGTCGTGCACGTAGCGGCAGTCCCCCGTTCCGTTCCCCTGTTGCCTGCCTGCCTGCCTGCCTGCCTCCGGGCAGCCTGGCCCAGCCCGGCCGGGCACACAAACGATCCGCGGGGGCGGAACCGGCGCAAGACGAATAGCGAAGCAAGAAAGAAAGAGACGAAATCGAATAAGGCGCCGGCCACGGGGATTTCGCGGTGTACCCGCGGTGCTGCTGTCGTTGTATCACGCAAGAGGCGAGGGAAAAAGATAAGAAAAAGGACGAATTGAGAATTGAGTTCCAGCAAGCCGCGATCGCTGTTTACAGTGGGGTGCCCCCCGTCATCCTGTCACATCAGTGCAGTGTCTGCGGATCGCAGAGATGAGGAATGGGAAGGGGGTGGTTTGTCTGCCCGCTGCCCATTGCCCATTATGCCCCACGCAGACCGCATATGAATTACATCCCCCCTCTCTCTCTATTTGTATGTGTCCTCGTCTAGCCCTGCCGCGCGTTGTGCAAGGGAAGTCCCCCGGAACGTCGCACAACGGGAAGCGGAAATCGAAAAACAACGGTCCCGGGTTCGACTCCCCTCGCCGCCCTGCTGGCCATTATTTAGTGGATGCAAATGCGGCATGGCCGGCCGCTCCACGCTCCCTGCCGGACAGCTCTGCCTCTCTCGCACCCCTCCGCCCAGTCCGCTAAACCCTGGACCCCACCGGCCGGCCGCCAGCCTGGGGGCGAGGGCCGGGCAGAGCGGGCAGGCAACCCGGACACGGCTGCCAACTGCAACTTCCTCCACCGCGGCGGCAGCGGTCCGGCCAGTCCAACCCCTGCCAAGGCGATGCCCGTCCTGTTCTGGATCCTTATCAAGACCACGCCCCCGGCGCGCTGACGAGCCTCACGTCCAAGTCGCTGCTTCGCTCCCCCTGAGCCCCTCTGAGCCCCAGGTCGCCGAGGGCCCCGCCGGGGGCGAGGCGCCAACGGCACGCCAACGGCACGCCCACGGCACGCCAACGGCACGCCCAGGTGTGTCCAGCATCTTTTCTGCATGAGCGAGGGAGGCGCCCTCCGAGGCCGCCGTCGGCACCTCCCCGGGGAGTAGCCGGTCTCCGGGGAGACGCCGCCGGGGATGGAAAAGTTTTGTGTACGCTCATCGAAAGTGTTTGGCCGGGACACGCGCCGCGGGATTAGGGCGAGAACGGTGCTCTGTCTCTCTCGCACGCCGGCGGACCTCCCCCACGAGTGCGAGAGAGACAGAGCGAGTCTGGCGCCGGCGAGCCGCAAGGATTTGCAAAGCAGTTTGCCCGCGCCTCATCGGCCTGGCCGCAGAAACAAAGGGGGCTGATACGGCGGAACGGCAAACGAAGAGAGAGAGAGTAAAAACTTGGTAAACAATTCATTTACTGCCGCCACGCGCCACGCGTGCGCCGTAGTGCCCTGCCGTTGTCGTCGTCGTTGTTGTTGTTGTGTTGTTGTTGTTGTTGTTGTTGTTGTTGAGGGGAGTGGCCGCGCACGTGTCACGGGGCAGCGCGACCGCGGCCAGCACACGTGGCGGGCACACCGCGAAATCCCTTTGTTGCCGCTCGCAGTAAGAAGGAAGGACGTGCAGAAAAACAAACAACAAGAGCAAAGAAAAGAAAAAAAATATGCGCGAGAAATGATTGAACTGGCGTTATGCATGCATGCGGCAGCGTGGCACCACACTGCAGGTGGAACGTAACGCACTGTGCAGGCCGTTACAGGTGTAGCATGCATTTCGGTGGAAAGCCGGCGCGCGCAACACACAGCAAAAAACAAAAATAAAACACACACACACACACACACACACACTATTGTCACATGCACATCAGCAGGTCATAACACCGCGCGTTGCAGGAATAAAAATTGCCCAGCGGTCCCCCTTTGCCCTTTGTGTATGAGTGTGTGTGTGTGTGTGTGTGTGTCTGTATCGGTGTGTCTGTCTGGCAACAACGCCACCCTCTCCACCGCAAAAGTCGCACAAGTGCCGCCCTCTCCGTGTACATCCGTACCCTCCCCCTCCCCCTTCCCTCTTTCCTGTGCTGGAAGCACAATAAGAGTGCGGCATTTTAGTTTTTCCCGCCCCCACCCACGCAGACACTCGCATGCACACACACACACTCCCACACACACCAAAAATGAGGTGGCTAAATGGGGGTTGCACTGTAACGCGCCGTCTAACCCGCGTGATGTAGAGGGGTGGGGTGGGGCGGGCTGCCCGAAGAAAGGGCGTAGTGGCACGGGGACTGCTTGGAGCGGAGCAGGGCACAGAGATTTGTGCGCCACCTGTGCATCCGACTAGAGAGGGCACTCACCGCAGTATGTCTGTCTGTGTGCTTTCTCTCTCTCTCTCTCTTCCTCTCTCTCTCCTCTCCTCTCTCTCTTCTGTGTGCGTGCGAGGGGGGTGGGGCTAACAAGAAGCGGCGAGATTGCCTCCAGGAGGTACATGTTCCACATACAGTGTGGCGGCAGCACTCCGTGAGGGGCGGAGGGCGGACCGGACTAGACCCCGGAGCGGCCGGAGCGGAAGGCAAGGGCTGGCACTGGATAAGCAGGGGCGGGGCGGGGCGGGGCGGGGTGGGGGAAGCATCGCGATACAAGATCGGCCGGCAAGTGGCGCGGAAGGTGCAGATGTTGCCGCTATCATCAAGGAGCAGGCTAGCAGTGTAGCAGGCTAGGCTCCAGCGCTCCAGCATAGCGCGTGCTGTCATTCGCACCCCCATTCCGGCGGGGCGGGGCGGGGCGGGCAATTCGAGAACACGGCGCCGGCGGCTGCTTCCCACCACCAGCGCTACGCCCTACGGTGGGGCCACGGCGGGGCTGCAGCGTGGCAGCTCACAAAGTATGTGCCGCAGCTGGTGGGGTCAGCGCGGGGGCGGCTGGAGTCTGCTGGAGTCTGCTGGAGGGCGTTGGCCGCGCTCCGGGGGCAGTTTGTCCAGGCGGAGCGGAGGGAGGGGAAGAGATGCGCTCATGGCGGTCGACCCCGCGCGACCCTGCGGTCTGCAACCCTCCCTCTCTCTTTGTCTCTCTCGCAGAACTCACGGCCGGCTTTTCAAACCGCCATCCAGGCTGACTCCGGACGGGGCTTTCGTCGCTCTGTCTCTCTCGCACCCCTACGGCGCGCCCCGTGAGTGCGAGAGAGACGAACGCGCTGTTCGTAATCAGCCTGCCGGACCGCTAATTAGGCTCGTCTTTGGAGAGCTGGAGCTGGAAGTACACCCCCTCCCACCCCCTTACCGCTCTGCCCATAAATCGCCCCCCTGCCACTTCCTCGATGAAATACCCCTCCCCCGCCCCCACTTTCCCCGCATCACAGAATGAGGGACAGATTAAAAGTTAAACGCGTCGCTCACTCCCCCCCTCCCCTTCCTCTCCCCGCTTCCCTGACGCAGTAATATTTCAATATCGTCTGGCCGCCTCCCTCGCACCTCTCCGGCGCCGAAAGTGAAAGTGCGCTCCCCCCCCCCCTCCCCCTCTCACACTGCGCCATGCCGCCAACCCTCGCTCTGCACCAGCCGTATGTTGTGCCCTCCAAAGTGATTCCCCCAGTGGCGTACGGTTCTGCGACCTCCCAAGGACCTCCCCGTTCCCCCCCCCTTGCAGGACAGGAATCGGGAAACGCCAGTTCTTGTTTTCCGCTTCCCTTATCTTTTTAAGTTTTTATTAGATCCTCTGTTGACTTTTTCATTTTCTCCAGTTGCTTTTCCATTGTTCTCCAGTAGTATAGTGGGTGAAATTTCTTACAGTGTCGACGGGGTTGCACACCTCAGCGCGTTAAGGAGCGAGAGAGACAGAGCGATGAAAACGACTGTCGGTTCGAGTCCGCCTGCGAAAGGCGGGGTAGGCCGCACCGCAAGACACTCGTGCCTGGCGGGCCGGCCCAGCGCGCAGGCGCTCGCCCCGCTGCCGGTTCCTGCGTCTGTCTCTCTCTCTCTCTCTCTCTCGCACCCCTGGCGGACTCACTGAGTGTGTGAGAGAGAGGGGGGCCTGCTGCACTGTAGCATCCGCGACCGCGGCACTGTAAGCGGCGCCGGGATGACAAAGCGGTCATTACCGTACACGAGATTATGCAGGCAGACAGAGACAGACTGATGCTACAGCTCATCAAGTGGGAGCGCGTGCGAGACAGAGAGAGAGAGAGAGAGAGAGAGAGAGAGAGAGAGAGAGAGAGAGAGAGAGAGAGAGAGAGGGGAGAGAGAGAGAGGAGGAAGAAGGAGAGGAGTAGGGGAGCGGGGGCCACGCGAAGTGCCATCCGTCTGTATGGGAGCGGGGCCACGCGGCGTTTTGGTCTCCAGGACGCGCGGCGACGCTAGGCGACGCTGGGACAATGCTCGGCCGGCCCGGGCAGCCTTTGTGGTGTCGCCGCCGACCGGAATTAGATTCAAACTACTCCGCCGCGCCGCGCCTTGCCACTCCCACGACACCTACAACGAAGCGAGCAAGTCGTCGGGGCGCGAGGCGCGGGGCGCGGGGCCTACACTCTATACGTGACAGGTTCGCGAATACATTATCCCGCGCGTTGTCATGGCAACGGGACACGGCGGCCCGAATGAGCCGCGTCTCCATCATCGCCGTGGTGTCGGAGGAGGAGGCAGCGCGTCATCGACGAGGCGCGACGGGGAATCGGAAAAGTAAAAATAAAACAAAAAATAATAAAACATGCTCGAAGCTCATCGCCCTCGCGGCGCGACGACGCCTTGTCGATTGGAAGCAGAGAAGGGCTTGTTCCTGGTCCTGAGGGACTCCACCATGCGCAAAAAATGAAAAAAAGTGCCCGGCTGCAATTTTTGCAACGCACCCACCCTTGGCAAGGCAAAACAAACAAAAGTAAAAAACCGGCGAAAAATTGTTTTGCGGTCTATCGCGCCATGCCGCGTTGCTCGACTCGCGAAGTGACGCCGTAACCCTGACCGTGACAAAGAGCGGACAGGACGGCGATGACGCCGCCCGCAGGCCCGCTCTGTCTGTCTCTCTCGCACGCGTGGCGCGCGCCGCAGGGGTGCGAGAGAGACAGACCAGAGCGACGCGGGCAATTGTTCGGACTCGGCCTGCTGCATCAGTTTATGGCGTCCTTGCGACACGAGCGTGATCGTGCGCCCCGCCCCGCCCCGCCCCGCCCCGCCCCGCCCCGCCCCGCCCCGCCACGGTCGTAAGCGCCCCGGGGGGCGGCCAGCCCACCACAGCGCCCAGGTCACTATCGCGCGTGCGTTGCGCGAAAAGGACGCAGCGCAGCCGCGACGCGCTCACTGGAGTTCGTCTCCCCCGCCGCGGCCGCCGCCGGGTCACTGTCACTGCTGTCGCTGCACTGCAAAAGACTCGGCCCGAATAACGGTTACGACCACTCGTCATTTCTTAAGGGCCGTTTGCGCTTTTACTTGGGCGCCGCCGTTTCATAGTGTAGGCGGCTTGAGGGGCGTCATTTGGGGGTCCGCTGCTACTGCACTGGGTGGGAGAGGCCGCCCAGGTGCGCCAACAACAACAACACCACTCGGGCACCGCATCGCTGGGTGCATTATGGTGCGGCCCGTGGGTTGGCGGCAATGCACGGCAACGCCGATCGCCGCGGAATGCCGCCATCTTGTTGTTGTTGTTTTCGTTGTTGTAGACGATTCCGTGGCCACCGGCCAGGCCGCGCCCCCCCTCATTATTCGCAGCTGGGCCGACGGGCCGCCACTCCGACACGACGGCGATTATCATTGTGGTTATTCGCAGTCGCCACACAGTGTGCCACGCAGCGTGCCACACACGCCGCCGCGGCGAACAGCCTCGTTTTCCTGCTTTTTCCGAATCGCGGCTCGGGGCGCCCAACCGCTTGTCTCTCTCACACTAACGGGACGCGCCATGAGTGCGAGAGAGACGGCGCTCAGTCCGCTGGGCCGGCTGGCTGGTTCGCTTCGAGTCGGCGGCCACCTGGGCGGCGGTTAGTTAAATCCTTGGACCGGATCAGCCCGGCGCTAGCGCTAGCGCGTTTGCGTGCCGACGAGCCCGTAGCTCCGTCTCGCTCGCACCCTCGCACTCGCGGACGGCGGCGAGAGAGACAGACAGCGAAGGAGGGGGGCCGAAGGGAACGCCACAAAGCGGTCCGGGCTGAAGAAGCTCCTGGAGACGGAAGCGGCGACGCTAGAGGGCCCTAGGGCACATGGCGGCCAGCGCGACCAGCAAGCCCGCGAGTCTTCTTCGCCATTCGCCCATTCACATCCTGGGCGCGACCGCATTCACACTCACACACACACACACACACACTCGCCATTCAGCCGCGGGCCAAAACGTCGCCGCATGGAAAGCCTTCCCCCTCCCCTCCCCCGCCGCGGCCGCGGTATATCCTCCAGAATGACGCGAAAAACGCTTTGGAGGTCGGCCGGCGCGGAATCTCGAATCGTCAGCACTGCCGCGAGCACACACACACTCACACACACAGACACGGATACACTCACACACACGCAGCTCGCCACGATAGTTAGGCCCCGGCGGTCGGCGTGGCGGTGGCGGCGCCGCGGTAGTCCGCCGCGGTGCAACACACGCCGTGTTAGTGTTGTTGTTGTTTTTGTTGTCGTTGCGTGCTGCATTCCCTGCCAGTCACGTCTCAGTCAAACGCCGCGCGAGACGTTCGTAGTCGCCATCGTCGACGTCGTGCTACATGCTGCACGAACACACACCTCTCCGAACGGAACGGAACGGAACCCCGCAAGGGCGGCAGGCAGGGCCTAACTCACTTCCACGGTGGTCGTGACCGAAACTTCGAGGGGGAAAGAAATAAAAACTTTGGCTCGCGTGAGTGTGAATGTTTGTGTGAGCGTGTTGGTGAGCGCCACGATAACCCACAAAGAGCACTCACTGCAGTGTTATCAGCAGCACCGCGCCGCCCACGCCGCGTCGAACACTTTGCGCGCACCTGGTCAACAGCAAGCAGAGCGCCGGGCAGGGCAGTGCATTCCGACCGCCGAATTTCGAGAACGATTCGCCACAATGTCGGCCGATTGCACGGATGCAGCTGCGTGCTGGCGACAGTCCTACAGTGGCCCGGCCGCATTATTCACACGCAGGCTCACTATTCGCAGCGGAATTATTCACCAGCCGAAGGGGAGGCCGCTTCGGTCTGGGCCGCGCTGATTCGCCGCGCCGCTGCGCCCACACCGCTTTCTGTCTCTCTCGCACTCGTGGGCCGTGCCGGCCGTGCCGCAGGGGTGCGAGAGAGACAGAGCGACTGTGCGGAATCGGTCTGCGGGGTGGCGCGTTGGGGCCGCCACGCTTGTCTGCGCTTGTCAGCCGACCGAACTGTCAATAATGCCCTTTCCCCCTCCAAACGCACGCACTGATTTTTAATTAAATTTTAAAGAAAAAGAACACCTTTCCCCCGGTTGAGACGCAATTTCTTTCCGCGCCACACACAAAGAATGACATTTTAGCGGCCCTTGTCGAACGGCCTGAGCCAGCGAGTGCCCCCCCCCCCCCGGCAGGCTTGTTGTTATGCATGCATTCTGCGGCCTGGATCACTGCGTTCAACGCGTCAACTGTTCGACAAATCCTGCCGCCCGGCACACACGCACACACGCTCGAACGAGAATGCAAATAATTTATAACCGCACTGTGGTCCGCTTCGGACACTGCTGCACTGGGCGGCGCGAAATGGATTCGCATGGGCAAATGGAGAATGGAACCCACTGCAGCAGTGTGGCGGCTGTGCTCTTCTTACTGCGGCTGCAAAAGTCTAGAGTTCGAATCCCCGCATAATTATTTTTTTTTAAATTTTTTTTTTTTTTTTTTTTTAAAAAAATTTTTAAATTTTTTTAAAATTTTTTTTTCAGATTTTTTGACTGCTACTGCACTCTGAAGACCAGCAGCCTCGCCCCGTGCCTCGACACTGCCCGCTGCGCGAGCTGAGCCGACAGATTCGCGCTGCTCCGCGGTGCACTCCGACTTGGGCACGGGCCGCCTTGCCTTCGCCTTCGCCGTGCCTCGGGGCTCGCGGCCGCCAACCGCCAGCCGCCATCGCCGTGCCCTGATGACGGCGCACCAAAGGCCGACGACGACGGCCGACGTGGTGGACACGTCCGCAAAACGACACAACGGCGCGACTCGGCGCCGCGCTCTGCAGTTATGTGCTTTTCGCCGATCTGTCTATCTTTGTCTCAGCCACGCGGGGCGGGGCGCCCCAAGCGAGCGAGAGAGACGAAAGCACTGTTCAGTGTATCGGCGCCGCTGTGACGTTCGAACACCTGCACCGCCTGCACCGCCTGGAAGCTGGTCACGTGGTCGCCACGGCGCTGGGAGATACACTGAGGGGACCCCTTGCTGCTCAGCGACGCCAATTAAAATAAGAGAGAGGAAAAACAAAAGATTTGGAGCAGTGTACAAAGGGCCTTGCTACACGGCTCGACATTGTCTCTCCGTCTCTCTCTTCCTCTCTAGCCAATGGCGCCCCGAGGCGCGGCGCCGGCTGCATGGCGGCTGGCTAAGACTCCGAGCGGCGCTGTCTCTCTCGCACCGCTGCGGGGCGACCCAGCCGGACCCAGCAGTGCGAGAGAGACGGAGCGACGGCAGCCCGCGGGCAGCATCTGGACGCCAATTCGCAGCCCCTTCCCTCTCATTGATTGGAGTGGCCACTGCATGAATAGCGCCACCATTTCATTTCGGGCGATAAAAGCTTTCGGATCGAGATGCCAAAAAGAGGACGCGTTTGTTGTTCTCGGCGATTGCTCCGTTCGCCAAACGACTGGAGCCATTCAGTGTCCAATGCATGGTCGCGTCAACGTCAGTGGCAAAGTGAGGAGTTTTTAGAGGACAATTGTCTTTCCCGCCCGGTCCCTCCCTTTTTTTTCACTTTCCTTCGCCCTTCGCTCTTCCGAGGGCAAAAGCGGCGACATCAACCCTGCGGCCCGCCCGGCCCGCCCGGCCCTCTTGGCGGTGGAGCGGACGCCCTCTGCTTTTGATCTCGTTTGCGAGTGTATGCGAGGCTGCGTGTCGACGTGGTGGTGGCAGTGCCTGGCAGTGCGTACACCCCCCGCGCTCCAGTCGCTCCAGCTCCAGCACGGCGTCCCTCAGGTCCTCCCCACGGGGCGTAGCGGCCCGCCGGTCCGTGGCGCCCACCGCTGCACCCCTCTCTCTCGCTCCGCTGTCAACGGCCAGGCGCGGGCCATGTTTCTCTCTCCCCTCCACGCCCACCTCCGTCCGCCGAAAACATCCCCTTGCCGTGCCGCGCCGGCGGTGACTCCCCGAGGGAGGAAGGAAGGAAGCAGTGAAAGCATCAAAGAAGCTCGCCAGCCTGCCTGCTGGAGACTCATTTCTTGTCTCTCTCGCACTCGTGGGGCGTGCCGTCGCGGTGCGAGAGAGACAGAGCGACGGCTGGCGGCAGCAAGTGCGAGCGCAAACCGGGCACAGCCAGTCTGTTGCTCATCAGGGGCCAAAGGAAAAGGACCGCCAGAGACCGAGCAGAGACTTCATCAAGCAGTGCCGGTGCGATAACCAGAGATAATCACCGCCTACTTGGGACGCGAGGACAGTCCGCGGCGCCTCCGCAAACAGGCATGCCTGTCGGGAAGACGACAAAATTTCGTCTTGCAATAAGTTCCTAATACGACAGTGTACCGCACCTGACAGAATAAAATACTCGCGCTGGCGGTAACGCTCACGCTATCGACTGCAGTCCTGTGCATGTGTGTGCGTGCGTGTGTGTTTGTCCAGTTAGCCGCTCCACGTATCGAAGTGGGTAGCGTGATTTACATGAGCCCCGGGCGTGGCACGTTCGCGTTGACTGACTGGGGTCGTGTTACGGTGTGCCGCGCGGCGCGGCGGCTCCAAATTTATTTTTTCCTCGGGAATATTGCGTCGCCGGGGGCGGCCCGGGGGTGGGCCGGGCCGGGGTGATGATGAGGCCCCCCTATGCGGCGGCACGCGGCTGGCTGGAGCACGCCGTCGACACGGGGAAGGCGACGCGGCTGTAAAGCGGCGCGCGACGCAGCCGTCGCCAACTTGGCCAAGTTCCTCAACACCTCTCCCCGCCCCGCGCCGCGCCGCCCTAAGCCAGTGCGGGGCCCTTGTGAGCCCCTGCAGGCCCGCTGCGGTTAAGTCCGAACCGGAGTCCCGCCCCGCCCGAACAAGGCTTTCGTCGCGCTGTCTCTCTCGCACCCCTACGCCCTACGGCACGCCGCCTGAGAGCGAGAGAGACAGCGCGACGGGGCGCCCTTCGGCATCGGCCTGCAGAGCGAGCAGAGCGTGCAGAGCCCCCGGAGGACGACGGTCCCCCGGAATCGGCCGACGACGGCCAATCTAGCTGAAATATCACCCGGGAAAAAGCCGGGGCCGGGCCGGCGAGCCGCGGCGCACCGCAGCGGTCTGTCTCTCTCGCACTCATGGGGCTCCATGCCGGTGCGAGAGAGACAGACCGAGGGCGACGCCGGAGGGTCCGGGAGGCGTACTGTACCGCACGGTGGGCTTATGAGAGGCCAGAGGCACCGCACCGCACAGCTCCAGCTCCAGCGACTCCAGCGGGGCGGGGAAATTATTTCGGGGCGTCGCCAAGTCGAGAAGGGACCGGGGTTGTAATCCGAGAGAGGGTCCCGGAGGCGCCGGGGAGGTAGGCAGCCCATCCGACGACTCGGCACTTGAAAACTCGAGAGGCTGGACCACCAATGATATCGTGTGCCACTTCGGTAGGCACTGCCATGCAAAGCGTACTAGTCCGGCGAGAGCCCTGATTTCGCCATATCTCCTCGCCATTGCCATCGCGCGATGCAGGTAGTACAGTGGACACTGGCGCCTTCGCCGGGCGTCCCGCATAGGTGCGAGAGAGAGAGAGATGGCGCGCGGAAAGCGAAGAGGAGCGACTCACTTTGGCTCCTGTTCTTGGGCTTGAGCTTGCTGCCGCTCTTGCCCATGGTTGGCGCTGTTCGTTGGCTTGTCGGTGAGAGTCGAGTCCGGGAGTACGGAAGTCTGGGAGTCCGGCAGTCGGCAGGCCCCGCTCAAAGTCGGGCCATTCGCTGGCCTTCCCCGGGACGACTTGCAGCACTGCAGAAGGGTGTCTTGTCTTCGGGGAACCGAGACCGGCACTGTCGATGCGAAGCGCACGGCGCGACCACCGCGGAGCTGAGGAGGTTCGCGAACTACAAGACGACGCGACGCTACGCCGCGGGGCGCACCGCGGACAGGACGCGAGCACGGCAACGGGCACACCCGCGCCGCAGAGCCAAGGAGACTGACTGACTGAGGCGGCGCGGCGGCGCGGCCGCCGGGGCGCTGCGGCGTGGTGGGCCTCCGGTGGGGCGGGCGCGGAGGTGGAGGGGCGGGGTGCGGTGGGGTGGGCGGAGCAGGGGCGTAAACACGCCGCGTCGCACCGCGCACCGCTCAACTTGCCTTCCCACCCTAAGGACCAGCGTTCGAATCCCAGCATTTCTTCACTTTTCTCAAAAGCCAGTGTACTATGATCTCAGGGATATTTTCGGGGATACTTAATAACACAAGCCAAGTCTCACAAAGTCCTTTTAAGAGGAGATTTTATTAATTGAATATTAATTCGGTACGGTGTCACATCCAACATTACTTCTTTCGGGAAATTGTTCAGATCTCCACCATGAGTAAATAATTTGACGAAATACAAAGCATAACAACTATGTCAACATTTAAATTGTGATACAATTAAAATTACATCAAGAACTATAGTATGTACATTGAACAAGGAAAAGACTCAGCACTTTTATTATTATGTATATGTGACCACTCTCAAAGCCTTTCAGAATAGGAGAACACAACAAAATCACAATAATAAAGAAAGAAAAAAACACAGGCAAGGATGGGAGGAGTGTGTCACTTAGATTGGACAGCTTGAGTATAAATAAACAAAACGAATGAAACACCAATCTACTTAGCTCTGCAAATGATTAATCAAACAACATCGACCCCACCACTACTGCTGTTCCCCGGAGTTACTGAGGTCTCCTCGCCCTGTCCGCTGTCCCGTTGTAGGCTCTGCAACATCAACAAAAACACCCGTAAAAATCGCAGAAAACCAAAACCTTCAAGCAGTTGCAAAATAGCCAACTTTGTGGGAAGAAGGAAACAGATTCATTGTTCACTGAAATGGCCTAGCCAAGTGCGACTTCAATTTCTTGTGGAATTCTAGCAACTACAGAAGTGATGTATGAAAACTACCAGTGCCTTTAAATGTAACAACATAAATATAAGGTAAAAGAATGCCAGAAATTACCACTTTGAACGGCATCTCCAGCCTGGCCATTGTCACGGCCTGAAGTACTCTGAAACACACACCATTGACAGCATATTTTATTTATTTTTTTCTTCATTCATAGAATGACTGCACGACACTGGGCTCAAACAGCAGCAACACATTGAAATAGCACTTCAGCACATTTACTTCTGATCTATTGGGTGGTAAAGCAGGCACAACAAAAAGTATAACTTCAATTCACCTTAACATGAATGTGATTCTTTAGCATTGCTGAACGAAGGATGAGCATTCTTGTGCGGCGTTGATATTCCTGGCCCATCATGATTGACCTCTCAAAAGTAGTGCTTCTTTGATCTGCATCCTTGGCATACAAAATCTAGACAAAGATACAAGAAAAAGTTGCAGTAGAAATTCAAGTGACATTAAAAGAGATCTAATAGTAAGCAAGTCATAAAATGTGTACCAACCTTATTGTGGGAATCAATCCTAGCTTGAATTTGTCCATCCAAAATAAGTTGCATCAATTCATCTTCTAAAGCATGTACAGATGTATTTAATGCACTTGCCATCTTACGCATATCAGCTGAAAGATACGGGCTGAAAGGAAAGAATGTTTATTCCAAATTCAAAAATAATGAATTTTTAAAATGGTAAAAAAGAGAACTGAGCCTTACCTAAAATATTGGATTAATGCTCTATTACGAATTTGAGAGTACAGTGTGTTGACATGAGGAGCTATATACATGTCCAGCAAAAGATTCTCCTGGGAATCAAAAGTAAAAGAAACTTTGTAATTTTCTTAGGACTTGTAAATAAATCTTTATCAGCAATTGCAAAAATTCCATACCTTGATTTCATCTAGAAGTTTAAGACATGAGGCATATTTGGATTCATAGAATTTGAAAATGATGTCACGCAACTGGGGCTCTAACTCCAGGAACAGCTTAAATGAACTAGAGAGAAAGAGGACAACACTTATAACAATTGATATCCAATTGATAATTTGCTTTTATCTTAAAATGGAAATCTCATTTCTTTACCTGCTGAAGATAACATTTTTCTTAAGTTCATTTCGATCATATGTAGCAAGAGCACAGAGCCCTCCATACATAGCTACATTATTGGGAGATAAGAGTTCAGGAAAATCACAGTGATCAAGGTTTGCTTGCAAGAATTGCTTGGCTGCCGCTTTGTACATCTTGGTGGCAAGGTGTGCTAGTCCAGCAGCACACTTCAGTCGTGTCATTATTGTTTGATTGCTACTGTCTTTACCATGAACCTAGATTGTGAACACAAAATCAAATAGGTTACAGAAAATGGAAAAATCACTCAAAGCAATTCTAGACATAATAATAACTTTACACTAACCTCTGAGAAATCAGGGGTTGCCTCTGCTTTGTTGATGAAACTAAGAACATGAGACCAGTTCTTCAGATAGACACTGACCTACAACATGAAGGTACAAAACACACATTACAAAACAGAAATCCAACACAGGCAAGAAACCACAGAAAGATAGAGCAAATTTTCACCTTAATAACATTCAAGCACATATTGACAACGTGTTTGCCTGAGGTACAGTAGTCACGAGCTCGAGAATAGCATTTCAAAGCATTAGACAGATCACCACAGTCCAAATAGTGATCACCTAAATCATCATGACCTCTCCGTATGCTTTCTTTGATGGAATTACTTTTGTAATTTTTAAGGTCAGTATCCAACTTCTCCAATTTTAATGCAGCTTTTTTAGATTTGGACTCCACCCAATGAATGTCAAAAGCAGGAATGTCTTGTGATGTTGATTGAGCACCCCCTCCAGCCACATCAGGCAGGTTTGTGGTAGCATTTGAGCTGCAAAACGGTCGATAACATACAATAAAGTGAGAATACACAGTTGAAATTGAACAATCTTGACAATGTCACAAATCTATATTTAGGTACATACCCAATTGATTCCTGAAGTTTCTTATGTAATTGCTGATACAGGGTGACATTGTACGTGCCCATGACATACTGAATGGCCATCTTGAGGGCTTCTACTCTCATGGAAGGGCAATGAGTCGCAATAAACATCAAACGATGTAGCCTAGCTAAACTTTTGTAACTATTTGCATAAGTTTCCAGATCCTAGAGAAAAACACAAATAATTGGATTGATTAAACTTGATTATGAAGCTTAAAGGTGAAAGATTAAAAAATTATTGGTAGTAAAAAGTAACAAACCAAAGTGGGGTTTCTGACAATGTAAAATTCCTCTTCGTTGGAATTGTCATTGTCTTCTGGAGGTGCGTCCACCTGCATGGGTTCAACTCCTCCCTGAGGAAAATGAAGAGGAAATGATAAAACACAATCTAAATGAGTTCATCCTCGGAAATCAATGATAGAGGCGACAACATCGATTAAGCAGACACAAAGCCCGGCTAAGTGGAGGTTAGGATTTACAAGTTCAGGCATTTAATCGATGAACCCACAAGCCATCAAATTTAAATGAAACAAAATCAAAACAAAGGCGAACCGAAGTAATTAACAAGGTAGTAATAACAGTAGAAATTAGGCGTGGGAAATATTTATTTACCTGATAAGCCATTGGTTGCATTTGAGGCAGCGTCATCAAATCAAATGTGTCAACATGTAATGTTGATTCAATTTCCAATTGCAAGATTTCTCTAGGGCTGGACACTAGCACACTGCCGTACAAACGAATCGCATTGCCAAAATGAAACAAATCAGCCTCTGAACGGCAGAGCCGGAATCTTCATGTCAAGGCTCCAAAGCAGCAAGCAGCGAAAACAGTGCAAGGTTGCGTGCGGGAGGTTAGGAAGGCTCTTATTCAAACGCAGCTCCAAAACAAAAGAAGGCTCAGCGCTCAGGCGGCAAACTTTGACAAGTGCAGCAGGGCTTTTCTCTCAAAGATTCAGCATTTCTTCGCTAATAGTTCTGGTGTTCTGCAGCGGTAAATGTGGAAAGGGAGGGAGGACAAGAAAATCAAAAGTTGGTAATAGTTATGAATGAATTAATACTTATTTATTCTTGATTATTCATCAATGTACAAATAATTGGTCACAGATACCTTTTATTTTAAGAAAATAATTCTTAACATAATTAAACAAGGAAATCCACATGGAGATACTTTATTCGTGCAACTTTGCACAGATTGATTCTCACTAAAAATGATAACTAAATCAAAAGAAACTAAAATAAAAGAGTGACATTATTGTAAAGATGATAACAGTTACAAAAACGGCTGTAATTAAAAGATATCGTTAAAAAAAGGGAAAATGATAGTGAGGAGGCGCGCTGCGCTGCGCTGCAGTTCAAAAACAAATCTCACTGAGGTTCTTTCTTGATTCTCCTGGACCTCAATCTTTGACTTAGTGGTATGTCATCATCAGTAAAAATTCTCTCTTCTTTGACTTCAGTTTTCACCTTTTTCTTGATATTGACGTTAACCAAGGAAGCACCACTGTCACTTTCTGCTTGAGCAAGTACTAACAGGCTAGTAATTTTTTTCTTCCTACCTGGCCTCTTTGTTGCAGTCTTCTTTACTTTGTTAGATACATTTAACATGGGATTTGTTTTTCTCAATCGTTGTTTGATGGGAGACACAGCTTTCTTTTCCACATCGTTTGTACTAGAACTAAGATGCACTATTTCACTTGACTTGTCCGATGAATGCGACGCTTCAAGCTCAGTTCTAATAGACGACAGCAATTGCTCTACTACATTAACTAGGTGAGAAGAGCTGTTGAGATCACTGCCATTATCATCAAACCCATACACATAACCGAGCTGACTCTCAATTTCCCCGTTTGAGAAGAAATCTCTTGCTCTTTTCCGATTTGGAAAAAAGTCCAAGTTGACAGAAGGGAGAGGCAAAAGGCTTGGTTCGACTGCCACTTGGTCATCTGAGGAGGTCTGGCATTGAGGGGACACCATTGCATCGTAATCATCAAGGCAATCCTTGAGGGCAGAAGCAACGTGTTCCGAGGGCCCAGCGTGGCCGTGGGGTTTGGTGGGGGTCACAGTGTTGCTCGCGAACGCAGTATCGTCCTCGTTGGAAGACGGCTCGGACAGCTGGCACTGCCGGTCCTGCTCCGAGGAGGTGTCTCGGCGTCGGTCCAGCTCCCCGCGCAGGTCCTGCTCCTGCTCAGGTGGCCAGACGGGCGGCCACGCGGCCGGGACTTCCCCACTCAGTTTATTGGGGGACCTTTTCCGCTGCAGCTGACTTCGAAGGTCTTCCTGCTGCTTCAAGTCGTCCCCACGATGCATCCTGGGGAACAAGGTGACCCTCAAATCGACGTCCTCCACCTTCTTCCTGGACAGGGACTCGCGCAGGTCTCCGTTCTTGCTGGACAGACACACTCGCAAGTCCGCGTCCTTCCTTGGCAAGGACTCCCGCAGGTCCGCCTCCTTCCTGGACAAGGACTCGCGCAGGTCCGCGTCCTTCCTGGACAAGGACTCCCGCAGGTCCGCGTCCTTCCTGGACAGACTCTTCCGCAGGTCCGCGTCCTTCCTGGACAGACTCTCCCGCAGGTCGGGGTCCTTCCTGGACAGACTCTCCCGCAGGTCGGGGTCCTTCCTGGACAGAGACTCCCGCAGGTCCGCGTTCTGGTCGCGTGCCCAGTCGTCGGCGTGCCTGCGCTGCAGCGTGGCCCGCAGGTCCTCGTCGTCGGCCTGCTCTTTCTCTCGGTGCTCTTCTCGCAGGTCCTCGTCGGCCAGCGGTTTGCGCGACAAGATAACTCTGACGTCAGCGAGGGCAGCGGACGTTCCGTAGGCGAATCCAGCTTCTTGCTTGGGCAGCTCCACCTCCGCGCTGAAGTCGCAGGGCTCCGGCTGGCGGTGGTGGTGGTTCGGCTTGGAGGGCCACTGCGCCAGGGCCGCCAGCGCGCGGTACTTGGGCCCCACCTTCCGCGTCACGTTGTGGTTGGGGTCGCGCAGGGGCGCGTCCGCGTAGGGCCGCCGGATGCGGGGGTGGTCTCCGAAGTCACCGAAGCACTCGAAGTCGTCCGCTGTGAAGTCCACGCCACCGTAGGAGACAGGGTGGGGAAGCGGGGGTTCGGGGTGCTTCAGTCGGCGGCGAGACTTTGACGGCGGTGGGCCGTGGCGATGCTGAGGGTCGCCATGGTGAGGCTGGGGCGGAGCTGGCGCAGCGTGGTGATGCTGAGGCTGCGGCGGGCCATGCTGCGGTCCTTCTTGACGCTGTGGTGAGCCAGGCTGAGGAGGCGGAGGCGGAGCCTGCTGCAGGGGTGCGCCGTAGTCATGATGGGGCGCGTCATGGTCGTAGTAACGAGGGCCATGGCCGTGGTCAGGTGCTCCGCGCTGGCGCTGCGGTAGGTGCGAAGGAGGCGTGTCGGGCCGCGGAGAAGGCGGCGGCGTCGCGGGTCCTGCAGCAAATGGTGGGGGCGACCCCGAAGTGTAGATCGGATCCAGTTTCACGAAATGCGGTGACAGTTCCGGGGGGGTCTCACGTGGTGGCAGCGCCGGAACTTCAGCGGCCGGAGACAAGTGCGGAGCAGCGTCAAGACGGGGCGCGAGCAGTGCGTTGTCTTGAGCGCAATATTGGTCGTAATGTTGAGCGCAATCTGGAGCGCAATCTGGAGCGCTGTCTTGGGCGCAATCTGGAGCGCTGTCTTGGGCGCAATCTTGAGCACTGTCTTGGGCGCAATCTTGAGCGCTGTCTTGGGCGCAATCTTGAGCGGTATTTTGAGCGCACTCTGGAGCGCAGTCTTGAGCGGGCGAAGGGGGTCGCGGCACGCTGGGCACGCACACTGCAGGGGACTCCCGGCGCTCTTCGCGCTGAGGGTCTTCAGCGGCAGGAGGGGGTTGGTGGCCACCAGGCGGCGGCTGAGCTGGCTCGCGGCCAGGCGATGCTGTCCGCGGACGCTCCAATCCCTGTGGTGGCAGCCGGGGAGTTGGGAGCAGCGTTCGGCGAGGTGCATCCCCTGGCGGCAAGCCAGGCGCTTGGTGGCCTGGATGGCCGCCCTCCGCTGGACGTGGCGGTGGCGGCTGCTCTCGAGGCTCGGGGACAACGGGGCCGGGCCGCTCCACGTCAGGCAGGCCAGGATGTCGGCCCTCTGCTGACCGCGGCGGCGGAGGCGGCGGAGGTCGGTGTAGCTCCCGGTAGTCAGGGGTGGGGCCGTGAAGCTCCAAGTGGTGGCCGGGGTGGTCCGGGTAGCCGCCCTCCGCTGGCAGTGGCGGCGGCGGTCGGTACTGCTCCTGGTGGTCAGAAACAGCAGGGCCGTGGTGGCCCGCGTCATGCAGACGGCCAGGATAGCTACCCTCTGCTGGCGGTGGTGGGGGAGGCCGTGGAGGTCGGTGTAACTCTCGGTGGTCAGGGGCGGCGGGGCCGTAGCGCTCCAAGTCGTACAGGCCGGGATGACCTGGATGGCCTGGGTAGCCACCCTCTGCTGGCGGGGGCGGCGGCGGTCGCAGCTGCTCGAGGTAGTCTGGGACAGCAGGGCTGTGGCGGTCCGGGTCAGGCAGGCCGTGCAGGCCATGAAGGCCGTGCCGGCCGGGCGGGGGTGGAGGGCGCGGACCGCCCCAGTGCAGCTCCCAGTACGGCCCCGGAGGAAGGCGGTGTGTGCCGGGCGCGCCGGGTGGGCCAGGAGGGCCGGGAGCGCGCACGAAGAAGGGAGGTCCTTGCTGCGGTCCTGGGTGACGAGGCCCTAGATGATGTCCAGGGTGCTGAGGTCCATGGTAGGCGAAATATGGGTCTGGTTGCGCCGCGCCGTGGTACCATCCGCCAGGTCCCTGGTAGCCGTCGTGGTAGTCAGGGTGCGGAACGCCGTGGTAGTCTGCACCAGGATGCTGGCCGTCGTGGTAGACTGCGCCAGGGTGTCCGTCATGGTAGTCATGGTGCGCGCGGCCGTGGTGCAGGCCGCCGCGGTGCCGCTTTCCAGAGTGCGCTCTCTGGGGGAACGGCGCGGGCCCTGGTGGTGGACACCTGAAGAACTCTCCGAAACGCGCGCGGTCGAAGTAAAACGTGCGTGGTTTCCTATGCTCGGCGCCTGGGTGCTGCGCGACGCCCTCGTCTGCCTCCCTGCCGTCGTGGCGCCGGCTCGTAGAGAAGGCCCAGTAGCTGCCATCGTTGTACTCCTCCACCGGTAGGAGGCGCTCCCGCACTGGAAGAAAGTGCTCCTGCACCGGCAGGGAGTGCTCCTGCAAGATGGAGTGGTCGCGTACCGGCAGACAGTGTGTCACCACGTGAGTGACTCTTGGAGCTGGCGCGCCGGGCAGGCTGGCCGGCGGTCCGCTGGGAGCGTCGTGGCGGTCAGGGGCTGCGGCCGGAGTCCTGGGCGTGGCGCAGCGGGGAGCTTCAGGCGGCGCACCATGCTGGCCGTTGGGGTGGTTGGGGTAGGCGCCATCGGGAGGGTAGCCGCCACCGACAGGCCGAGCACGGCCTCCATGCTCCAGAGGGCCGCCCTGTTGAGAGCAGCACCGAGCAGTGCACGCCACTGGCGGGGCGTCCGCGCGGTCCTCGCACGGCGTCCTCCGACCGGGGCGAAAGTGCGGCTGCCGCATGTCGGAGTCTCGGCGACCCGGACCTGAATAGTCATCAGATCCATATGAGGTGCTAGAGTGTGGCTGCCGCCATGTCGGTCCGAGGACGAGTAGAACCGCGGAGGGCTCAGCGACGCCGAGCTGCTGTCATCGTCCGACGACGTCTCTGGTGCCGGCAGCGGCGGCGTCCTGGGTCCGCGCCGCGGCCGAGGAAGCTCTGGGGCCTTATCGGCCATGGCGAGTCATGCCCTGCAAGCGAAACAGTGTCGTCAGAGAAATCGGACACCCACTCAGGAATTCCTCCCCCCTCCCCCTCCTCCTCTCCCAGTCCTTCCTGCTGCACATCTCAAGTCCTTGGTACGCTCCGTCGAATTAACTTGACCTGCTTTAAAGACGGCCCCCTTCCCCGCCGCCGAGACGATCGTAGACCAAACAAGTCTCAACGTGAAAACCCCCCACCCCCACCCCCTTCTTCTCTTTGTCTCACACACGAAGCCGACGCACACGCACGGGAAAAATCACTATGCACAAACTTCCATGCGGCAAGTTGACAAAATATTACACACTGCCCTGTGACAAGCAATAACAACGTCTGCCAAAGCGTTTTCAACGACTTCGCAGACGGACGGACCTCGGATAGGCTCCGCTCTGGCGCCTGCTCTCACTCAAACAAAGAGTGTGTTTTACAGGTGGTTTTCGCGATCGAACGCCACTAACGGAAGGCCCACAATAAAAGAGAGAAGGCACTCTGAAACTCGGCATACCTGGATTTTCGCAAACCTGCTGTAGTTGCACGTCAATCTGGACGAACGCGCGGAATGGACAAAAGCCGTACTGAAACAGAGCAACAGGGCCATCAGCCTACAGCCGAACTGACGAAGAAAAATGACAAGCTTGCATGACCGTCGTGTTCACGCTGAAGTGGCACAGGCGCTAATGCTTCGCCTCGTGTTTCTTTAATTCAGTTAATTCAGCGTGCCGAACGACATAAACGGCGGGCAATCAAAATGTACCGGCCAGGAGGTTATGGAACATCGGCTCCACGGGGGGCAAAAGTTACGCCCACACAACACGCGACTTGAGGGAACATTCTACACAGCACGACACTACATTTCACACGCAGACTACAAGGTGCAATTATTCATTCAATTGGATGTGAAACAAACCTCGGAAATCACAACAGAACTTCAAAAATCAAACACAAGTCTCGCACTCTTCTCACGAAGAGAAACAACAAGGGTTGGGGTGGGGCGGAGGCGGAGCACGGAGCGCAGGAGCGGTGGCTGCAAGGGGCAGAGGGTGGGGGCGGCATTTCGTGCGTCGCGGGACCAGCGCAACACAGTGTAGCCAACACTGCTTCAGGTAGCACTCCCCTTCTTTCAATAATTGTGCCCGAGCATTAACCGAATCACCTTGTTTTAAATTTTGAGAAGTTACAAAAACTGATACGTCTGAAAATTTTATTGTTATTGATCCGTGGCAAAATGATACGAATATTTCTTTTAAGCGTTTTCCGTTCGGGTTTTGTCAGGGTTTTAGCGACAACAGCGCTGTAAACAGAGCAGCGGCCAAGACCGGCACTACGACAGTATAGTCCAGTCGCTGTTTGCCGGTCGTTTCATCAACGTTCAGATTATTCTTTGATTTTAATCGTTTAACATCGGCCTTCAAAATGGTGAGTGGAAACAATAATCTATTTATTTTTAACGGCTGATGTTCACTTTATCCACAATAGCCATCAGATTTGGCTTATTTGTTGATTTAATTCCCGTGAGAGTGATTTAGCGGAGCGGCCCAAGCCTGGGCCCCCATTAGACTAGGTTAACCGGCGTTCCTGGACAAGTTTTTACTTGGTTTTTGCTGGTCTTCCGTGTTTTTGCAATGGTATTACTTGTAATAATACCGCTTCAGTGTATCTTTCAATGATGTAGCGTTAAATTCACTGTCTTGTCAAACTTTCCTTTGCTACTCTTAGTTTTCAATTTTCATTTTTTCTTGAATTTTTATCTATGTGGATTTACTGTCCTATTTAATGTAACTGATAAATTGTCCGAATTTTATGTATGTTTAGTTCAATCGCGGAGTTATAAATTGAACGGATCTGTTATTTTCATACTACTGTTTTCAGCTCCCTCCCTTTTCCCTGTAGTTAGGTTATACCCTGAGTCCCTGTTTGCATCTCTGACGGAATGGCCTGTTGTTTGTTGCAGACGATCAGTAAGAATAACAAGATGCTCCAGCATATCAACTATAGGGTCCGAATCATTCTACAGGATTCGAGAACTCTCATAGGCACTTTTAAAGGTATGTTCAATCTTGAGGCTTGTTGTGCTATAGCTATTGCGACACCAGCTCATTTGACTGTGTTTTTACAGCATTTGACAAGCACATGAACCTGATTTTGGGAGACTGCGAAGAATTCAGGAAAATCAAGCCAAAGAAGAAGATGCCAGAAAGAGAAGAGAAGAGAGTTTTAGGATTTGTGTTACTCCGAGGAGAGAATATTGTCTGTATGACAGTTGAGGGTCCCCCTCCCCCAGAAGAAGGTCTCCCTCGAGTTCCCGTTCCTGGCGCTGCCCCAGGCCCTGGCATGGGTCGTGCTGCTGGACGAGGCGTACCTCCAGGTGCTGGCGGCATTCCCGCAGGTGTGTTTATTATTTGATACCTGACTTTGAGATCTTTGTCCATCACTGAAGTGCTCTATTGTGACATTTGCTTGTGTCTTTCCAGGTCTTCAAGGCCCTGTACGCGGTGTTGGTGGTCCATCAGCACAAGTCATGGCTCCGGGTGGGCGTGGTGCTCAAGTGTCAGCTCCTCCACAGATGAGACCGCAGCAACCCGGTCCCCCCAGAATGCCTGTCGGTGGTCCACCTCCTGGCATGATGGGCCCACCCCCTGGCATGATGGGTATGTTTTCAATTCTCTTTTTGTCATTTTGACAGTTCTTGTGAATTGCTCAAATTAATATCATGTAAATTTTTCAGGTATGCATCCTGGTATGATGGGACGTGGTGCACCTCCCATGGGTGCCCCTCCAATGCGAGGAATGCCTCCCAGTATGATCAGAGGAGGTATGCATTTGTAAACACTGTAACAAAGAATTTTTTTTTTCTCTTTAATTGGTCTCTAATTATTGATTTGTTTGCTCATTTCAGGACCTCCAAGGCCACCATATTAATCATGCCCTCCTCTTAATGCCCCCTTTCATTTCAATCTACCCAAGTTTCCTTAAACCTTAGTTTTCCATTATAGGAAAAAGTCTTTTCAGTTGTTGGTCCATGAAACTGTTTCTTAGTATAATGTGAGTGTTTGTGTCTGAGTATGAGAGATGTGCGTGTGAAATGTTCAGTTTGTATGAGTGGTTTCTTTTGCTGCATTGAATTCAACAAATGCAAGAATAAAATAATTTTAATTTAATTTGTCAAAATTAATTCTTCCAGTTGTCCTTGCACATAAAACTACCCAGTAGAAAATCACAGCCATCCAAATTAGGGATACAGCAGATACTTGCATTTCACCTTTGATTTTGAACCAAATGACCATAGGCAATGTCTAAGTGCAGTCCTATGGCTGGGCCCATGCTACTGAGCCAAGTAACAATGGGATTGGTGCTGAAAATGAGTAGATAATATCATCATGTTAATTTTGTAATACGGTACTTGCAAAGTACAGGATAAAATAATACCTTGAACCTTGGTGTAGGTTTAAAAGTTCAGCAGTTTTGCAAGGATGTAGGTAATAGTATGGTCTCCTCAAAACAGGGTGTTCCTGACAAAACAATTTATTTTGAAGTAGAAACTATTGAAAATATGGAAGTTGTGCGGATTAATGAAAACCCACCTGTTGTGAAAGTGCTTCCCAGCGCAAATGTTGAAGTGCTCCCTGTGTTCCACCTTTCCACAAGGATTCTAAGGGCACAAGATGTCCATCTGAAAAATTGAAGCAAAGCAATGTTACCTTACTAGTTTTTAAAAATGCTCCCTTGTCTGTGAAAGAAGGTTTACCTGATGTAAATACATTGAAAAATAGAACAGGTGTGGCATAGCTGGGACTGTACAGAATGTGGTACTCCCATGTACATTCTTGCTGGGATCCATTTAGTTCCTCCGCTATATGATTGTCCTGCAACCCGGCAAAATATAAGAATCCCCGAAGCTTACAAAACCACCTCTTCTCCTCGGAACAAAACCTGTACTTCAGTTTGACAAGAAGTGTCTTCGAACGGATCGGTTTCATCTTCCGCTGGTAGAGATCTCTGTTTCCTTAATAGCTGCTTTATTTTCTTTGCTATAAAGGCCCCAGCTAATTGGTCCTGGTAAAAAAAAAATCACGCACAAACAAATTTATTTGTTTAAAACTTCGAGGTTCACATAAATCACATTGCACTCCAGAGGTGCCGTCACTTTGATACCTGATCACCTTGCCAAGCCCAACCATCGTTTATTTCATCTGAAACGGTTAAGAAGCTTTGTGCAAAAGCCTTGAACTCGTCCCAGCTTATTGTCCCCATGCTGCATCTCTTTAAAAACTGACAATGAAAACCGTAGGAGTTGTGCGATTGTTTGTGTTTACAACAGTTAACTTTTTATGTAGTCTGCTGCGTCAAAATGGCGCCCTTTTCTTTCATCATCAATTTCTCATATATTTTCAAACCACCTGCGAGAAATTGAGAACTACGCAAAACGGAGGGAAATTCAAATTGGAGAACTGCTGTTGAGTTGAGGGAAGTGCTTTATTTTCCTTGGAATTACCTGTGAAACAGGCTTCGGAATATTGTGTCCCGTTTTGCGCAGAATCGAGCTCAATGTGAGAAAGGAGGATAATTTTCAACTGTACACAAATACACGAATGAAATAATTTTTTTCGAATCTTCTTATTTACTGTAGAAATCTTTGACATTTGGTACTCCCTGGATCCCCGCTCCTTGTTGCGGACGACCTGAAACCATGGCAAAGTAAATTTGAATCCCTCGAAGCACATGAGAGATGTTAAGGGCACAGAATTGAAGCTGCATTTGCCGACGCACATATTTCGAACTCCCTCCTCGGAGGACAGACGACGGGTGCTGGAGCCCAGGGCTGCATGGCCGCTCCGGGTGACGTGGGCTTGGGCGTGCATGGCGGCGACGGCACAGGTGAACAAACCCTGCAGAAAAAAAACACACAAAAAAAACATTTGAATAGAACGCAGGGGCGGGGAGTCGAACCCTCGACCAGCGACCCTTACTTGGCGCGCTCCTCCTCGGACAGGGGCGGCATGGGCGGCCGGTTCCTGGACGCGATGATGAGGGGTCCCTCTGGCTGCTCGCCGGTGAAGGACAGCCGGGCCACCGTGGTGCTGTCGAAGGGCGCCTGCGACGGGTTGTAGCGACGGGCCGGCGCGTACGACTTCTGGCGCTCGAACCGCGACAAGTCCGGTTCGACGAACGACATGCCGGCCGTCGTTTTGTCTGGAAAGAGAGCGTTTCGTTGGTGCCGCGGAGAGACAGGAAGGGAAGGCCGGCGTCCGGCACCGCGCCACGCCCTCGGCCTTCGGTGAGGTGTTTTACAGTGGCGAATAAACACGCAGACGCTCTTTTCTCGGCATGTCTTTATTTCTCGAGTGCGAATCACGTCACAAACAACAACAAAAACAACAGGGCAGTAAAGCCCGCCGGGGAGCGGGCCGTCGTCGTCGGCCCCCCTGACCTCAGCCTCACCTTCCAGCGGCTTGCAGGAGATCTTGATCTCGCCCTCGGGCACGATGATGGGGGGCTTCTCGGCGCCCTTGGCGGTGTAGTCGTGGCGCGTGGTCGTCACCCTGGCCATGGGGCCGCGCATGGCCAGGATGCTGGGCGGCGGCGCGATGGACATGGGCGGCGCCACGCCGGGCCAGCCGGGGAAGCTCATCTGCGGGCACGGGTTCGAGTCCCGGTCAAGGCGGGTTCGTTTTTTCGCCGCTGGCGGTCGGCCAAGTCAAGGACCTTGTTGATGGTGGCGCCGGAGACGTCGCCGACCCCGGTGCGCAGGTTGTCCTCGGGCTTGCTGGGGTCGGGGCGGCGGATGTTGACGTGGGCCTCGGTGGGCTCGTAGCTGGCGCCGTAGCACGACAGGCCGTCGTTGGAGGCGCCCATGCTGATGAGGTCGCCGTGGTCGGGCCGCTTGTACGCGCAGCGCCGCGCGTCGTCACAGATGTTCATAAAGCTAGAGACAAATACTTCTCTCAAGCACTGCGATCGCCACTCCGAATCCAGTAGCCTGCTCCGCACTGACCTCTGGTTGTACACCGTCTGGCCCTCCATGGACGTGTCAGGCGGCGCGTACTTCTTCTTGGCGGCCCAGGGGTAGTCCTCCTTGGGGGCCAGGGGCACGGGCTTGTACGACATGCGGCACACCGTGTCCCCCGTCACCGCGCCCTCCGGGGGGTGGTACTCCTGGCGCGGGCGGTACGACTGCGACGGCGCGAACTTGGAGTAGTCCGGCTCTTGGAACGACATCTGAGCCGTGGTGTTGGCTGACACACAGACGCGCCCCGTCATTCGCTGAATTTGCTCGACGTGTTTGCCTTCCTTCATCCCTCTCGCGCACTCGCGGCACGCCCCATGAGTGGGACAGAGATGGAGCGACGAATCGACTCGGGAATCGAGAGCTGGAAGAGGCGCTAAAACCAGCCCGCCACGGCGGCCTCCTGGCCGAGACACTCGTCATGCCACCGTACCTGGCGCGTCAAGCCAAAGCCGCCTGCGAA
Organism: Thrips palmi; assembly: GCF_012932325.1. Classification (NCBI taxonomy): domain Eukaryota; kingdom Metazoa; phylum Arthropoda; class Insecta; order Thysanoptera; family Thripidae; genus Thrips; species Thrips palmi. The sequence continues at coordinate 5,954,398 of NW_023144622.1, forward strand.
AGTCGGGATAGGCCACCCGGTGCGCACGTCTGTCTCGACACGGGCTTGGATGCCTACCTGCCGGGCGGCCGGCCGCCAGCGCGCAACGCTCCCGCCAAAAGGGAAGGGAGAGTCCTCTGTTGCTCCTGGACTTCCCCTGCACCTGCCTAGAGCCCTCACCCTCACCTCCGTGACGGCCTCACGAGGACGGCTCACCTTCCAGCGGCTTGCAGGAGATCTTGATCTCGCCCTCGGGCACGATGATGGGGGGCTTCTCGGCGCCCTTGGCGGTGTAGTCGTGGCGCGTGGTCGTCACCCTGGCCATGGGGCCGCGCATGGCCAGGATGCTGGGCGGCGGCGCGATGGACATGGGCGGCGCCACGCCGGGCCAGCCGGGGAAGCTCATCTGCGGGCACGGGTTCGAGTCCCGGTCAAGGCGGGTTCGTTTTTTCGCCGCTGGCGGTCGGCCAAGTCAAGGACCTTGTTGATGGTGGCGCCGGAGACGTCGCCGACCCCGGTGCGCAGGTTGTCCTCGGGCTTGCTGGGGTCGGGGCGGCGGATGTTGACGTGGGCCTCGGTGGGCTCGTAGCTGGCGCCGTAGCACGACAGGCCGTCGTTGGAGGCGCCCATGCTGATGAGGTCGCCGTGGTCGGGCCGCTTGTACGCGCAGCGCCGCGCGTCGTCGCAGATGTTCATGAAGCTGGAGAGGAGTGTGCAGAGTGCGGTGTGACAGGCGTCGGGGGTGAATCAAAGGTGTTTACTTTCGAGACGGTACGCACCTGGTGTTGTACACGGTGGTGCCGTTCATGGCCAGGCAGGGCCGCATGTACCGCTTGCGGCGGGCCCAGGGCCATTCCGGCGGCTGCCCGGTGGACGCCATGCTGCTGGCCGAGCGCTGCGCGCCTACGAGGACGCCGCCGGGGCGGTGCGGAGGTGCTGCCCGCGCGAGCACGGCGTCAGCGAGCCGTCAAGGAGCGCATGCCGCAGCGCGGCCAGCACTCTCAGTGCGCGCACCCCACAACAGTGGCGCGGCGAGGGCGGCGACAATGGCACCAGCCCTACCGCCGTGCGCGGCCTGCACGGTGTGGTGGAGTGCGGTGTACAGCTTGGAGGGGAGCAGCGCCGGCAGCACGCGAGCCCCGCGTGTTCCCGCTGACGGCGACCGGACGGATGACGGCGGCCTTCTGCTCATCATCACACCCCTCCGGAAAGGCGCGGGGCGGCCCGGGGGTGCGTCGCGGCGTCGCAGCCCCGATCGAACAACGGCTCCACCAACCCCTGCGGGCTTCAGGGCCCCCCGGGCACCCCAGGGCCCCAGGCCTCCAGGACGGCGACCTACATCGGCCCCTCTGGGCCCCTCCCTCTTCCCGCTTTATGGGGGGAAGCATGCAATCTTTGTGGAAAGTTGTTGTTGCCAAACCGCCTCGCCGCCCCTGGCTTTGGACGCCCCGGCCCGCCCTGCCCGCACGTCTCACGTCCACCAGGAGGACGATGGGCGTGAGCACCTGCCGGTCCTCAAGTCCTGACGGCAAGGTCAGCACACTGTGCTCGAGACAAACACGGTCACGGCCGGGCCGGCCCTGGGAAAGGCAAACGGCACTGAATCAAGATTCGGACAAACAGTCGTCTGCAAGTTTACCCGTTTACACGCCTCTTATGCACCTGCCAGTGCTTAACTTTAATTTTAATTATCCTAAAAAAATGAACAAACAAAACAACACATTTTTTAGTGGAGGCTGGAGGAAATTGAACAAAGTTCTCCTATTGGTGGAACACGAACACAAAAAACAAAATAAAACAAATTGTATTAATTTTCATTTTTGCGAGAACTAAGAGAGCCCCGAGACACACAAAGAAAACGCAACCTCTACGTATCTGACAGGCCTTCAGTCACGTCGCACAACACAATTGTGACTTTTCATTGAACATGTACAGAGAGCAGTCGGATTTTGATATTTGAAATTGCCGCTGCTCCGTGCACCGCCGCCTTGCGGTCGGAAGAGAAGGTGAACTCGAGGAAGGCGGTGAGCAGTGCACATTATGACCACCAGAGCGCAGCACTGTCGCTCGTTAATGTTGCCAAAATGAAAAATGGCAGGTAAACAAAGTGTGTACAAGTAATCCTTTTGTTCCGTTTTATTTTTGTGTTGGTTCTGACTCCCTTTGGCCTCAAGTCTTCGAACGCTCCTCTTCCTACACCCCTTAGCCCTGCTCCACTTTATGTTGCGATTTAACTGTTTGACGTCACCGATTCCCATCGAAAGAAGACTTGCACCAAACCGTCGTTAAAACTTTGGTTAGTAATGAATGTGGCATTGGGCATTGGATTTCGGCACCGGCATCTCAGGGACATTAGTTCTCCACCTTCTTGTAGTTATTTTTCACTTGGCCAGGCGTGTCCTCATAAGCGTACAGTGCATGCAGACACCTGTACCCTGATGGAATTTCATCTCATTAAAATTGAAAATACACATACCATGGAGCATTAGTGACAGACCAAATTGGATTGTTCCCGTGAAGGACATTTCTTTGACTGGTTGCATTTTATGTTGAGCCAAGCTTCTTCATTGGTACCTCTTATTCTTGCAACAGATGCTTAAGTCAAAAATTTTGTCTGCTTACTGTACTTTTTGAAGATTCTTTCTCTTTCATTCTTGCTTTATTAAGGGTATTCACTCATTCATTTTGAGCAGATGATATTCATTATTATTTTGCTCTTCAGGTTTGCTGACCCTTGATTCGCCGTGCCAAACTCTTCGAGTATGAGTTTAAAGCGCATTCGTCGGCGTTTGTCCCAACGTTCCGATTCAGTATTGAAGGATCGCTATCTGAGCTTGCTGAACATCTTACCATTGAAGATGGTGCTGAAGTCAAAGAAAATGGTAAGATATTTTATTTCTACTTTTGGTTGGTTTCCGTCCTTCATTCCACGTTTTTCCAGCTGTTCACCACTTGTAATTAAAATATCTTGTGTTTTTAGGAGTACATGTCCTACCATCTTTCTCAGAGTTTGGAAGAAAATTATCATCATCTCATTCTCAAATTCTAGAAACTGGCCACGGAGGTAAAAACTAAATTTATTTTTGAATATTTTTTTTTAACTGGATGATTTAGTTATCCAATCCAGCTGTGGAGCTTGGGCTCTCTTTATTTTGGTTCGCTGAGTTCCAAATATCATAGACCGAGAGTAGAACGATCCAATTCAGCGGTACGGGGGCCAAGTCTTTGAATCTCGGAGTCATTCATTCATTTCCCCGGGGAGCAATGCATGAAAGAATGAAGGGGTGGGTGTGCGGTGTTTTGGTTGGCAGCGCGGAGTCCCGTTCCCCCACCCCTTCCCTCCCCTTCCCTTCCCTTCTGGTGTGGCGGGCGGTCTGCCTACCCAGCCCCTGTGGCAGTCAGTCGCCTCGCCAGTCCCCAGTGGAGTGCGGTGGAAGGCTCACCCTCGCAATATTCCTCAGTCCCCGCCGATGTTAGACTCTCGGCCGACGACTCCAGCCTGATTCCCCGAGTGCAATCGAGTGCTTCCCGTGCTCGCGTTTAAATTTGGGCTCGAGTCGCCTTTGTCTGGCGGTGGACGCATTTTCTGTGCCGAGTGCCAGGGTTGTGTGAAAACAAAAGAAAGGTAGCCCTTGGCCGTCAGCAGAAGACGTCTCCCCTAAACAGCCGCAATTTTGAGTGAAATTCGGTGGAAAACGGCGCTTTGTCGTCTGGAAGGTGAAGTTCAAAGGCTTTTCTCGTATGTAGGGTGTGTTTATTAGCATCATATTGCAAACAACAAAATTGAGGCCCTTTTTTTACGGGCGCCTAACCTCTTTCACATGTACTTCATTTATTGTCTGATAGAATCTTTTTTCCCAGTTCTGATATTTAAGCCCCTTTTAACTACCAGTTAAAATTTATAATACCCCAATTTTTTATTTAAATCTGTCGTACAGTTTTTGTTTTTTGTAAATTTAATTTAATGTGCCATTGTAGCACAAACAAAACCCTGATATTACCTTGTTGACAAGTACATGAAGTTTGGTTTTGTAGCTTTTACCACCTTCCTTTCGTTCAGAAGCCTCAATTTCACTCTTTCAGACCTTAAGCTCCAAGCCGGCAATTAATTTCAACCGAGAGGTCTTAAATCCTCAAAAGTCAATCTATTTGAAAATGACAGTGAATTAGTCAGTGACTGTGCATCAAAGACACAAGTGCAACCATGGATATCAAAGCTCTACACAAGAGTAGCACCTTCAGTTCCTTTACCGGTGATGCCCTCAAGATATCAAACTGGTTTGCAGCCCTAGGCGAACATAGACGAAAGTCGTCTATGAAAGCCTCCAAAAGTCTAACACTAGGTAAGCCTTAACTCTTCTGGGGACCTTCTATGTGTTGAAAAGAGTTGTATTGGTGGACTGAAGTGAGGGTTGAATAATGATTGACTCGTTGTATATGATTACCCAAAAAATTATTATTGCTTTTAAAATTGAAATCGACAGTAAATGTTGAGTCCAGTTATTTTAAACTCTAGTTGAAATGTGAGTCTATGAAGCTGCTCTAGTGTCTATCTTCTTGAGTGGTTATCTCCCATTGAACTGTGCCGCAAGGGGACTGAATCCACCGCATGTGCTGTGGCAGATGTCAACGAGGGAGAGTGTTGAGATTTTTGATCCTGCATGTTGGATGTTGTTGGCCTGCTCGCCGGGGCCGGGCCGGGCCGGGGCGCGCCGGGGCGTTGCACTGCTTCGCTCTGCGGGGATCAAGCCGCCCACGTTGGGCGTTCTGCCCCTGTGCTGGCCTTGCCTTCTGGCTTCTGGCCCTGCGCTGCCTCGGCTTGCCCGGCGTGCCCGGTCCCCCTCTAGGCCCCGCCGGCCGGCCCAGCCAAGCCACCGTGGGCCCCGGCAGCTGCCGCCGCCACCGCCGCCGCTGCTGCAGCACAGCGCACGTCCCAGCTGCTTCCTGCCTGGATCTGCTGCAGCCTGTAGCCTGCGAGGCGGGCGCGGACGTGGATGTGGACGTGGGGTTGCCGTGGCTGCGCTGCGCCGCGCTGCGCCAGGCCACTAAAAATAAACACCCACATGGACATGGTGGAGCGCATTGTGCATATGCAGGGCCGCGGCGCGGGAGTGCTGCTGCTGCAGCCTGGGCGCTGCCGTGCAGGACTGCAGGTGCGGCGGTGGGCTGCAGTGTAGGCCCGATGCAGTTGCAGTGCCCCACAGTGTGCCCCCGGTAACGGGCAACGGGTGCAACTGGTGCACTCGGTGCACTCGGCGCAGCGCGCAGCCATGGCGCAGCCGGCTCGTGCCGCGGGTCTGGGAGGGGGTCTGAGCCCCGCTACCGAGCTCGGCCAGCTCGACTCTAGTAAAAGATGGAAAAATAAAACGAGAATGCTACAATGTAAGGGCGCGCCCCGTTTGAGTTTGCACCAGCTTGCGTGTCCAACTGTACTTCGATATCGGCGGAACTGACCCCATCGATAGCAAGGCCGCCAGTTGGCCGCCCTGCCCGGCCGGCTTGCCCATTCCGCCTCTGATAGCACAAGTCCACGCCAGTGGGGATTCGCTTCAAGCTCTCCTGTTCTATTTTTGTGGGGGAAAGTACGCAGCGGGCGCATTTTGACCCCGTTCTCAAGTTGGGGTCGCTCCGCGCGCGAAAAACCGGCGTTGTTTGGTGTTAGTCACCCTCTGAGCGGAGCTGAGCACTGCTTGGGGCTCCCTGGCGACTCAGGACTCTGCCGCCGCAGCCTTGAACCCTGTCACCCCGGCCGAGCTTGGCCGTGCCGGCCGTGCTAACTCGCCGAACCGAACGGCAGCGGGGCTGGCCTAGTCTAGCCGTGCCACTGTGCAGTCACACAGTCACACAGTCCCGGAGGCGTGGCGGCCGTCGATAGGAAAGTGATGTCGCTCTGCGCTTGCTTCCAGAACAATGGCAAAGGGAAAGGCACCCAGGGCACCCAGGCAGGCGCCGAGGCATTTGGGCGTCCCATGCGGCTGCCATTGCGCAAACGTTTGTTTGTTGTTTTTCTGTCATTTTGGTGCCGTTGCTCTGCGCTGCTCTGCGCTGCTCGCGCTAATGCGGCCGCAGGCACCTAGAGGGGCACCTGGCCCTGGCTGGCTGCTGGCTGGCTGCTCTGGCGCGGCGCCTCCGTCTAGCTCGGCGCCGGGCCCAGCCCCTTAGGCCCCGAGGCCGGCAGCCGGCAGGCGGGGAGGGGAATGATAATTGTCGATGCCTCCACTGCACTGTTCACCGTTCTCATTCTCAGCCAGAGCGCGATGCAGCGCAGTGCAGCGTGGCGGGCTTAGCCTGCGGGCGGCGCTTTCGTCGCCCTGTCTCTCTCGCACTCGCGGCCCGCCCCCTCAGGGTGCGAGGGAGACAGGGCGACGAAGAAGGACTCTCCGGTACTCTGCAGTAGGGGTTGCCGAGGGTCAGCCATGAGTTCGGGAGGACCACCACGGGGGAGGCTCGCAGGGAAGTACCACCGGCGCGCCCAGCAACGCGTCGTGCTGGCGGCACTGCCGGCCTGCCCCGAGCCCCCCGAGCACGCCGCCGGCGCCGCGACGCGACAGACGCGACCACGCGCCACGCCGGCCCGGGGCAGAGGGCGGTGGGAAGCTTCTGAATGACGGCGTTGTGTTTGTGCAGCCGGTGCGGTGCGGCCCCGGTGCGGCTTATCTAATCGAGCGCTGGCTGCCGGCCCTGCCGGCGTGCAGGCCGCGTAGGCCGTGGTGCAGGTGGGGTCTTCCTGATCCCCGTGCGTCCGGCCGGCCGGAGACCGTCGTGTCGCCGCCGGCCATGCGCGGGTCAGAGCCAGGGGGGCGCAGGGGGGCCGTGGCGGCCACGGGCCTCGCCGCCCGGCTGCCTTATCACTTATGCCCCTCATGTCGTCGGGGAGGAAGCGCGCGCCAGACGGCCGGCGCGCCGAGCGGGGTGTGCCGCCTGCATGCGTAACGCGGCCTTTCTGCGTTTTTCGTGGTTTCATGTATTTTTCGGGGGTGGGGCAGTCGTTGAAAATCGGGCCCCGTTGCGCTGCGCGCTGCACTGGGACGAGGCGTGGGCGGGCTCTTCGCGTGGCGAGCCCGCTGCTGCAGGCTGAGCGAACGCCGCTTTCGTCGCCCTGTCTCTCTCGCACTCGCGGGGCGTGCCGTTCGGAGTGCGAGGGAGACAGTTCGGCTCCGCTCCGCGTTTCCACGCGAGTGATCTGAGTGTCGTTGGAAATAGGCTGCGAATGGAGCACAACACGTGTGTGGGAGGGGCGCGGAGAAATTGGAGAGTGAGAGAGAGGGAGAGAGAGAGATGATAAGGCACCGTTCAGAGCTTATCAACGGTTCTTATCAGTCATGGTCCGCATGGCGGTGGTACCAATATAGTTATTATTTCATCTTTACTTTCTCTCTCTCCCTCCCTCTCTGTTTGTCCCACACTGTACACCGCTGTCGTTGGACGCTCGCTACTATCGCGCCCACACTGTGCCCCACCCCGTCCCCCGCGTCGTTCTGGAGCAGTCCAGTATCACTTTTCTCGGATCGATTTTCGCTCTCTTTGCTTTTGGAAGGAATTTACGGGCGCTCTCTGCTTCCTTGGTCCGCGCGAGTCGAGTCCAGAGCAGGCGGAGCAGCACAGTGGGCCAGAAGACCGGTGGAGGCGGCCAAAACTCTGGACGCGTTTTTAGCTCCAGAGTCGCTAAACAGGACTCGAACCGACCGTGTGACCCCACCAATGGATTCCTCGTGCGGAGAGCAATCCATTGGTGGGGCCACACGTTCAATTCGAGTTCCATTCAGCGACTCTGGAGCTCAAAACGCGTCTAGAGTTTTGTCCCCCTCCGCCGGTCTTCTGGCCCACTGTGAGCAGGCGGAGCAGGCTGCATGGACACGGACCGGCTGCAACCTGGAAGCGCTGGGAGCACGCCGGCAGGGCGGCCAGTACAACGCACTCGCCGGCCACTGGTTGGCCTTGCCTCCCCCCCCCCCTTCCTTTCGCCTTTCCTCCTGGGGCCCATGCCAGCCCATGCCACCCTTGTGTCTCCGTCCAGTCCCCGGCCGTTTGTACGGCCCGAGAGCAGCGACGCTTGTCGTGGTTCCCTCTCGCCGGCTCGCTCTGCCCACGGAACGCCCCGTGAGTGCGAGAGAGACGGAGCGACGAAAACGACTCTCGGAATCGGTCTGCAGTCCGGATTGATTGGGTGGCAGGTTGGAGTCGAGCAGGCAGGCGGCAAGCTCGAAGTCGTGGAAACGGAAATTTGTAAAAATAGAGTTGACTGGCCAGGACTTTGGTCTCGTCCGCGCCACGCCTCGCCACGCCCGGCCACGCCGGTCCGTCTGGCTCAGCGAGACGGCACAGGAAAAAAAATAAAAGGCAGACTTGAAAAAAAAAAGAAAAGTTTTGTAATTTTTTACGAGAACATGTAAAGTGGAGCCGGCCTATAACCGCGCACTAAAATGTAGACTATTCCTGCATACTGAAAGCGGTCGCCTGGACGTGCTTCGCGTAGCTCTGCTACTCACATAAAAAATTTTGGCGGGATCGGACGACTGGAAACGTCCAGTCCAGGTGGACGAACTTGCAGTGGCGCGGTCGGACTCAGCTCCCCGCGATGAGCAGGCCGTGTAGTGGGCGATAAAAAGTGTATAATCGTCGAGCGACATTTTGAGGAATGTCTTTTGACAAAACAATCTTGGCGCTGGCAGCAATGTTGCCTAGGCGATGCCTGCGGCTGCCTGCGGCGGCTCTGGCTCTGGCTCGGCTCCCAAAGTGATTTGTGTCCCTCTGGCCATTGTGCGGCCGACTCGGACAGACTCGGACCGACTAGTGCGCGATATGGCCGATGGCGCTGGCTGGCGTCTGACAGAGACAGACGACCTGCCGCCCGACGTTTTAATACTCGCAGTGTGACTGTCTCAACACCGGAGTACCTCAGGTGCAGCGCGAGCGCCAAGTACTGACACACCTTTTCTTTGCAAATCGAAGTCCGGCGTGGTGTGGGTTGCCTACTCACGGGCGCCCAGGGAAGGACCCGCACTGCTAGTGGCTGGGGAAGTCCAGGATAGAGTTGGACTTGTCTGACAGCTCATTATGCGCACTGCTGCACTGATTTGTACAGTGCCCCTGCCTGGCCGCCCACGGCCCTCGGACTGATCGAATCGCGGCGCACACGTTGTGTTTCGCGGAGCGCAAAGGACGCGAAGCAGCCCACGTGCCTGCTTGCCTGTTGGAGCAGGCAAGGGTTTCAAGGTTCGAACCAGGGCAAAATCCCGCGGTTTTCTCTTGTATCGATTGCTCCCCTACAAACCTCCGACAGTACTGCCGGAACAGTGTCCCAAGCCGTTGTCTTTCTCACCCCTTTTGGAGAGCCTTTTCGAGTCGGGCCTGCTGGCCGGGGCAGCGAGGGCAGTGTAGTGGCTGTTTGCCGGGCCGCGGCCCGTATAGTCTGTTTGCGGGCGAGGCTCCTGCAGTGTAGTGTGCAGCTTGTTTGCGGGACGCTAGGCCGCGGGGCGCTATCTCGGCGGGACGGGACGGCACGGGGGCTTCTGTATGGGAATGGGCCCATCTTGGGGGGGGGGGGGCGGCGGCCCAAAGCCACAGGCCCGTGCAAGGGCCCAAGTGCAGCGGGCCGCAGCACAGTGGGCCAGAAGACCGGCGGAGGCGGACAAAACTCTAGACGCGTTGCGAGCTCCAGAGTCGCTTAATGCGACTCGAACCGAACGTGTGACCCCACCAATGGATTGCTCTTCGAACGAGGAATCCATTGGTGGGGTCACACGCTCGCTTCGACGCCGGAGCTCAAAACGCGTCTAGAGTTTCGGCCGCCTCCGCCGGTCTTCTGGCCCACTGCGCGCAGACGGCACTATCGGTAATCCTGCAGGGATTAGCATTCCACTCGGTGCATGCAACGCGGGCGACGCGAGCTGCGCGCAGCCCTGTGGCGCTATGCTGCGCTATGCCCGGCCTGTCGCCCGCCAGGCTCACTCTGTCTCTGTCGCACTCGCGGGGCGGCCCGTGGCCCCGTAGGGGTGCGAGAGAGACAGCCTGCTTGTGATTCACGCCGGCCTGGCTAGGCCGGCTAGGCCGGACCATCGGGGATAGTCATGGGACAGTTGGTAGTTGTGGGCCTTATGGCCGTGGGTCGCGTGGCGTGGCGTGGCGGGGTACGTATCAGCGCGCTCATGGCACGGCTATCGCCATCAAAGAGGCAAGTTAGTCAAGGCCGGATGGGACGGGGCTCATTCCAAACAGTGGCCCTGTCTCTCTCGCACCCGTACGGCGCGCGCCGCGAGTGCGAGAGAGACAGAGCGACGGAAGGCAGCGGGCTGTGGCCATAGGGCGGCCAGGGACTTGGCCGGCCAATTCGCTCCGGGGTTGACTCACATGCAGTGTGCCTTATCTACGGTCAGGGCCGCTCTCTGCTGCGGCGGGGCAGGCCTGTCGCTGGTAATGGCACGCGTCGCAAACCGTGGCACTTTGCCCCAAGCCAGCCTCCGCTCCGCGGTCCCTCGCGCGGTCCGCGGCCAGAGAGATAGGACTCTGCCGTGCGCCGCGTCTCCTGCGCTGGCCCGCGCAGCCCGCGCCGACGGAGATGATCCCCTTTGCCACTTGCCAGTCAGCCCGTGACGTCACGCCCCCACCCCCGGTGCGCGCGGTGAGGGGGCCCAGCGCGGGGGCCCAGCGCGCGCCACACTGCACGGCGCCCCCCACGCCCCCCCGCCCCTTCAGCCCTCTGGCCGCTGACGTCACTCGCTTCGACTCGGCGCGAGGGTTGTCGTGGCATGGCGGCGTGGCGGCGCGGGGCTGCTTCCGGGAACGGTGCAGCGCGTAGCAGTGTGCCAGCGCGATGTTCCGGCGCCCTGCCGCCGGCCGGGGCCCGGGGCCGGGGCGGCTGCCGGGGGCTCGGCGAGGGTGGCAGCTAGCGAGCTAGCGCGAGCTGACAGTGTAGTATTGGCATATCGTTGGCCTTGCCGCCTTGCTCAGGGCCTTGTTGGCCGCTCCGCTCCGTGCCGGGCGCCGCGCAGGGTTCCAGCCAGGGCCCCAAGGGATAGGGCCGCCAGGCCGCGAGTACCCCCCCCCCCCTCCACACACATTACACATTGTACGTGCACGTAGTACACGCACGTGCACTCACTCAGCAGCTCTCTCTGTCTTACACACAGTGCGCCTCATTCCGCTACGCCCTTGTCAGGCCGCTAAGCCCCCCCCCCCCTGTCCTTCCCCCAACCACCACCGCCCACTAGCCTGTTAAAGAGCAGTGTCGCGGAAGGGAAGGGCAGGTCTCAGAGCCGAGGCCTGCGGTAGGGCAGTGTAAGCCACAGGCTGAGGGCAAGGAAGGGCAAGGGAATGGAGCACTGTGGCAAGCAAGCAGGCAGGCCTGGCCAAGGGCAGCGGCGGAGGGCACCGTGTTCGGAGGACTGACAGCCCGACAACCCTACCGCCCTCTCCCCATCTTCGATTCTGTTTCCTTTCGTGCTCGGGGTGCGACCCACCCAAGGCTATGGGGACAGATTCAGAAAATGAGGAGAAATAAAAGGGATAAAAGGCCCATTTTAGAGAGCTTATTGCTAATGTTTGTTATTGTTTCTTCTGATTTCAGGTGTCTTGCACGAAAATTTGCGCATTGGTTCAGATGGAGAATCTGAGGAAGCATCTGGTGCCTCAGATGATGTGGTCTCACCTGTTAAATTACGCCCCAAGAATAGAAGACTTAGTGAAGTAAGTGTTCTAGATCTCAGCAAATGTTTCAATATTTTACTGGTTTTACCTAATTGTGCTTCTTGTGTCAATACAGCAAGACATAAACAAACGGTTGTCGCTGCCGGCTGATCTGCATTTACCTGAATCATTTATTGCTAAGCAAAATGTTAGTCCTACTATTGACGGACCTCTCAGTAGAGCAACAAGAAGGCAGTCACTCTCCGAGATCGGTTTCGGCCGGATGGAAACTTACACAAAACTTGACAAACTAGGCCAAGGAACATACGCCACGGTTTTCAAAGGAAAGTCACGCCTCACTGATAATCTTGTAGCCCTTAAAGAAATTATGCTAGAACCTGACGAGGGTGCTCCCTGCACTGGCATCAGAGAGGTGTCTCTGCTCAAAGACCTTCGGCATGCAAATATTGGTAAATATACAATTGAATTGAAAGTTTTTTGAAGTTAATTTAAAGGGTTTGTAAAATTTTTCTTTTTGTACCATCTTTTCAGTAACACTTCATGACATCATTCACACTGAAAATCATCTCACCCTTGTGTTTGAATATTTGGAAAAAGACCTGAAACAATACATGGAAGACTGTGGCAATATATTGAGTATGAACAATGTTAGGGTGAGTATTGTTTTATATACTTTCATCTGGTATTTTATCAATTCAAGTGTATTTCCTAATTTGCTCACCTCTTGACACAGCTGTTCCTGTTTCAATTGCTTCGGGGTCTTGCCTACTGTCACCAAAGACGCATTTTACACAGAGACCTGAAACCTCAAAATCTTCTTATTAATGAGAAAGGAGAGCTTAAGGTATGTGCAGTTTAATCAGAAATTGTTTTTAGAGTTGGTATTCCTTTAGTTTTTTGTCTGTTTGAAGCACTTACTATCTAATTCACTTGGCAGCTGGCAGATTTTGGGCTAGCAAGAGCAAAGTCTGTACCCACTAAGACTTACTCAAATGAAGTGGTTACCCTCTGGTATAGGCCACCAGATGTACTTGTAGGGTGCACAGAATATTCAACGCAAATAGACATGTGGTTTGTTTCAATAACTTAAATATGCCTTATAGACTTTTCAGTGATGTGTTTGACAGAGAGTTTTAATGGCCTTGTATCATTTCAGGGGAGTTGGCTGCATCTTCTATGAAATGGCTTGTGGTAGACCTTTGTTCCCTGGTTCAACGGCAGAAGAACAGCTAGGACTGATTTTCCGAGCATTAGGGACCCCTCCTGTAGGACCTCTAACAGAGATTTATGAAAAAAATTATCGTGCCCCTCGTAATGAACCTCTTTTGTCAAGGGCTCCTAGGCTTGACAAAGATGCAAAACATCTTTTATCTAAGTTCCTGCTTGTAAGTTCTGATGTCATGATTCGGCTGAAGTTATGTCAAGTTTTTATCTTACTTTAATAATTTTTTTTTAAAATCCCACAGTATGAAGCTAAGAAGCGGATATCAGCAGCTGAGGCAATGAAACATCCCTACTTCTCTTGTTTAGGTCCGGGTGTTCACAAATTACCTGATGGTATGGGAACCAAAATTCTTTACTAGTGCTAATTCACATCCTCTTAAGACCATGCTCACTCTCATTACCTTTTGTCTTTTTTGTAGTGACATCTATCTTCACATTGCCTGGACTGAAGCTATCTAGAGACCCTGGGTACCGGTCATACCGGTCATCAGGTATCTTCACTAAAACCAATACCGCCAATATACCCCGCCGACAAAGTATGCTTTTATGAGACATAAGTGTCATGTAGGCCTCCATGAGGCTCTCATTATCTGTGATGCCAAGGACTATAGGGCGATCAGTCCGCTACTAGACCAGGCTCCTATTTTGAAATCTGTTGTCAATGCAAGAAAATGAAGAGACGAAAATGGTGTACTTTATTCATGTATTTCATGGTGCCACTGAACTGGGATCAACAGTTGTAAGAAGAGATCTAGAAGCTACACAGTCTCATCTCTCATTCCTTGTGTTTGGAGCCATTTGTATCAATTGACATGTGCCAACATCCTATAATTGTTTGCAGCAACTACTCTGTATACTTAGTTCCCATTTGACTTATTTTTTCACACTTCTCCCTTTGATGAGATTGTCAGAATTTTATGAATGAGACTTTACTCTATTCAGTTTCCAATGTTTTTGAGTGGGCCACAATCGCAGCTGTAATGCTTGTAATTTTTAATAAACCTGACGTTGAGTTTTGCCACAATTTTAATCAAGAAAGCTTTGAGTTAGGCTATCAATGCATGACTTGCATTGGCTACAATACTAATAAATTACAAATTACGCTCGGGGTCGTCTCTTCTCCACTTCTTAACCACACCGCCGCTGCTGCCATCTTCTTTTGCCCTTGATTTGTGGGAAGTTAATACGTTTTCGGCGCACCTGGTGTCCCTGAACCACCTGGTAGTACGTACCTGGTTTTTATTGGGCTGTGGTCTCCATGGCAAAGACCTCAACTTGGCGTGAAAGTGTGAAGATGGGATGTCTTGTCCAGTAATAGCCATTATTATTTATGACTGTTAGTGCATCTGTCAATTTCTTTTTATAAAAATCTTACATAAATTGTGTGGTGTGAGCTGTATGTCCTTAGAAGTCCATTTTTCTATTTCAAATGCAGAATTCCTTGTGTGTACATGTGCGACATGACAAGTGAACAGTCTAAACTGAATCAGGTCTGGTGAAGCCATGTTGTATGCAATCTGTATGTCCTGTTATATTTTGTTTACCCTCCTTGTTTTGGCATGAGTGTATGTATGCATGTGTTAACATCTCTTTTGTCCCCTATTTTGTGTTGGTATCTGCTGCAAGTTTAGCATTGTTATGTAAATTTTTGTGTGAAATGTTATATTTTATATCTGATTTTGGTGAGCTCTGTTATGGTGTCATTCATACCCAGCTAATGAAGGATTTTAAAATTAAGATTTAAATTTCAGAGAATTATTAACTACAACCAGTTATCTTAAAACCTGTGTGTATTTTTATTCATATATCATTCTTTGAGGTCTATTTAATAGCTATTTTAGATGTCTTAAAATGATGATTTTAATAGAAGCTGTTCATTGTTAGTTTTTCTTGCGTCCAAATCATTTAAGGTCAGAGGTGCAAAGTTTAATGTCATTGGACCTGATGTGATCATGAACCAATCCTATCTGTTTATGAGGTACAAAATTAAATGAAATGTTCTCTGATCAGATCCGTCCAATAATTTTGCTTAAATAATGGGCTCATTTATTCCTGTCCTTGAATGTAGGCTGTGAGGGCAGAATAAGTTTCACAGGATAGATGTCAGCATCAATTAGCAAGGGAATATATGTGGCGAATGTTGCTCAAGGTGGAGGTTGTTCTTGTACCCCATATTCTTTCAGGTTCTTACCACAGTAGATTACTGTTGCAACTATCTACACTTCATTCCTTTTGTCAACAATCCATTTTCATGGCTGCAATGTTACTTTTAGTTCTTATTTTTATGTTTGTGGCAAAGTCAGAACAAATCTAATAACGAACAAAGTAGCTTGTACTAGCAAAAAGAAAATGTATCCAAATTAAGCTGAAACTCGCTGAAACTAAAACCTTATTTACACATTTCCTTTCCCTTTTTCATTGCCATAGTTTATTTTCTCCAGCTTCATCATTTACTTTTGCACTGTGTTGCTAAGAGTGTCATTTATGACATAGACTGGATATTTTTAAATGGACCTAATGTTATTCACACAAGGGACTTGATCTCTTTTCCTCTTCTGATTTGTTCCTGGAACTGAGACATCTTAGTGTCACATTCAACCCAAAGTAATTCCGCACCTTTGTTTTACATGAGCAAATGGGAATGAGGTTATTGTTTCATGGTTTGTAACTGAAAGATGCTGAGTGAGAACCCTACTGTTCCTTCTAATGTGGCCAATTCCCTGTCTCTCTTTTCTTTTAAAGATAAAATCCATCCAAAAATTGTGTAAATATTTCAATTTAGGCTCAAATAGTATCATACCATCATAATGTTAAGGTTTAGATGTGTGCTGCTCAAAGAAGATGCAATGTCGGTACCAACCATGTTTAAGACTGCTCTTGATTGCCATAGTATGCTTCTTTATAAATGGTTGGTAATCCGTAAGAATACAAGCAATATTGTTTAGAAATGATAAGTGAGACATACAGCTTTGCAACTTAAGCTTTGTTTTCAAATTATTGTGTTTGCTTATAGTTCTTGTGTCATTTCGATTTGTATTGACAATACAATGTTACTAATAATGTTACTTTGGTCTAAATTGCTAACTTGCTAAATGAAATCTTATCACAGGAGCAAGAGTTGTCTTTCCTAATTTGTACTGAGTGCTAAATGTAAAGTAAAACACTTCAGACAAAGGGGCTGGTAATACACAAAAACATGCTTTCCTAGCGAGCCTATCAGAAGAAAGCATAAGGGGCAGTGCTGTTGGGTTATTTTTTTTGTGTTTCTTGTCTTTCACATATGACTGATTTCTTTCCTTATATATTTTTTTTATTGATGTAAGGATTGTTTTGTGAATTGCCCTTTCTTGCAGGGTGGGAGATGGTCTTATTAATTACTTTTATTCGTCTAGTTTTCATTATTTGAAAAGCAGAATATGTTAGATTTCTCCGTCCCAACTTCAATAAACTTTGTTACAATTCCCAAGTTTTGCCATGTGGAAAGAAAAACTGATAATTGGATAAAGATTCAAACACAAAATTACATGGTCAGATTGTTGGATGTCACATAGTCTATGACACCTTTTAGATTTTCTGTTGAAATGAATATTGTGTCTTGATGACTTTCTGCACCAAACCATTGTGTAATTAAAACATGCATGTTAGAGAATTTTGTAGTAATTGATTGGTGTAGTATTGATTTTAAGCTGCATCATCCATGAGGATTTTCCCTTCTCATTCCAGATGTTTGCCTAACTACTTTTAAACACTTGTTATGATGGAAAACATGATTCACATTTACATTGTTATACTTCTGTTGTGTTTTAAAATTTTGACTCCCCTTTCTTAAATTGAGGGGAATGTGTGTGTTTCTCACTATGGCAAAAGTTCTCATTTTTGTACTGGTGTTCATTTCATGCTGTAAAGATGAAACACCCAATATTTTATTGTTTTTTTTTTTTTTTTTTTTTTTAAGAACTTCAAACCTAAACATCTTGTAGAGAACATACTTTGGCTGTTAATTATGGTGTCGTGAGTGTTTGGTTTTTGTACTGTGACTGTTTTAGTTTCATGATTGTGTCGTATTGTAGTTCTATAAGTTTTGCCATTTGGTTAATCTCCTTTTTATAGACTGAGTTGAATTAATGCCTTCCAAACCGATGAAAATTGCACTAGACATAAAAAGCTGTGTTAGTTTTTATCTGTGTAGAATCTATGGGATGGAAGCCCACATATTTCATGTGTAATCGTCAGTTTTTTTGTTTCTTTTTTTTATGCATAGGAAAATGTTACTGTAGTGTTGTTTAAATATATTTATTAGAAAAATATGTGTAGAATTATGAGTTATAGATTTTTTTAAATGTGTTCGATCCTTGAAGTTTGGTACTTACAAACCAGGTTAGATCAAATTCATGCTCATGCAAGGTGGCTCAAGGTTAGCACATTCACTACATTGTCGCATTCCAGATAGCTTAATGAAGTGAACGATTCATTACTTCTAAGATGGAGTATTCAATACATGAATTGGTCTTTCTGAAGAATAAATAGATGGTGAGCGTTGAAGGAGCTTGCCCTGACTACTCCGTAATTAAGGTGCAGTTGTGAAGGAGCACTCACGCTCGTTGATGTGTAGGGTATCAAGCAGACAATGTGGCCAGTACGTGATAGCAGTTGTGTCCGGATCTGGCCCACTACGCTACGCCACTAAATTCCTTCAACTTTTAAAAATTATACAAGTCCTTCAAATGAATGTGCTATTCTCACCGTTATGAAATGATTTGACGTACAATATTCTAGCATCAATTTTCTATGCACTTCATACTGATGATTTTGTAGCTGTAGTGTCAAAAGTGCATATGTATCTCAATCTTTTGTAAAATGTATAAAATTTAATCATATAAAACAACCGAATTTACAAAGTTTATGTTGAGGCACTTTACCCCTCATTGTGTTCATGTTGTTTTGAAATCTACCAAAACTCTGTTAATGCCATTCAAGTTTTAAGTGTGTTAAAAAAGTGTGTATAATAAAGTTCAGCCATACTTAAATTTCTTTTTATTTGTTCTGTACCACACAGTCCTGGTCTAAGTTTAAAATTGGAAATCTGCTCATTGCTTGCTTGCCCTCAAAACATGTGGGCTGCAACTTCTTCTGATTGGTCTACACAATCGTAACTCATCATTACTTTATAGTTTATGTCTAATTCATGCGTTTGTATTCTCTTATCTTTTAAAAAACTTATTAGTTACTAAAAAGTTCACTTTTCAATTTTCTTAAAGAAGTCTGAAACTTTTTTGGAACTTGTGTCAACACTGGTTTTCTTCGATCTTGGGCGTCCTTTTCCTGTCTTACCAAGGCTTCCTTTTGTTTTGGAAGCAGTAAATTCGTTAAACACCTGAAATAGCAGAAGCATTAGCAATTACGGACAAAGAGGACTTCATTCTTCTCTCATTTCTGCATACTGCTTATGGCCTGGTATTTTCCCCCCTTACCTTTTTCATGGCTGTTGAAATGGCAGATGACATGATCTCATCTGAGTCCATCCACACCGTTTCAGTGTCACTTTTATTGGATACGTCAGATTTTTTAGTGAGCCTTAGTGAATAGACGACGTATAATTGATGAATATGTGAGAACACATGTGGAACTTCCCCAACAAAATGTGGTTGAGTTGTAAAATTACTTGCTCCCCACTGCTTTCTCAGCAGCGTTTCATCAAGCTCTGTCCTTTCTTCAGTTTCATTTCGTTCTTTACCAAACAATATGTTTGGGAACTCCCACAAACCAGCCAATAAGCCTGTGTAAAATGTAAATGTAAAGTTCCAGCTCACAAGATAAATTTTTGTTACACACCACAGCAGCGTAAAAGATACCTACCACCCTGAGGTCTTTTTGCTAGGAGATACTCATCCTTATCACCATCAGAAGCATTAATAACACAAACTAGAGTCACCTCTTTCCGGGGTGGTGCTTTCTTTGCTTTCTGTGGGAAATTCATGACTCCTAGCCTTAATAAAAAGAACAATCAAAAGAAGAAATAAAGCAACAGGCTGTAAAAAGTTTTTCAAAAAAAGTCAAGCAAGACTGAAGATTTTTGTTCACGCAAAATCCACTTACTCTGCATCCCAAGGCTGTTTCAGGCACAAACTACAGGGGACTGTAAAAAAATTCATTAACATATTTGACGGTACTTTTAAAAAAAATATGTATAAATAATTACATGCTAGTTACACAGTACCGAAAGTACTTACCATTTTCAATGTCCTCTATAACTGGTTTAGATAAGTCAACCTGTAATTCTTTTAAAGGATTTGTTCGTTGAGTTCGTTGGTAAGCAAAACAGACATGTGACACAGGGCAAGATTTGCAAGATGGCTTCTTGGGGGTACAAATAGTGGCACCAAGATCCATCATAGCTTGATTGTAGTTTCCTGGCTCTTTGGAGGGTACTAGTTGTTCAGATAACTTCCAAATGTGATCAAGAACGACCTGGTAAATGCCCAACAATTAATGCTTCATTTTATTTATGACGGCAGTATAGAGGAACTAAGAAATTGAAGATACCTTTGATGTCTGATCAGCACCTATGCAACGCACTCTTGACAGCACTCTTACAACATTGCCATCAACAGCAGCTACCTTTTCACCAAAGGAAATGGAGGCCACAGCACCAGCAGTGTATCTACCAACACCAGGCAGCTTCTCTTGTAGTTCCACACTTGTCAATGGAACTTGAGCATTCAATTCCTCGTGAACCTGGTAGAATCAGGATGATAACATTAACACTTTAAGAGACAGGACAGCCTGTCAGTATAATAGGACATACTTTCTTTGCTGCTTCCCAGAGACGTTTAGCGCGGCTGTAATAACCCATGCCAGCCCATACTTCATTCACTTCCTCAAGGGACGCTTTGGCTAAATGGCTGAAAGTTGGCCAACGAGACATCCACTTTGTGTAGTACGGAATGACAGTTACTACTTGTGTCTGTTGCAGCATTACCTCTGACACCAAAACTAAAATAGGAAAGGAACATAGTCAGACACTGTATATGGTGTAACAAAGGAAATTACTTGCTCACCTGAATAAGCCTTGTCAGTTGACGAGAGACTTTTAGACAATGATCGCCATGGAAGGTCCCTTTTGTTCTTATTATACCAGTTCACTAAAGAAGACGTGAATTCCTTCCCATCGTCTTCAGTGAACTCATGGATATCGTGTATGCTTCCAGCTTGTTGGGGCCTTCCTTTTGAACGCTTTGATGCGGTTGATTTTTCTTCATACTCGCTCTCTTCAGAACTGCTCGCACGACCTATCATGAAATGTCAGTTTGTGAGCAACACATTGCGACCGAGCTGAACGAATTGTTGCTGTGAGAATAGTTGTATTTAGGCTGATACTTACGCTTAGACCCCCTTCCGACTGTTTTCTTTGACCGTCCCATTACTGCTCTCAAAGTTCTCGAAAATAAAACACAGCTTTCAATGATATCTAATAAATAAATACATTAAATAAATTAAAAATATCATCTAACCGGGCACCTACAGGCTTTTTACGTCCGCGCGTTGTGGTGTTTACTTTCACACGGCGGGAGCAGACGATATCATTGTCAACCAAACAACCGAACACATTGAAAGTTGGCGGGTCTGCCCCCTCCGCCAAGCTACCTTGAGTTTTTTTGCAAAAAGGAAACGGGTACGTAACAATGTTTCAGACTTAATTTTATTCAACAGTATCATATATCACACATTTCAATACATAAATCAATACCAAAACTGTGAGGAGTTTTTTTCTTCAAATGTTGGTAACAGCCGATGAACCGTCCACTTGGCAACACTGCACACCAAACGGAGGACGTTTGTGTTTTTTCTGCAAGGCAACACTTGCTTCCATTCATTTGTTCCTTTCTCATTTGTCATTCGACAGACCGCTTTTGTATACTTTGACACTTCACTCCAACTTTAGGCTGCCTTGGGGCGAATGAAACGAGCTGAAAGAAGTGATCATGGCTGCTGAAATCAAACCAGGCCCTGGCCTGAACGACAGGTTCAACACGCCAAAGAAACCTGTGCTGCTGTCCAAACTAGAAGGTGTCAATGATGATGTGAATGCAGCAGTCATTATTCCTGGTGAAGATGCCATCATCACAGTCTGCGATGACAGGTGAAATAAAATTGCCAATTGCTCTGTCCAATTCTTTGTTTTCTAAATCTGCGGATTTTCTATAATTTCATCTATTGATAAGTTGTCCTCAGTAATTTTTGTATGTCTAATCAGGTTAGATCACCATCATTGATCTTTCCTGCCAAGGTTTTCCATATCAAGATTGAGAATTTATTCCCTTAATATTTGAAACCTATTTTTCCTGTTTTCAGAACTGTGCGTGTTTGGTTATGGAGAGAGTCTGGACAATACTGGCCCAGTGTCTGTCACTATATGCCGTCAGCCGCTTCAGCTCTTCACTTTTGCAAACAGTCACGCCGATTGTTTGTTGGGCAAGAGAGTGGTCAGATATCTGTAAGTTTTGTCTCAGTCTCTTTTTCCCTGAAAGTTTTCCTTTATTTTGATGATTTTTGAAATGATAATAACAAATTTTTATTTTCACAGGAATTCCTTGTTGCTGAGGACCGCAATAGAATTTCGCATTCGAAAGATTATCAAGCACACACAGCTCGAGTAACATCTGTTTTACTCTCTGATCGTTGTCAGTGGCTGCTCAGTGTGGGTCGGGATAAGATGTTTAAACTTCACTGTGCACAATCTGGTCTTTGTTTAGGCTCTTTTGTGAGTGAGGCTTGGTGTACTGCAGTAGCGTATCCTTTACACTTGACTTTACTGCCCAAAATGGGTGTTTTTGTTTGTTGGTCTTGTCATTGTTGTGGTTTTCTTTAACACTTGCTCAGATTTGATTCTCTAGCCAAAGTCATCTTTGTGGGTGATTATGGTGGCCAGATTACAATGCTGAAAATTGATGAGGCTGCGGCTCAGTCCAGCATTGGCAACTCTGGTGGAGTTGTGAGTGGAATTATCCGCTATGTTACAAATCTCAAAGGCCACACAGGAAGCATCCGTGCATTGACATGGGATTCAAATGGTCAGTTCCTGTATTCTGGAAGTTTTGATCAGCAGGTCATTGCATGGGACATCGGAGGACAATGCGGAACAGCTTATGAATTAAATGGTCATCAGTCAGTATCACTTGAAACTTAATCACTGTTTCATTTTTCTCATTTGTTTCTTATTATATTCATTTTTTTATCTATCCCAATCAGGAACAAAATAACTTCCATTTGTTATGCACCTTCAAGGAGAATTTTGATCTCAGGAGGAGAAGATTCAGTCGTTGTATTTTGGGATATGAGAGAATCTCGTCTAGAGGTACTGTCTTCTCCCCACTCAAAGTATGCGTAATATACTGGGGTTTAATTGGGTTTTTTAATTTTTAATTTGTTGCATTGTTTTCAGACTCCCCAATGGGCAGATTCAGATACTTGTCAAAGATGTGAACGTCCATTTTTCTGGAACCTCAGAGCAATGATGGATCAGAGGCAATTGGGCTTGAGACAGCATCACTGCCGGAGCTGTGGGCGCGCTGTGTGCGACCGATGTTCCTCTCCCAGACACGCCATTCCATCCATGGGCTTCGAGTTTGATGTTCGTGTGTGCGAACCATGCTATGCCCAACTGAAAGCCTCAGAGTGAGTTCCTACATCCTCAAGTTTTTGTTTTAGTTGAAATGTTGCTATTATTTCCAACTAATTTTGCTCTTATTTTGTGTCAAACCCCCAGAAACCCATCACTTGCAGTGTTCCATGAAGCCAAGCACAGCATTGTCGCCATGGATGTTGATGAATCAAGAAAGCGACTTTTGACCGTTGGACAAGACCATATTGTGAAGTTGTGGGATATTTCAGCAGTCTTGCAATGAGTGTTGCAATGACACACAAGGGCTCTGTTTACATTTTAATTCACATGTTCTCAAAGGCTTTGACTGTTATATTGTTGATTTTTGGCTGGGTATGTTTAAATATTTAAAATATATGAGCTATGTGCTCTTTGAAATTTGAAATCATACCTCTTACATTTAACATCTTCTTTTCTCTCTCTTGTTTTAAAGCAAGAGAGAACAGTTTTGTTGAAACGATTTGATAGTATAAAATTTTCTTCTTGACATTGACTCAGAGAAGGTGAGGTAGCTGAATTTTGAACTCCAAAGAACCCTAATGTACACGCAAACATTGGTGTACTTGATATGTTAGTGAAAAAGAAAGAAAGAAGAAGGTTAGTTAAAAATGTATTGAAGAGGGCGCTCCTAAACTTTATGGATTGCATTTTGTCATGCTGGTTAATGGCATGAATGTGGTATAGTATCATAGTTGTAACAGTAAAAATTACAGAATATACCATCAGCAAAATATTTAGAAATCACCCCTTACAGATTTAATTGACTTTGTTATGATGTTAAGATGTTTATTGAGATCTCTCTAATGTCATTTTGCAGTTATTCACTTGCTGTGCTGTTAACGCATTGCAAAATCCGTCTTTCACTGTTCTGTTTCCTGTTCTATGGGTAGTTAGCATTAATTTGCCTTGTTGATTATTATCTTCCTGGAAGACACTCTGTGATCTTTAGATGAATCAAATTTAAACCATTTCTAGGTTTGACCTCTCTAGGTGTGTGCTGTGAATTTGATTGTGAATGGTTATGATTCTAGTGGGTACGCTTTGACACTTCCACATACCACTGTAATTACTGTTATGCTCTTTCATTGGACCTCTTTATTTATGTAGTTGAGATTTCAATGAGACCATTTCTGGCAAAATGGAGCTTGTAATGTTAATGGTATATTGTTACTGAAAAGTTATTTTTTTATATTATTTGGTGCTAATAAGTTCACCCTCTTTAACACTCTTTGTTTATTATTGTAAAGCTCATGTCAAAAGTGCTGTAGCTTAAGTAATATAATGAAGACCAAAAAGTAAAATAAAAAAAAATTAAAATATAAAGATACATTTGTATTCAAACAGAAAAGCAAGATGTGTAGTGCTTTATTTTTTATAGCAAGTGTGTACAAGTTAAAAATGAGCTTTATTTGTTGAATTTGTCAGTGATCACACCATAACATACCACAGCAAAATAATTAAGGTGTTTAATTGTGCCTCACTAAGATTACGCCCGTCACTTGCAGCTTGTTGTATTTTCTGCTAAAGTGGTGACATGAGACAAAAGCTGTAATTGTCTCATAGTGTTGAAATTACATTAGATTCTATTTTTCTTTCTTTTGTCTTTGTGAAACTGCTTGTTTAGAAGCTGTTTTACTTGGAGTACAAGTTCAAGGTCAAAACTTCCATGATGCTGAATTTACACTTAATAATTGCCACTGTACGGCCGATGTTTTGAAGGAAGTGTACAGTATTTTGGTATTTTTCTCAAATAATAAAAGTGTCATTGGTCAGTGAGCATTGGACACTTTAATCTATAAAACACGTCTTCTCCTGTTCTGCTTTTGCATGCAATTATTTCATAGTTTTAGTATTTGGTTGAACATATGACATTCAGATACTCTGCATATGATGCAGACTGTTGGGTCTTTCTGGGGAACACATGTGGCACTAAGCTGAATAGAAAGAAACTCTTTGTTTGTTTTGGTTTTCAGAGGACCATGTTATTTGATCCAGGAGATTTATTATTATATGTTAATGATGTGCCATTTACGATGCATTCTTAATCATTCTATCAGTTTTGTGATTTTAATTTTTATCTTGACTCTGTCAAGTTATGTAGACTATGTGAGTTGTGTTTTACACTTGAATTAGGTTTATATGCTGTAATAAGATTTTAATACTTGTTCACTTATGTACAGAAATATCTCTATATATATACATTTCTATGTGTGTAGACTGAATATTATCTATCTTATGGTAATCAACCATCAATGGCCAAGTGCTAAGTTTGCAACACCAACAAGTGTGTTCTACTCAACTTGATTTACTTTGTTGTCATTGAATGTATCTGGCTTCATTGGAACTTCTGCAATTTAAGAAAATCAAATAATTCTACAATAAATAGAATAAATAGTAATAACATTAATTGACTAGATGACTTTTCCTTTGCCCATTTTCGAGCTCCCATGTTACATCATTGATTTGGCATTTTTGCTATCTCTCCTTACACTACACCACACCTCCTGAAGGTGACTGCGTCCCTCTATCCCGAACTCTGAACCAAGCAAGCGGCTTTCGTTTGGGATACGTCTGACACACTGCCGCGGCCCAGCGGGCCCAGCCTTCAGCCTTATCCGGTTTCCGCTCCGGTATCACGACTTGCCGGGACAGAAAACACGACCCCAGATCTCTGTGGCGAGCATCGCGCCGGCCGGCCGGCCGCCCCTCGCCCCTCACGGACGTTGCTGCCTGAGAGTGCCTCTGGTGGAGGAGACTAGACTCGTCTGTCCGGCCACGCCGCCACGCCGCGCTAGCCCGGGGGGCAGGTGTAGGTGTTCTCGCTGACGCACAGCTGGCCATTGAACAGCAGGCCGGCCGGGCAGGACAGCTTGGTCTCGTGGCCCGCGATGAAGAACGAGTAGCTGCGGCAGCCCGACTGCAGGTCGGCGAAGAAGCCCTGCTTCACGGCCTGCTGCTGCTGCTGCTGCTGGAAGGACGAGGTCGACGATGACGCAAAGTTGGAGGCGACGGGGAAGCCGTTGCAGAAGTCCGAGTCCGCGCACACCCGCCCGTCGAAGCGGCGGCCGCCCTCGCACCGGAAGGTCCCCACCGGCGCGCCGGACAAGCAGTACACGTAGCTGGAGGGGAGGGACAGGGACAGGGTTTTAGTAAACGGCAGGGCCGCTATGAGCAAGGGACGCGAATTTACCTGCGAATTCCGGGCAAGCGCAGGGTAGGCAGCCGCCCGGGCTCAGCGCTGCCGTGCGTAACAGGCCGGCCTACCCCGACGGCGCTTACACAACCACCACCAAAACTCACCCTCTGCAGCCGGAGGCGACGTCGGCGAAGTAGCCGTGGCTTTTGCCGGCACACACGCCGTCTTGCGACTGCGGCCGCCTCTGAGGCTGCTGCTGCTGTTGCGAGGACAGCGACGATCCCACGCCGGAGTCCTCGGCGCAGAGGCCGCCGGGCACGCAGCGCTCGCCGTCGAACACGGAGTCGCCCGAGCAGACGAAGACGCTCTTGAAGCCGAGGGAGCACCGGAAGTAGGCGCGGCACCGCGAGCCGGGCTGGGGGTGGGGGCCGTCAGAGAGCCTGTCGCACGGCGACGACGCCGAGTCGGAGTCCGCGCCCACGGAGCACGTGTAGTACTCCGAGTCCAGGCAGCGGGTCCCGTCGAACACCTGGGGGGCAAGTGAATGAAAGATTTAAATCCGGGGAGCGGGTATTTGAACCCTCGACGTGGCTGCGCGTTGTTTACCTGCGTGCCCGGACACGTCTCCACGCTGCGCTGGCCGCTGGCGGTGCACCGGAAGTACTGCCGGCAGCGCGACGACGGCGACCGGTCCTGCGTCAGCGACGGCGACCTGCCCCAGCACAGGGGGTGCGCGGGGGCGGGCTCCACGGGGGCGGCGGCGGGCTGGTGCGGCGCGAGGTGCACGGGGGCGGAGCCCTCGGACACGCGGGGGCAGGACACCTCGTGCGCGGGCCTGCAGCCGCCGCGGCCCGTGCTCAGCTGGCCGGACGGGCAGCCGATGGCCGCCGTCACCCTGCCGCCCTGGCAGCGCACGGAGCGCCGGCAGTTGGTGGACCAGTCCGGGTACAGGCCGTCCACGCGCCCCGAGCAGATGGGCTCCCAGCAGCGCCACGACGGCGTCGGGTACTCGCAGTCCTGCAAAAGCGGTTCCTTTTAGCCGAGTGCGCAGGGCGGGATACTGACACTCGCCGGCCGCGGGTTCGATTCCCCTCGACGCCTTTGCTTTTTTCTTCTCGATAGAAGAGTGTTCCGTACCTGATACTCAGCGTAGTACACCTTCCCCGGCGGACACGTCCTGAACTGCAGCGGGCGCCGTCCGCCCCCACACCGGTAGAACATGTTGCAGTTGGTGCCCGGCACGGGCCACGTCCCGGCCTCCCCGGGCACGCACGCCGCCAGGGCCCTAAGAGCAACAAACAACATTTCATTTCTCTGCTTTCGAACTTGGCGGCGTTCGCTTACGTGCCGTCGTACACCTACCCGGAGCCTCCGGCGCTGGCCCCGCCCGCCTCCAGGACGGTGCTGGTGGTGGAGGTGGAGCTGAAGGACGCGAAGAAGCGCGTGGTGGCGGCCAGCGTGGCGCTGAACGAGGAGGCCGCGGGGATGGCCAGGGAGTTGAGCGCGTTCTGCAGCGTGCTCTGGAACGACGGCGAGGCCGGCGGGTTCTGCAGCGTGTTCGGCCGGAAGGAGTCTCCCTGGAACAACAACAACAAGCCGTCGCGTTATTGTTTTGTTTACCGGGCAACGCACGCGAAACATACAAAAATTAAGACGATATTTTTTACAGTGCATCGGGAAACAATGCATGAAAAGAAACACTATTCTAGAGTCCAAAATGGGATTAATGAATAATCAAGAAAAACGCAAAAAACTGTCATTTGAATAAGCAGAGCGGATGTTGTTTTTTTGCTGTGTAGGACGTGTGAGTTTAGCACTTCGCGGCGTGCCGCGGCGAGGCCCACCCAGGTCAGAGCCACAACAGCCCGATCAAAAGTGGTCAAACGTGGTCACACACACACACACACGCCCGCGCCGACACACTCACACACACGTGCACATTCACGCGGCTGACTCACCGGCTGTCTCCCCTCTATCGGGGCGGCCAGAAAGAAGACCACCAAGGGCAGAAGCAGCACCAGCGCGGACGACAGCCCTGCGGGACAGACACACAAATCATTAATATTTAATTGGCCGATGCGTTTCTTATCAGTGGGGGTCGGAAACGTCCTGACTCCGTAACCGAGTTGCCCGTTAGCGTTCGGCAAGTTCCGCGATCAGTGCGCGCGTTCGTCAGTCAGTCTGTCTGTCTGTCTGTCTGTCTGTCTGTCTGCCTGTCTGCCTGCCTGTCTGTCGTCCGTCTGTGGGCCTGTCGCCCCGAGTGCAGACAGACAGTGCCGGTCGAATCAGCTGGAGGACGGCCTTGGGGCGTCGGCGCTGCCGCTGCAGACCAAGGCGAAGGTGGAGGAGGAGAAGGAGTGGGGGAAGGAAATTGAAGTCGATTTAGGGAACATGGTTCATGGGAACATGGAGGGCGCCGTGGACTTACAGTGGACATACTCCGCCAGCTCTATCCAGCCCACACCGGTCCTAACAGTGCACCGGCCACCGGCCCCACCTCGGCGGTGGCCATCTTCGCCATCTGTTCGTCCGCCCGGCCGTCCGCTGCCCGGCCATCCGCAAACGGATTCCACGGGCCGTCCCGAGTGCGAGAGAGACAGAGCGACGGACGCTGTCATAATGGAAGAGGAGCCTCGTGCGCTTGCTGAGCTTGCTGACTTTGCATGGCGGTGCGTGGCAGCGTGGCAGCGTGGCTCGGCGGCGGGTCGGGTCGGCCTGGCGGCGACCCGCGTGACCCGGATCTCACGACGACGGTCAACTTTTAACGCGGATCCGGCTCGGCCCGCGGAGGGGAGGGGCGTGTGTGTGAGTGAGTGTGAGTCCTGTTCCTGCATGCGGCCGGTCTTGTCTGCAAACTGCGACATGGACCCACTGCAGCCCTCCCCTCTGCGGCGCAGAGTCTTGCGGCCACACCCTCTACTTCCCGCTCGGGTCCCTTGCGGTCCTTGCCCCCTCTCCGCTCTCCACCACGCCGCCGAGCAGGAGTCCTGGAGTCCTGCGCCGGGCATGGCCAAGGTGATTGTCATCCTGTTCAGTCAGATTCCGAACGCTTGTTGGAGTCCGTGCACCGTCAATGAGGTCCGAGTCCGGCGTGCATGTGTGTGCGCGTGTGTGTGGAGTGTGCGCGACAAGGACGATGCGGGTCGCGTCGCGGCACCCCGCTGCGCCCCGCCGCCAAAATGATGGCAACGATGGCAGTATGGCAGTGGCAGCGGAACGGGTTTGCGCTGCGCCGTGCCGCCGTGCCGCTCTCTGGCGCCGGCCCGATCCGATCCGGCCCCGACCCGACCGTCTCGTGGACAAAATTTGAATGGAGGCGGAAGACTGACCAGTCAGCAGCAGGCTGATTCCGAACAGTGCTCCGTCTCTCTCGCACTCAAGGGGCATGCCGTGGGCGTGCGAGAGAGAGCAGAGCGGCAAAGCACGGTTCGGAATCGCTCCCTTGCGCGCCAAATTCGAAACGGGCTTTGCTCTTGGTTTCGACTGGGCGAGCGAGCAGTGGGAGCCTCAGGAACCAGGGACGAGCACTGCCCATCACTTACACCAATTTTATTTTTAGAATTCCAATTTCGTCATTTTTTTTCGCGGCTGATTCTACAGCGGCGGCTCCATGCCAAGAACGGCGCGATTTGAAATGATTCCAACAGGATTCGGAGGCTAGGCGCCACGTTCAATTTATTGGCCATCCGACCCGGGATGCGGATGTGGGAGTGTGTCCAGGACTTTGTCCCCAGAACACTGTGTCCAGGACACTGTGTCCAGGACACTGTGTCCAGGACACCGCCATCCCGCCAGGGCACTCCATCGGCGTCCTCGGAGGAGGGCTCGACGCGGTGGTCCTGGTGCACGTCTGCGAGGGCGTGGCGGTCGGTGGCGGCGGCGTCCAAATTTACGACTTGTTCCCGCACGACGCCGACTCCTTCTCCGGGGACTCCGATTTGATTTCCGACACCGTAATGACGGCTGTGCCGACGGAACTGGCGGGAAACCCCCTTCCTTCCTTCTTTCCGTCCTTCCCGCGTGGCGCCGCGCCGTGCCGAGCCGCGCTTCCTCGACGCACGGTTCATTCTCGCGGTCCTCGGTTCTCGGTAGGTGCGACTCGCAATTCACGCAAAGCGCTTCGGACGAAGTTCCCCTTACCGTTCCCGCCAATTTTCGGCGGAGTCTACTATCCCACGGGCCTAGAGTTCCAATTCATTCTAACAAACAAAAAACAAAAATTAGAAATTGCTGAAAAATAATTAAACATTTAAAAAAAAAGTTTTGTTTTGTTCTGAAACCATGACCAACCGCAAGAGTCCGAATCGGAAGCCACGGGCCGCCAATTCGAAGCTCGCGCGGTTCGGTTCGCCGTCTCCGTTACATAATTGGCTGAGCGTTATCAAGGCGGACGACGGGAAGGCGACAACGGCGCGCTATAGCGGTGCCGGCCGGGCTTTTGTTTACGATACGGACAGACAAGTGAAAGTTTTCCACCGTACAACAGCACCCCAGAGTCCCAGTGACGTCCGGCGATGCAGACGACTCGATCCGCGACCGGCAGATGGCGTGGATGGCGGAGATGGCCTGGCGCATCAGATGCCCGATAGCGACGGGTATGTGAGGCGCGGCACGGCACGGCACGGTTAGCCCAGAGCAAACTCGCGGACGGCTGAACGGCTGGACCAGGCAGTTTCCGGAATCCGAGAAGCTGCGCAGCACTGCATCTGCGAGTGCACCGGCCAGTGCATCTTCCAGTGCATCTACCAGTGCATCTGGCAGCTGGCCGATCCCCACTCTCCGACGCACTGTGACTCACGCGGCCCGGCGGCCACCGCCATAACACCTAATTTTTCCATGCCGTCTCGCCTCGTCCAGTCTGACGCTGATAAACGAGGTGCCAGATTGACACCCCTGTGGCACGACTTTGCGATTATGGGCTCGATTATTTCATGTCACCGCCACTGATTATTTTGTTTTCACTTTCAGTTCGATGACGCATAAGAACTGTCGCACACGCTCGCACACAAGGTAGTCCCCTCCTGGGACGGTGGTTCTTGAAGGTGCAGCCTATTGACGTATCCTAGTTCGTAATCCAGACAGGCGTTCCGGGGCGTTCTTGGGCGTTCCGGGGCGTTCCCGGGGCGTTCTTGGTCTTGGACTCACCTGCTGCCGTCGTGGAGGGCAGGCGGGGCGTCCGCGCGGCCATGGCGACGTCGGTGAGCTCGCGTCGCTCGCGTCCACACGCGGCGGAGTCGGAACCGGCGAAACGGCACGCGGCGCGTCGTCTGCTGCGTCGTCTGCTAGCACATGGCCCGGACGGGGGAAGGACAGGGACAGGAGAGGAGGAAGGAGGAAGAGAGAGGGAGAGAAAGAGAGGAAGAGAGAGAAAGAGGAAGAAGTGCACGGCGCACGTTGACACGCGGTGGCGGCGAGTCCGGTAGTGGCGTTCTCGCCGTTCGCGCCTCGCTATATAAGCGCGCGCCGGTCACGTGGTGCAAACAACGTAAGGTCATTGGTCAGCCGGGCCGGGCCGGGCCGCGGGACGGCGGGGTGGGGGGACACGTCTGCCGCCCCGTCCCGCCGCCCCGTCCCGCCGCCCCGTCCCGCCGCCGGAGCGCCGTCTGCCCCATTCAAACTCCGGCACGATTTCGCGCCGGGCTTTCGCGCCTTGCACACCCTGTGCTGGGCCAGCGCGCCAAAACAACAACAACATGCTAAGCGGGCAGCGCCGCCGCCTGCAGTGGGGAGGGTAGGCATCCCGACGAGCAGGGCTGCGTCGTGGCGGAGGTGTTGCCTACCGCGTCGTCGCCAGGCTCCCGCGTTCAAGTCGCCCGCCGCCTAAAAGTCAAACACCGTGAATGTTCCTCCGTTTTTTGGACACAGTCCTCGGGCCTTCCACCAATCACACCGCTGGGATTTCCCCCACAAAATTGGAGAAGCTCCCCTCTGAAATAATTTGTGCGCGGTGTGGGCCGGCTGCTGGCTGAGAGTGGCCGGGGGCACTTTCACCCCGTGAAGTGGAGCGGATAGGGCGCGAGCCGCGTAGCCAGCCAGCACACTCGTTAGCCCGGGGATTCCTCGCGTAGGAGTGGCTTGCCCGCCGCTCATTGGCTGTCGCGGGACGCTCATTCACTCGCTTCGCGTTGACAGTGTACCGAGAGTGGTGTTGTTATTTTGGTTGCGAGCCGCGCGCACCGATTTTCACTGTCAGTGTCCGCGGTGGCCGCGGTTAAAAACTGTGGGCAAGCACCCAGCTTCACACCGTGCTCCTCGCTGCGGACGAGAGCGTTAAGGCGTCGGCACTGAGCATGAAGGTCCGGAGTTCGAGTCCCACTACACTCTCGCCTTTTTTTTTCGACACGCTCGCAGTGCGAATCTAGCCTGGCCGCAAACACGCCGCTTCAGCGAACTTCATCCATGGGTCGTCTGCACGGCCGGCACAGTCCACAGGAAACCAAAACGAGGCCCGGCCAGCCAAAGTTCCGTTGCGGCACGGGCAGCGCTCTATCAAGGCAGCAAAGCTGTTTCCGCGAGCCGTTTTCGTCGCTCTGTCTCTCTCGCACTCCTGGGGGCGTTCCGTGCAGGTGCGAGAGAGACAGAAAACCACTCTCGGAGTCGGTCTGCAGGTCATTCGCGGCTGCGACCCCGGCCACCGCGGAGCGCGAACCGTGCCGCGGTCCGCCAAGCCGGCCAAGCCGCGAACCGATCCAGTGGGCGTGGCTGAACCGCCCCGGCTCGGCTCGGCTCAGTCCGGCACGGGGGGCCGTGAGGGTGGTCAGTGCGCGAGGGTCCCAGCCTCTGGACTGTTAACAGTGTACCCGCGCCCCGCCGCGAACCGACCGCCGGTCGCCTCTTGTGTGACATTGGTTTCGGTTTCACTGGCTGCTCCACCACTCGCCACTCGACGCGCATGCCAGCCCCAGGGTCGCTCACCTGCGGGCCCTACGCTGTTTGATGTTTGAGTTTTCGATGCGCGCGACTTCGCGGTCAGTCCGACGGCACCTGTTGGGGTCGGGGACGTTCGGGAGTACGTGCCGCCGCGGTGTCGGCCCGCTCCACTGGTTACGTGAAAAATAAAAGAAAGACGTTAAAAGCCCCGCGCAAGAATTTTAAATGAAACAGAACTGCAAGCATTTTTTTAACTTTTTTTTTTGCATTTTTGACACATTATTTACGGATTCGTGGTATAAATTCCAGGTCTCCGTTTACCCAGACAGACTTCGCGAGCCTTCCACACGGTCGTGTCCACTGCTGGCAGTCTCGCTGGCGCCGGCGATGAGTGAGAGTGAGACAGAGTGAGAGCCAAAGGACGGCGACAGCTGTCAGGGCGTGAGGGCGAGGTGCCGCACGAAGCGCAGCGCGCAGCCCCCGGAACCAAAAGTGGCACACCGACGGGAAGGGTGTCCGCCGCCCGGCCGCCGCGCCGAGTGTCAGTTACGGGCTTTCGCCGCGTCGCGCTGTCTCTCTCGCTCCCACACGGGCCGCCCCACGAGTGCGAGAGAGACGGAGCGACAGGCAGGCTGCTAGGCCCCGGCGGGGGTGCGTGCCGTGCGCTCGCCGCCGTGGCGGTCCGCGGCCAGTTCTCGGAAAACAGTCGGTGGTGAGGGGGAAGCGGGGGGCGCGTTTCCGCGCACTATCGCACGGCCCGCCCCGCCCCGCCCCCCGCCCCGCCCCGCCCCGCCCCGCCCCGCCCCGGCCGTTGGGCAATGCTGGCGCCCGCCGGCGCCGTGGACGCCGAGGTGAACGTCTTCCGTGAACGCGCCTCGCCCTTCACCGCGAGGGTGGCTCCTGCCCAGCGACTCCGAAGAAACGCCCCTCT
Organism: Thrips palmi; assembly: GCF_012932325.1. Lineage (NCBI taxonomy): Eukaryota > Metazoa > Arthropoda > Insecta > Thysanoptera > Thripidae > Thrips > Thrips palmi. The sequence continues at coordinate 5,987,845 of NW_023144622.1, forward strand.
CTCTCGCACCCTCACGGCGCGCCCCACGAGTGCGAGAGAGACAGAGCGACGGCTGGATTAGAGCGTGGCGTCGATCGCGGCACGCAGCTGAAAAGGCGACCGAAGGCGGCCGATACGATTCGAGGCGTTCTGGCTAATCATCTTCCGGGGCAGGCTATCGTCGGCATGCCGCCGGTGCAGATAGAGAGAGGGGCAGGTGGGGGTGGAAGGAAGAAGGAAAGCTGCTGTTTTTCCTTTCTTCCCGGAGCCCCGTATCGCCAGCATGCGGGACTCCGGGGACACCGCGGGCACCATTCACGAACTGCGCCACCAACGCAGACCATTCAGTCATTCAGTCCCCGTAGTCGACCTTGACCTGGCCTTGCCGTCGATTCACGACAGGAGAAACCGCGGCTGAGGGAACGGTCCCCCAGTGGCAGTGTACCGGACCAGGGGGGACGATGTAGCGAAATTTGCCCACTGACCGCCCTTTCGCCTTCCCCCAGGCTAGCCACCCTAGGCGACTCGCAGTGCGGTGCCTTCTGGCGGCAGAACTAGAGTGCCGTTCCGACCGCTGCCTGAGGCTTCATTTCGGATCGTTTGCTGCCTTTTTTTTCGTTCCCCTCTTTGTTTTCGGGCATTCCGCGCCACCGTACGTCAGTGGCTTGGCTTGGCTCATTTCACGACGGAAAAATGGCGCTGCATCATGGCGGCGTGATGATTTGGCGCAGTCCGTCGGCGAAAAACGGAAACAAAAACAAACAAAAAACACAGTCAGTCGGGGCTCGCGGAGTCCGAATCCGTCGCGTCGCAACAGCGGACTGCAACTGCGCAGTGCGGTGGCGGAGCAGCAGCCCGATTCACAAGATTCGTCGCTCTGTCTCCCTCGCACTCGCGGGGCGTTGCGCAGGGGTGCGAGAGAGACAGAGCGACCCTCAGGGCAGCGAGTCGGGCGGGGAAGACCGCACCGCGTCGGCGGTTCGAAAACACGCGCGCTTTCCATTCAAAGCACGCAAGGCACCGGGCGGGTGCGAGGGGTGCGTGGTGCTGCCCGCGCCGCGCGGCGGTGGCGGTCGTTCTCTGGAGTCTCCAGCTCCACAACGAGGGGCTTATCGCGGACTCCGGCCGCTAGGGGCGCCACCGGCGGTGGTCCGCGGCCATGCAGTGTGGTGGCACTAGTGGCAGTGTCGCACAGTGTAGTACACGGCTTCTGGTCTGCATCGCCGTGCCGTCGGGCGGCCGCCCAAAGACAAACTTGGAAACGCCTCTCGTTGGGGATCGAACCGATCGTGTGACCCCACCAATAGATTGCTCTCCGAACGAGGAATCCCTTGGTGGGGTCACACGTTCGGTTCGAGTCCTGTTTAGCGACTCTGGAGCTCAAAACGCGTCTAGGGTTTTGGCCGCCTCCACTGGTCTTCTGGCCCACTGTACGACGGCCGCTCCTGGTGGCGCTGCGTGCGGCAGGTGCGCGTCCCCCACCCCCTCCCCCGGGCAACGGGGATGCTCTAATTCGGCGCCGCCTGCCCGATTCCCATCTCGTCTGACCAACGTCTGACCGCAACGGGTGGATACGCGAACGGTCCCGCACCGCAGCAGCGGCGGCAGCGTATTGCGCTGTGGCCGAACCAACGGCAGCGACGCTCTGGCGGAACGGGCCAAGGTTCAAATCCTGAATTTTTTGAATTTTTCTTTGGGGAGGGGACGTTTTTTGTTTAGGTTAAATTTACTCATTTTGTCCGGGTGACCCAACGTGTCGCCCCACTGGAGGCAACTGGAGGCTGGGAGCAGTGGGAAGGCCTCGCCTCCCTTGCGCCTCTGGCAGGTGTGACTGTGTGACTGCCCGACTGTGTGACTGTGTGACTGCCCGACTGTGTGACTGTGTGACTGTGTGACTGTGCGACTCGAGTGGGTGTTGCGGTTTGTCGCTCAGGAAGCGATAGTGCCATGCGATCGACCCGCCGTCCCGGCACAGCCCAGCGATGCCGGAGAGTCGCTCTGTCTCTCTCGCACCCCTGCGGGACGCCCCGTGAGTGCGACAGAGACAGAGCGAGTCGAGCCTGCTGGCCCGGACCGGACCGACCGGACCGACTATCGGTGTGAAGATCGCCAGGAGGAAGTGGGCGGAGAGGCACCGCGCGGGTCGGCGGTGCCAACATCACCCACTTTTCACTTCGAGGCCAAAGATCGATTTTTAAACAAAACATTCCTTTTTTTATTATTTCACAATAAATGAGTTTATGACAAATAAATAGTCCAAGTAGTTAAACAGGTAAGACATAACAAGTTTGCAAGAAGCAGGAGCAAATTTCGATCAACGAAACGTAATTTAATCGAGAGGATCACCTGTAGCAAGACCGTACCCGCCCGATTAAATTTAAGAACTCAAATCACTGCTTCCTAATAAGTTGAAACACAAACCCCTTGCATCACGAAGAATAGAGATAAAAAGTCCGTAATAAAAAAAATGTAACAATACAATAACGCAAATATTCTTCCGCTAAACTACAAACACGTCATACAATCCTTAATTTTCATCACATGAGTGAGAGATTTAAAAAAAAACCATTTACACAACTTCAATAATATTGTCACATGGGTATTGAACCCTAAATTGGGAGACATCACTGCCCTCCTCCCTCTGAAACACGGTTGCCATTCGGAAACCAAAATGCTGAGAGCGAGCATCTACAGGGATGCAACGAAATTCGTCAGAGATCAGAGAGAGATAGAGACACAATAAATCGACACTAAGAAGAGGTATACAAATGGAGAAACCCATCCCAGACGATCTCAGGAATGCTGATAGAATATTGATTAAAATGCAGAGTAGGGCAGTAATTACAGAAAAGTTCCATGTTGCATCACAGTCGCTGCCCCAAGGCCTCCGAGGCCGCGGGGACGCTCTCAGTAGAAGGTGGCGTCCCTGGCGAAGCAGCCCGCCAGCCTGAACTCATCCTTGCGGTGCATGGCGTAGATGCGCTGCGGGCACGGCTTGGAGGCGGCGCTGGGCCGCGGCGTCACCACGCGCATCACGACCTCCTTGACGTCGGCGGGCGGGAAGGACGCCGTCGAGGCCGAGGCCCCGGACGGCCCGGAAGCAGGCAAGTCCGGTGAGGCGGCGCTCCACTCGGGGCGGCCGGTCGCCGCGTCGGGGAGCATCTGCGCCATCTGCCGAGCAAGCGGGGGTAAAGACAGAGACGGACAAGGCGAAGGTCTGCACCTCGGCGTCGTGGCCTCACCTTCTGCGCCTCCGCGAACATGCCCCGCACGTTGCTGCCGATGCGGCCGCGGGCGCCGCCCGGAACGAGGACCTCCTTGAGCTCGAGCAGCGCGGACAAGAAGTCCACCATCTCCTTCTGGCTGTCACTGACGGCGGCCTCGGCCTCGGACTGGGCCTCGAACAGCCCGGGGCACAGCTTGGACCGCAGCGAGCGCGCGGTGCACACCTGCGTCTCCACGGCCTCGACTTCGGACACCAGCCTCTGCGAGGACGGGCCGTGTTAAAACAGTTATCATGATCTAAGAAAGTAAATCAAAACAAGGACACGCACCTCGTACAGCTTGACGGTCTCCTTGGCGGCCGTCTTGGCGGCGGTCTTGGCGGCGCCGGCGGGCAGCACGTTGCCGAGCGGGGCGGTCTGGAGGGGCTCCCTGGTGGCGGCGGCGACGTGGCGCGCGAGGGTCTCCGCGGCGGCGGGCGGCCCCGGCAGGCGGCGCAGCAGGTCGTCGGCGTGCACCTCCTGCAGCACGCGCGTGGCGCAGGCGTGCGCCGTGACGGGCAGCAGGGCGAGCGCCAGGTCGAGCGCGGACAGCCCCTCCAGCCACGCCAGCACGCTCTCCGCGGACCTCGTCTCGTCGAACAGGCGTCGCTGCCGCAGGGCGGGCACGGGCTGCGCCACGGACCACAGGTTCTGCCACATGTTGTCGTCCAGCCGCATGCGCTCGCTCAGCTCGCCCTGCACCTGCCCCCACTCGTCCAGCGGGGCGTCCGGGAGCTCCACCCAGTCGCGCGGCGAGTACCACCGCACGAAGTCCTCCAGCGCCGCGTCGGGGTTGGCCGCCTTGAAGGACTCCATGTCCGACAGCGTGACGGTGCACGAGTAGGCGTGCGCCTGCGACAGGTGGGCCGCCGCCGTCTCGTGCTCCACCTCGTCCTCCGACTTGGGCACCAGGTCCTGCGACAGGAGCGCGCCACTGTTAGTTTCCCGACGCGGAGCGCCTGTGAACCGGCAGGTAGGCAACACTGCGCGGCGCCGGTGTGCGCGGAGCGAAGGGTGGCCTACCCGGCGGGCGCTCCCTGGACTCGAGCGAGAGAGAGCAAGAACCCGTCGGGTGGGAGGCCTACAGCTCCGGGGCGCGCTTCGTGGCGGATGGGTTGCCTACAGCACGGGGGCTGCCTTCCCGTCGAATGGGTGGCCTACACCGCAGGCGCTGCCTTCGCGCCGGATGGGTTGCCAGCCGTCTTAAACGGACAGGCAGCCACCTTCCCTACCTGCGTGAGCGGGATGTAGAGCGGCTCGCCGGTCTTGAGCAGGCGCAGCGTGGGGTGCTTGGCCTTGCGGCCCTCGGGCTGGTCCCACAGCGAGCGCTTGCCGTCGGCCGTGTCCTGCGCGTCCTCCATCTCGGCGTCCTCGGCGGCCGCGCCCGACGGGCCCGACGTGTCGCAGTCGAAGAACTGGTCGTCGTCCTCGCCTTCGGAGTCCACTGCAAATACCCATAAATACATCGAAATTAAAAAAAATAAAAATGAAACGGTTGGACGTCCGGCGTGGTGGTCAAGCACGTGTGCACGGTGGCCGAGCCGCGCGGGCTGACCCGGATGACCCGGGCGGCGACGCGTGCCCGTCCAAAACGGACTGCCGGGGAAAAGTCCGCGCGAAAGTGACCCGGCATTCTGTCACGCATCACGACGCCCTTCGTGTCACGCGCGTGCCGCGTGCGTGCCGCGTGCGGACCGCCACGTCCTCGGCGTCCTCGCCCTCCTCGAGGAGCGTCAGGTGCGGGCCACGGCCCCCGGCACGGCGCGAGCCGTATGGGGAAGCGCGAAGTGGACTCCCGGAGAAAAGGGGGGAGGGTGGGGGACAGCCGCGGGCAGCCGGGCCGCGCTTGGGCTGGTCGGGCACCGTAGCTTACCGCTGCGCGCCGTCCGTCCGTCCGCCCGTCTTCCATGCCCATCTGACGGGTACGAATGAGACGGTCGCGGCCCGTGCCTACACTGCAGGGTCGGCGTGCGCGGCCAGCGTGCCGGCCGAGGACGCGGGGACACGCGGAAGGCAGCGAAGGCCTCGGTGCCGATAACGCGCTTCGGCGGGATTCGCCGTCGTCGCCGACGTCGCAGACTCGGCCCGGCCAACGCGCGACATCCTCACTCTCGGGGGTAATTGCAGCGGGTGCCGCCCGAGGCCGCGCGACAGACAGACAGAGGCAATTACACACAAATAGGTAATTATTATTAAAGTACCTGAAACGGCGGCCGAACCTTTGCCGACGGCGAGGCTGGCGCGCAGCTTCTTCTTCTCGATGCACACGTTCAGCATCTGCA